>NC_133618.1:213143982-213485232 GCF_048593235.1 Sminthopsis crassicaudata | reverse complement strand
GTTATTTGTGGTTTCATTACTGTTTGGGCATAGTTCCAAGTCAATCTAAAGAATGGTTGAATCAGTTCACAATTTTATCAGCAATGCATTGATGTTTCATTTTTTCTTACATCTCTTACAACATTTCCCATTTTTCCTTTTCTCTTTGATTAAGCAATCTAATAGATATCAAGTAGTACTTCAAAATTATTTTAAGTTGCATGTCCCCTAATCAACAGTAAGGCAGTTTTTCAATATCTTTAATTATTTGATTAATTCCTCTAAATATCTATTCATATTTTTTGATCATTTATCAATTGCAGAATGGCTCTTATATTTGTACATTTGACTCAGTTCTTTGTATCTGTGAGAAATGAGGCCTTTGTCAAAGAAAACTGTTTAAATTTTTGTTCAGTTATTTACTCTTACCCCATTTACTCTTATTCTTACTAATCCATTATCTTATTCTTTTTTTTCCCTTATAAAAAGTGCTTCTTATTTTTTAACATATATTGGATTACTTGGCATATAGGGGAAGGTATAAGAGAAAAGCAAGAAAAACTTGGAACACAATGTTTTGCAAGAATTAATGTTGATTATCCATGCATATGTTTTGAAAATAGAAAGCTTTAATTAAAAAAAACTGTTCCTTTTCTGACTATCATCTCCCCCAATTTCCCCTCCCTTGTATAACTCTCTCCCTGCCCTTTTCTCTCATTTCCCCTTACCCTACCACTTTCCTGTAAGGTAAGATGGATTGAGTATATATGTAATTCTTTCTTTAAGCCAATTCTGATGAAACTAAAATTCCTTCATTTTCCTTTATTTTCCCTCTTTTCCCCTACACTATAAAACTTCTTTTTGTCTCTTTCATGTGAAATTATTTACTGTATTGTACTTTTCCTTTCCCCTATTCCCCAATATTCCTTCTCTTACACCTTAATTTTTCTTTTTTTGTAGATGCCATATCTTCATATTCAACACACATCTATACCCTCTGTCTTCTAATTCTTACAAGTCCTCTAATAATGAAAAAAAAGTCTTATTAATTACAAGTATCATCTTCTCATGTAAGATTATAAACAGTTTAACATTATTAAGTGCTATGATTTTTCCATTATTCTCTTGAATTGTGCTTAGGTTTGTGAATCAATACAAGCACTCTCTTCTGGTCTGCAACTATGGAGGGGTTCTCTTTTCCATTTTATGGCTGCCAGCTAGGTGCTATTGATCCTTCTTGCCCTGAGGCTGCCTTCCAGGACTGGCACCTATATCCAAATATGGACAAAGTAGCAGAGTTCTGCCTCTGTGTTAGCAAAGAGACCCTGCACATTCCAAATAATCAGTTTTTCAACTCCATTAATATCAATTGTCTGAGAGTTCCAGAAGCAGCTGTTGCTGATTCAGTAACCTGGGGGCCTGGCCTTGCTTTGAAGGAATTCAATTCTGCACTAGCATATTCTTTGTTGGAATGTGCTCGATAATCTCTCAGGTGCATCAGACTTTTCCTGCTGACCTTTAAGTTCTCTTGCTGGAAAATTATTTAATTCCATTCTGTTGTGGGTCTTGCTCTTCCAGGAATTTTTATGGCATTATTTAAAGTTGTTCAGAGAGTTTAGGGAGCTCAAGTTAGTCACTGTCTTTTCCTCACAATCTTGGCTGTGCCCCCCCCCAATTTTTTAAAATCTCCTTGGAAATACCAGTATAAAAATTTAATTTACCTATATATTCTGATAATTCATCAATAATATAAAATTTTAGATAGTAATTTGAGGCATTAAGAGGGTACTTTGTCACTCATATCATAGCTAACAAGAGACAGAAACAGTACTTAATTCTCAGATTGTTCCTCTAAGCCCTACTTAAGCCTTGCAGTCTATTGATATTGACAAATGAGGAAGGGAAACAAAAAAAATATTGACTCAAAAATTTTTGGTAAAAGGAAGGCAGTGATAATTATTTTAAAGATGAACTCTCACAGAGCAATAATGATATACATGCATATATATATATGTATATATATAAATATGCATATGTATGAAGAGAAGGAATATCAAATATATTGTTTTCCATTATTGAATATATCATTCTCAATGGGCAAGGGCAGTGGTATTTTCATGTTATAATCCCCTGTATGAAGAATTTCCATGCTTTTAGTAAAGTAGGATTGGAACATTTTTAGTTTGAGATTATTGACTGGAAATTATGAGTTCACTTATCATATTTATTTATAAAAATAACTCACAGATTATGTATCTAATCTTACTTGCTGTATTTAACTTATTATTAGATCCATCCGCATAAATGTAATGGAGGATCTCAAACTCAACATACACATAATGAAACACATTAACTTAGCCCCATCTTTGGCAATTACTTTGGTAAAGAGACTTAGCACAGGTAAGGGAAGGAGAAAAGTAAGGTTTGTGGGGATAAGTTTATTTAGGTCTTGGTCACATTGGTGAAGAAGAATGACATATAGTAATTGCCTGTTTTAAATTATTCTTGCTAGCAAGATTTTCTACTTAATTATTTCCAAAATCTAAAAAAAATCTGGACCAAAGAGCATGTTATCCTTTCATAGGTGTAAGTCACTTAAATTAGACACTCATGTACATCAAATCTTTCATCTCTACTTCCACCACTTCCCCCCAAAAAAGATAAGATAACATCAATGTGAGCACACCCACAAAATACTCAATAGAAATAAGTTATAATCCTAGATGGAATAGCAGGTTGTTGTTTTTGCAGGAGCAGGGGAAGTTTAAGGTTAACATTTGTTAATAAGGTTTTCTTTTTCTTTTTTTTTTTTTTTTTAACGGTTCGAGTTTCCTTTTCTGTAAAGTTGCCTGAAATGTGATTTTCTGCATTCCATCAGTCACTTACAGGCACTGTATGCAGTACAATAAAATTGAGAATTGCAAGAAAGCAATCTGACCAATACTATCAGAGTTTTTTTTTAATTTTCTTTATAATTTTTATAACATTATCCCTTGTATTCATTTTTCCACATTTTACCGTCCCTCCCTCTACTCCCTCCCCTTGATGACAGGCAATCCCATACATTTTACATGTGTTACAATATAACCTAGATACAATATATGTGTGTAAATACCATTTTTTTGTTGCACATTAAGTATTAGATTCCGAAGGTATAAGTAACCTGGGTAGATAGATAGTAATGCTAACAATTTACATTCACTTCCCAGTGTTCCTTCTCTGGGTGTAGTTGTTTCTGTCCATCATTGATCAACTGGAAGTGAATTGGATCTTCTTTATGTTGAAAATATCCACTTCCATCAGAATGCGACTACATACAGTATTGTTGAAGTGTATAGTGATCTTCTGGTTCTGCTCATTTCACTTAGCATCAGTACATGGAAGTCTCTCCAAGCCTTTCTGTATTCCTCCTGCTGGTCATTTCTTACAGAGCAGTAATATTCCATAACCTTCATATACCATAATTTACACAAACATTCTCCAATTGATGGACATCCATTCATCTTCCAGTTTCTAGCCACTACAAAAAGAGCTGCCACAAACATTTTGGCACATACAGGTCCCTTTCCCCTCCTCAGTATTTCTTTGGGATATAAGCCCAATAGCAGCAATGCTGGATCAAAGGGTATGGACAATTTGATAAATTTTGGGGCATAGTTCCAAATTGCTCTGCAGAATGGCCAGATTCTTTCACAGATCCACCAACAATGTATTAGTGTCCCAGTTTTCCCACATCCCTTCCAACATTCATCATTATTTATTCCTGTCATCTTAGCAAATCAGACAGGTTTGTAGTGGTATCTCAGAGTTGTCTTATTTTGCATTTCTCTGATCAGTAGTGATTTGGAACACTCTTCCATATGAGTGGATATAATTTCAATTTCATCATCTGAGAATTGTCTGTTCATATCCTTTAACCATTAGGGTTAGTTCTCTATCTATTGTGGAAATGAGACCTTTATCAGACTTTAAATATAAACATATTTTCCCAATTTGTTACTTCCCTTTTTTTTTTAATTTTTTATTATATATATATATATATATATATATATTTTATAATATTATCCTTTGTATTCATTTTTCCAAATTACCCCCCTCCCTCTATTCCCTCCCCCCGACGACAGGCAATACTATACATTTTACATGTGTTACAATATAGTCTAGGTACAATACATGTGTGTGAATATCATTTTCTTGTTTCACAATAAACATTAGAATCCGAAGGTACATGCAACCTGGGCAGACAGATATTAGTGCTAACAATTTACATTCACTTCCCAGTGTTTCTTTTCTGGGTGTAGCTACCTCTGTCCATCATTGATCAACTGGAAGTGAGTTGGATCTTCTTTATGTTGAAGATTTCTACTTCCATCAGCATACATCCTCATACAGTATTGTTGTTGAAGTGTACAGTGATCTTCTGGTTCTGCTCATTTCACTCAGCATCAGTTCATGTAAGTCTCTCCAGGCCTCTCTGTATTCCTCCTGCTGGTCATTTCTTACCGAGCAATAATATTCCATAACCTTCATAAACCACAATTTACCAACCATTCTCCAACTGATGGACATCCATTCATCTTCCAGTTTCTAGCTACAACAAAAAGAGCTGCCACAAACATTTTGGCACATATATGTCTCTTTCCGCTCTTTAGTATTTCTTTGGGATATAATCCCAGTAGTAGCGCTGCTGGGTCAAAGGGTATGCACAGTTTGATAACTTTTTGGGCATAATTCCAGATTGCTCTCCAGAATGGCTGGATTCTTTCACAACTCGACCAGCAATGTATTAGTGTCCCAATTTCCCCACATCCCCTCCAACATTTGTCATTATTTGTTCCTGTCATCTTAGCCAATCTGACAGGTGTATAGTGGTATCTCAGAGTGGTCTTAATTTGCATTTCTCTCATCAGTAGTGATTTGGAACACTCTTTCATGTGAGTGGATATAGTTTCAATTTCTTCCTCTGAGAATTGTCTGTTCATATCCTTTGACCATTTATCAATTGGAGAATGGTTCAGTTTCTTATAAATTATGGTCAGTTCTCTATATATTTTGGAAATGAGACCTTTGTCAGAACTTTTGTTTTTAAAAATATTTTCCCAATTTGTTACTTCCCTTCTAATCTTGTTTGCATTAGTATTATTTGTACAGAAACTTTTTAGTTTGATGTAATCAAAATCTTCTATTTTGTGATCAATAATGATCTCTAGTTCTCCTCTGGTCATAAATTCCTTCCTCCTCCACAAGTCTGAGAGGTAGATTATCCTCTGTTCCTCTAATCTATTTATTATCTCCCTCTTTATGCCTAAATCATGGACCCATTTTGATCTTATCTTGGTATATGGTGTTAAGTGTGGATCCATATCTAATTTCTGCCATACTAATTTCCAGTTTTCCCAACAGTTTTTTCCGAATAATGAATTTTTATCCCTAATGTTGGAATCTTTGGGTTTGTCAAAGATTAGATTGCTATAGATGTACCCTTTTTTGTCCTTTGTATCTAATCTGTTCCACTGATCTACCGGTCTATTTCTTAGCCAATACCAAATGGTTTTGGTGACTGCTGCTATATAATATAGCTTTAGATCAGGTACACTTAGACCACCTTCCTCTGAGTTTTTTTTCATTAGTTCCCTTGCAATTCTTGACCTTTTATTCTTCCATATGAATTTTGTTGTTATTTTTTCTAGGTCATTAAAATAGTTTGTTGGAAGTCTGATTGGTATAGCACTAAATAAATAGATTAGTTTGGGGAGTATTGTCATCTTTATTATATTCGCTCGGCCTATCCAAGAGCACTGAATGTCTTTCCAATTATTTAAATCTGATTTTATTTTTGTGGCAAGTGTTTTGTAATTTTTCTCATATAATTCCTGACTTTTCTTTGGTAGATGGATTCCCAAATATTTTATACTCTCAACATTTGTTTGGAATGGAATTTCTCTTTGTATCTCTTGCTGTTGCATTTTGTTAGTGATATATAAAAATGCTGAGGATTTATGTGGATTTATTTTGTATCCTGCCACTTTGCTGAAATTTTGAATTATTTCTAGTAGCTTTTTAGCAGAGTCTTTGGGGTTCTCTAAGTATACCATCATGTCATCTGCAAAAAGTGATAGTTTAATTTCCTCATTTCCTACTCTAATTCCTTGAATCTCTTTCTCGGCTCTTATTGCCGAGGCTAGCGTTTCTAGTACTATATTGAATAGTAATGGTGATAGTGGGCAACCTTGTTTCACTCCTGATCTTACTGGGAAAGGTTGTATTTTATTTCTATTGCATATTATGCTTACTGACGGTCTTAAATATATACTCCTGATTATTCTAAGGAATAATCCATTTATTCCTATACTCTCAAGAGTTTTTAGTAGGAATGGATGTTGGATTTTGTCAAATGCTTTTTCTGCATCTATTGAGATGATCATATGGTTCTTATTAATTTGATTATTAATATGGTCAATTATATTAATAGTTTTCCTAATATTAAACCAGCCCTGCATTCCTGGAATAAATCCTACTTGATCATAGTGTATTATCTTGGAGATGATTTTCTGAAGTCTTTTTGCTAATATCTTATTTAAGATTTTAGCATCAATATTCATTAAGGAGATTGGTCTATAATTTTCTTTCTCAGTTTTCGATCTACCAAGTTTAGGTATCAGTACCATGTCTGTGTCATAAAAGGAATTTGGTAGGACTCCTTCATCCCCTATTTTTTCAAATAATTTATATAACATTGGGGCTAATTGTTCTTTAAATGTTTGGTAGAATTCACATGTGAATCCATCTGGCCCTGGGGATTTTTTCCTGGGGAGTTGATTAATAGCTTGTTCTATTTCTTTTTCTGAAATGGGACTATTTAAGCAATTTATCTCCTCCTCTGTTAATCTAGGGAGCCTATATTTTTGGAGGAAGTCATCCATTTCACTTAAGTTATCAAATTTATTGGCATAAAGTTGGGCAAAGTAACTCCTTATTATTTCTCTAATTTCCTCTTCATTGGTGGAAAGATCCCCCTTTTCATTTGTAAGACAATCAATTTGATTTTCCTCTTTCTTTTTTTTGATCAAATTTACCAAATGTTTATCTATTTTTTTGGCTTTTTCATAACACCAACTCTTGGTTTTATTTATTAATTCAATAGTTTTTTTACTTTCAATATTACTGATTTCTCCTTTTAATTTTTGTATTTCAAGTTTAATTTTTGGTTGGGGGTTTATAATTTGTTCTTTTTCTAGCCTTTTAAGTTGTAAGCCCAATTCGTTAATCTTCTCTTTCTCAATTTCCTTCAAATAAGCCTCTAAAGATATAAAATTTCCCCTTATTACTGCTTTAGCTGCATCCCAAAGATTTTGGTATGATGTCTCATCATTTTCATTATCTTGGGTGAAATTGTTAATTGTTTCTATAATTTGCTCTTTCACCCAGTCATTCTTTAAGATGTGATTATTCAGTTTCCAATTACTTTTTGGTCTATTTACCCCTAACTTTTTACTGAATGTAGCTTTTATTGCATTGTGATCTGAGAAGAAGGCATTTATTATTTCTGCCTTCCTACATTTAATTTTGAGATCTTTATGTCCTAATATATGGTCAATTTTTGTATAGGATCCATGAACTGCTGAGAAGAAAGTATATTCCTTCCTATTGCCATTCAGTTTTCCCCAAAGGTCTATCATACCTAGTTTTTCTAATGTTCTATTTACTTTTTTAATTTCTTTCTTGTTTGTTTTGTGGTTTGATTTGTCTAAATCTGAGAGTGCAAGGTTGAGATCTCCCACTATTATAGTTTTACTGTCTATTTCTTCTTGCAGTTCTCTTAACTTTTCCTTTAGAAAGTTAGATGCTATACCACTTGGTGCATATATGTTTAGTATTGATATGGCTTCATTATTTATGCTACCTTTCAGCAGGATATAGTTTCCTTCCTTATCTTTTTTAACAAGATCTACTTCTGCTTTTGCTTGATCTGAGATAAGGATAGCTACCCCTGCTTTTTTGGCTTTACCTGAAGCATAATAGGCTCTGTTCCAACCTTTTACCTTTACTCTGTATGTATCTCCCTGCTTTAAGTGTGTTTCCTGTAGGCAACATATTGTAGGGTTCTGCTTTTTGATCCAATCTGCTATCTGTCTTCGTTTGATGGGATCGTTCATCCCATTTACATTTACAGTTAAAATTACTAATTCTGTATTTCCTGCCATCATATTATCTCCAGATTATGCTTTTTTCCCTTGACCCCCCTGATCCCCCTCCCCGATATTTAATTTACAGACCCCTCTTGTGACGCGCAACCCTCCCTCTTTTTTTTTTTTTTTTTTTTTTTAGGATCCCTCCCCCCTCCCTCCAAGTCCCTTCACTTATTCTCCTTTTCCTTTTCCCTTTTCCTCTCCCCCTTTTAATGAGGTGAGAGAAAAATTCTCTGAAAAACAAATATGTTAATTATTTACTCTTTGAGCCTCTTCTGATGAGAGTAAGATTCACACAATGATTCTCCCCCTCACTAAGTTCCCTCAGATATGGTGTATTTTTTATGTCTCTTCCTGGGATGTAGTTTCCCTCTTTTTATCACTCCTTCCCCTTTTTCTGAACCGACCTCCTTCCCTTTACTACACCCCCCTTTTTTTCTTTTATATCAGTAAAATCAAATTATCCTTGAGTATTTTTTATATACCCACAACAGAGTTACAGTTCTCAAGGGTTCTGTGTACCTTTTTCTGTTTCTCTTCAGTCTTGTGGATGTAGATCAAATTTTTTGTTTAAGTCTGGTTTTTTTCTTAGAAACATATAGAATTCCTCTGTTTCATTGAATGACCATCTTCTTCCATGGAAAAAGATGCTAAACTTAGCTGGGTAGTTCATTCTTGGTTGCAGTCCTTGATCTTTTGCCTTACGGAATATCAGGTTCCAGGCCCTTCTATCTTTTAATGTGGAGGCAGCCAGATCTTGGGTGACCCTTATTGTGGCACCTTGGTATTTAAATTGTTTTTTTCTAGCTGCTTACAGGATTTTCTCCTTTGTGTGGTAATTCTGCAGCTTAGCCACAATATTCCGTGGTGTTCTTTTTTTAGGGTCTATTTCAGAAGGAGTTCGATGAATTCTTTCCACATCTACTTTCCCTTCTGTTTCTATTATCTCTGGACAGTTCTCTTTGATAATTTCCTGTAAAATAGAATCTAGGCTCTTTTTTGGTCATAATTTTCTGGAAGTCCAATAATCCGCAGATTATCTCTCCTAGATCTATTTTCCAGGTCTATAGATTTTCCCAGTAAGTATTTGACGTTGTTCTCCAGCTTCTCATTTTTTTTGTTTTGTTTGACTGATTCTTGGGTTCTCTGTGAATCATTCATTTCTATTTGTTCCATCCTGACTTTTAAGGAGTTATTTTCTTCTTTCACAGTTTTTAGTTCTTTTTTGTAAATGCCCAATTTCGTTTTTAAATGAATTATTTTGCTCTATTGAATTTTTTTCCATTTCCCTAATTTTTTTTTTGAGAATTATTTTCTTTTTCCAATTCAGAAATTCTATTTTCCTGTGTTTTTTTAACCTTTTCTAATTCACTAATTTTGTTTCCCTGCATCTCCTGTGAATTCTTTATTTTTTCCAACTCCAATTTCATAGCTTCCCTTTCCTTTCCCCATTTTTCTTCGATCTCCCTCAATTTTTTAAGAGCGTCTTCTAGGAGAGAGTTATGTGATGGGGGGCAGGGATCGTTCCCCTTTAGGTTGTTATCTGTTGATTCTCTGTTGTCAACTTCCTCGGGGTTGGATACCCGCTCTTTCTCTGTATAGAAGGAATCTATAGTTTTTTTAGCTTTTTTGCTCATATTTAAAAAAATGTTTTGGGGTCTGTCCCTGGAGTAGGAAATTATTTACTTCTTTACCAGCTTCCTCCCAGACCGGATGGATGCAGCGGCCCCTGCGCCTGAGCTAAGAGAGAGCTCTGGGAGAGAGTTCCCCACCCCCTCCCTGGAAGTGCCTCAGAGGTGATTAGCACTACTGTGCTTCGAGGGCGTAGAATAGTGAAGACAGCACGAAGCCCAGCCTATGTGTCCGGGTGGGGAGTGGATGTCTGCAGCAGGTGACGTGAGAAGCCCCTGTGCTCAAACTGGAAGTGTCTGCCAGAAACCGTGGTCCCTAGTTCAAAGGTTCCGCTTCTCTGGGACTTCCTGGAGCTGAGTTCCACTCCCTCCAGCTAAGCTAGGCAGTGTGTGTTGCCTTGGGCCGTATCCACCCACTTGTCAATCTCTTAACTATTCTCAGGTGGTAGTTGAGGCCACACCCCCTGGTCCCGAGTCTGCTGAGTCACCCCCAAGATCAGGGAAAATCTAATCTGAGTTTTAAAATATTTTGGCTTTCTCTTCTGAACTGCTAAATAATTAGCAGAGAAGAGCTAACAGCCTGTGCCAGATTCCTTTACCTCAGTGGCTTCTCTGATCCCAGAGCCCTTCCCAGCGCATTGGGCGCAGTGTGCCCCTACCCCACCGTCTGTGCTGGTCTTTCTTATTCCTCCCCTGAGAACTGACCTTTCCTGTTGAAACTCCAGATTCTCTTCAGCTGGTAAGTCGTGCTTCCAGTCCTTGTGGTATCTATCAGTCCTGAGCTAATTTTGAGACTTAATTTATCTAATTGGTTGTGAGGGAGTGAGGACGTTCACTGAGTCGTGTGTTTCTTCTCCGCCATCTTGGCTCCGCCCCTGTTACTTCCCTTCTAATCTTGTTTGCATTAGTATTGTTTGTACAAAATAGTTTTAGTTTGATGTAATAAAAATCTTCAATTATGTGATCAATAATGATCTCTAGTTCTCCTCTGGTGATAAATTCCTTCCTCCTCCACAGGTCTGAGAGGTAGACTATTCTCTGTTCTTCTAATCTATTTATGATCTCATTCTTTATGCCTAAATCATGGACCCATTTGGATGTTATCTTGGTATATGGTGTTAAGTGTGGATCCATATCTAATTTCTGCCATACTAATTTCCAGTTTTCCCAACAGTTTTTTCCAAATAATGAATTTTATCTCTAATGTTGGTATCTTTGGATTTGTCAAAGACTAGATTACTATAGATGTACCCTTTTTTGTCCTTTGTATCTAATCTGTTCCACTGATCTACTGGTCTATTTCTTAGCCAATACAAATGGTTTTGGTGACTGCTGCTATATAATAAAGCTTTAGATCAAGTACATCTAGACCACCTTTATCTGACTTTTTTTTTTCATTAGTTCCCTTGCTATTCTTGACCTTTTATTCTTCCATATGAATTTTGTTGTTATTTTTTCTAGGTCATTAAAATAGTTTGTTGGAAGTCTGATTGGTATAGCACTAAATAAATAGATTAGTTTGGGGAGTATTGTCATCTTTATTATATTCGCTCGGCCTTTCCCAGAGAACTGAATGTCTTTCCAATTATTTAAATCTAACTTTATTTTTGTGGCAAGTGTTTCATAATTTTTCTCATATAATTCCTTACTGTTCTTTGGTAGATGGATTCCCAAATATTTTATACTGTCTACATCTGTTTGGAATGGAATTTCTCTTTGTATCTCTTGCTGTTACATTTTGTTGGTGATATGTAAAAATGCTGAGGATTTATGTGGATTTATTTTATATCCTGCCACTTTGGTAAAATTCTGAATTATTTCTAATAGCTTTTTATCAGAGTCTTTGGGGTTCTCTAAGTATACCATCATGTCATCTGCAAAGAGTGATAGTTTGATTTCCTCATTTCCTACTCAAATTCCTTGAATCTCTTTCTCGGCTCTTATTGCTGAGGCTAGCGTTTCTAGTACTATGTTGAATAGTAATGGTGATAGTGGGCAACCTTGTTTCACTCCTGATCATATTGGAAAAAGGTTCCAGTTTATTTCTGTTGCATATTATGCTTACTGATGGTGGTAAATATATGTTCCTGATTATTCTAAGGAATAGTCCATTTATTCCTATACTCTCAAGCGTTTTTAATAAGAATGGATGTTGGATTTTATCAAATGCTTTTTATGCATCTATTGAGATGATCATATGGTTTTTATTAATTTGATTATTAATATGGTCCATTATACTAATAGTTTTTCTAATATTAAACCAGCCCTGCATTCCTGGTATGAATCGTACTTGATCATAGTGTATTATCCTGGGGATGATTTTCTGAAGTCTTTTTGCTAATATCTTATTTAAGATTTTAGCATCAATATTCATTAAGAAAATATGTCTATGCTTTTCTTTCTCAGTTTTCTATCTACCTGGTTTAAGTATCAGTACAATGTCTGTGTCATAAAAGTAGTTTGGTACGACTCCTACATCCTCTATTTTTTCAAATAGTTTACATAATATTGGGGCTAATTGTTCTTTAAATGTTTTGTAGAATTCACATGTAAATCCATCTTGTCCTGGGGATTTTTTCCTGGGGAGTTGATTAATAGCTTGTTCTATTTCTTTTTCTGAAATGGGACTATTTAAGCAATTTATCTCCTTCTCTGTTAATCTAGGAAGCCCATATTTTTGGAGGAAGTCATCCATTTCACTTAATTTATCAAATTTATTGGCATAAATTTGGGCAAAGTAACTCCTTATTATTTCTCTAATTTCCTCTTCATTGGTGGAAAGATCACCTTTTTCATTTGTAAGGCTAACCATTTGATTTTCTTCTTTCCTATTTCTGATCAGATTTACCAAAGGTTTATCTATTTTATTGGCTTTTTCATAAGACCAACTCTCGGTTTTATTTATTACTTCAATAGTTTTTTTTTTTTTATATACTTTCAATATTATTGATTTCTCCTTTTAATTTTTGTATTTCAAGTTTGATTTTTGGTTGGGGGATTTTAGTTTGGTCTTTTAATAGCTTTTTAAGTTGCAGGCCCAATTTGTTAATCTTCTCTTTCCCTATTTTGTTCGAATAAGCCTCTAAAGATATAAAATTTCCCCTTATTACCGCTTTAGCTGCATCCCACAGATTTTGGTATGATGTCTCATCATTGTCATTATTTTGGGTGAAATTATTATTTGTTTCTATAATTTGCTGTTTCACCCAGTCATTCTTTAAGATGAGATTATTCAGGGTCCAATTACTTTTTGGTCTATTTACCACTAACTTTTTAGTGAATGTAGCTTTTATTGCATTGTGGTCTGAGAAGAAGGTATTCATTATTTCTCCCTTCCTACATTTAATTTTGAGATCTTTATGTCTTGATATATGGTCAATTTTTTTTTTTTTTGTATAGGATCCATCAACTGCTGAGAAGAAAGTATATTCCTTTCTATCACCATTCAGTTTTCTCCAAAGTTCTATCATACCTAGTTTTTCTAATGTTCTATTTACTTTTTAAATTTCTTTCTTATTTGTTTTGTGGTTTGATTTGTCTAAATCTGAGAGTGCAAGGTTGAGATTTCCCACTATTATAGTTTTATTGTCTATTTCGTCTTGTAACTATCTTAACTTTTTCTTTAGAAAGCTATACCACTTGGTGCATATATGTTTAGTATTGATATGGCTTCATTGTTTATGCAACCTTTTAGCAGAATATAGTTTCCTTCCTTATCTCTTTTCATTGGATCAACTTCTGCTTTTGCTTGATGTGAGATAAGCATGGCTACCCCCTGCTTTCTTAGCTTTACCTGAAGCATAATAGATTCTGCTCCAACCTTTTACCTTTACTCTGTATGTATCTCCATGCTTTAAGTGTGTTTCCTGTAAACAACATATTGTAGCTTCTGGCTTTTGATCCAGTCTGCTATCCGTCTCCATTTGATGGGAGAGCTCATCCCATTCACATTTACAGTTAAAATTACTAATTCTGTATTTCCTGCCATCATACTATCCCCAGATTATGCTTTTTCCCCTGACCCCCCTGAACACCTTCCCCAATATTTAATTTATAGGCCCCACTTGTAACCCTCCCTTTTTTTAGTATCCCTCTCCCCTCCTTCCAAGTCCCTTTCCTTATTCTCCTTTTCTTTTTCCCTTTTCCTCTCCCCCCTTTTAATGAGGTGAGAATTCTCTGAAAAACAAATATGTCAATTATTTACTCTTTGAGCCTCTTCTGAAGAGAGTAAGATTCACACAATGTTTCTCCCCCTCTCTAAATTCCTCAGAAGTGGTAGCTTTTCTATGTCTCTTCCTGGGATATAATTTCCCTCTTTTATCACTCCTTCCCCTTTTTCTGATATTACCCCCTTCCCTTTACTACCCCCCTTTTTATATCAGTAAAATCAAATTATCCTTGTGGACCTTCTATATATCCACAACAGAGATACAGTTCTCAAGAGTTCTGTTTACCTTTTTATGTTTCTCTTCAGTCTTGTGGATGTGGATCAAATGTTTTGTTTAAGTCTGTTGTTGTTTTTATTTTTCTTAGAAACAAATGGAATTCCTGTTTCATTAAATGACCATCTTATTCCATGGAAGAAAATGCTAAATTTAGCTGGGTAGTTTATTCTTGGTTGCAATCCTTGATCTTTTGCCTTTAGGAATGTCAGGTTCCAGTCCATTCAATCTTTTAATGTGGAGGCAGTGACCCTTATTGTGGCCCCTTGATATTTGAATTGTTTTTTTTTCTAGCTGCTTGCAATATTCTTTCCTTTGTGTGGTAATTCTGCAGCTTAGCTTCAATATTCCGTGGAATTCTTTTTTTAGGGTCTTTTTCAGAAGATGTTCGATGAATTCTTTCGAGTCCTATTTTTCCTTCTGTTTATATTATCTCTGGACAGTTCTCTTTGATGATTTCCTGTAAAATAGAATCTAGGCTCTTTTTTTGGTCAAAGTTTTCGGGAAGTCCAATGATCCTCAGATTATCTCTACTAGATCTACTTCCAGGACTATAGATTTTCCCAGTAAATATTTGACATTATTCTTTAGCTTTTCATTTTTTATTTTTTTTTTTGTTTTGTTGGACTGATTCTTGGGATCTCAATGAATCATTCATTTCTATTTGTTCCATCCTGATTTTTAATGAGTTATTTTCTTCATTGACATTTTTATTTTTTTTTGTATATGTCCAATTCAGTTTTTAAATGAAATATTTTGCTCTATTGATTTTTTTTCCATTTCCCATATTTTTTAGAGAATTATTTCCTTTTTCAATTCAGGAATCCTACTTTCCTGTGATTTTTTAACCTTTTCTAATTCAAAAAAAATTTTTTCCCTGAATCTCCTGTGAATTCTTTATTTTTTCCAACTCAAATTTCAGGATGTTGTTATTCTCTATCATAGCTTCTCTTTCTTTTCCCCATTTTTCTTCAAACTCTCTTAACTTTTTAATAGTCTCTTCTAGGAAAGAGTTATGTGATTGGGGGCAGATATTGTTCCCCTTTAGGGTGTTATCTGCTGACTCTCTGCTGTTAACTTCCTTGGGGTTGGATACCGGCTCTTTCTCTGTGTAGAAGGAATCAGTGGTTGTCTTTAGCTTTTTAATTCATATTTTAAAAATCTTTTGGGGTCAGTTCTTGGGGTAAGAAATTATTTTTTTATTTATTTACCAGCTTCCTCCCAGACCAAATGGATGCAGAGGCTCCTGCACCTGAGCTAAGAGAGAGCTGTGGGAGAGAGTTCCCCTCCCCCTTCCTGGAAGTGCCTCCGGGGAGATTATTATGGCTGTGGCTGCACTATGAGGGTTGCCCAATGAAGGACCCTGCTGTGTGTCCTAGAGACTTCCCTGAGGTTTAAGACAGAACAGTAAAGATGACACAAAGCCCAGCCAATGCGTCCTGTGAGGCGTGGATGTCAGCAGCTGACGTGAAAAGGCTCTGTGCTCAAACTGGATGTGTCTGCCCAGAAACCATGGTCCCTATTTCAAAGGTTGTGCTTCTCTGGGACTTCCGAGGCTGAGTTCCACAGCCTCCTGCCATGCCAGGCACTATGTGAAGTATATGTTGCCTTGGGCTGTATTCCCACTTTTCAAGGTCTTAACTACCCCAAGGTGAAGCCCTGGACAGCAAAAGGTGGTTTCACAACCTTGCCGAGATCTGTTAGGTCACTTCCAGATTGGGGTGGTTCTAATATCTGGCTTTATAAAGTGGCTTGATTTTTCTTCTGACCTGCTGTTTTATAAGTAGAGGAGAGCTAATAGTTTTGACAGATTCCTCTATCTCAGTGACTTCTCTGATCCCAGAGCTCTCCATAGCTTGATCAGCACAGTGTGCTAGCACCTCACCCTGTCTGTGCTGGCCTTTTTTTTTTTTCTTTTCCTGGGAACTGACCTTTTCTGTTGAAACTCCAGATCCTCTTCAGCTGGTAAGTTGTGCTTCCAGTCCTTGTGGTTTCTATCAGTCCAGTGTTATTTGTGAGGCTGATTTAACTACTTGGTAATGAGGGAAGAAAGGAGCTCACAAAATCATGTGTATCTTCTCCTCCATCTTGGCTCTGCCCCCCCCAATACTATCAGAGTTGAGCATATTAAAACACCAAACATTAATTATGCATTTCCCCATCTTTTCCAATGTGTTTAGCACCTGTGGTTTGGAAATACTGCCTTACGCTTTGAGCTTTTCTATTTTCTAACAAATTTTCTTATTTTCCTAAGACCTTTGTTGTAACAAGGCAGACTAATAAAGAGCAACACTGAGGGTTGGAGGTCAGGATGCTAATATAGATGCACATATCAAGCCCTTTACTATTTAGCTTCAGAACAGTGAGTTTTAGTTCCTATATATTTCTCTCATTGAAAATTTAGTGTTCTACACAAATGATCTTTTATAAATAAAAAATGAAGAACAATCTAAATCTAAATTGCCATATTTTATGAAAATGCCTTAAGATTTCAACATGATCTTTGAAATATGGAAGTTTCAAGAAGAGCATTTTTGGAAAACAAAAAAAATGTCCTATGTTGTTATGAATAAAGAAGTAAATATGCCACGTTTTGCATTATAAGATTCTTTCAAATGACTTAGTTCCCTAAAATCATCTTTATCCTCTGTAAAGCTCATGTCTAAATGGTCTGGACTGATAGTTGGTTCAGGAAATCATTATTATATGAGAACCCTGTTCTTTATGCTTTGTTCTTGTTTTTTTGTGGTGTCTTTTTCAGATAGTGTTGTTAGAATACTAGGTATATGAAATATCATTGAAATACTACATATAATTATTGCTGTGTGTGACCAGGCCCACAATCTATGGTTAAAAATTATTTAAATTATCTGAGTCACAGCTTTCTCTTCTATAATATGTAGTGATATAATAATAAGAACTGTATCTTTCAGGTACTTGTTAGCTTCAAATGAGATAATGACATAAAGTATTATATGTATATAAAGCAAACTTTAAAGCACTATGTATTTATCATTATTATTATCAACATCACCATTCACTATTATTATTATTATTATTGTTATACTAGACTTGTGATTACATTTATATAAAGAGCTCTCATCAGTGCATGTCCTGTGATTTTATACTCTTAAAGAATCATGCCTACCTCTCAATGACCTACCTGGAATAATAGAGTTCATGTCAGAAGAAGTTATTGAAAAGAAATAAGAGTTGAAAACTTCCGGCCAAGATGGCGGAGAGGACACATACACCTATTTAATCTCTGTCTTTGCTCTCAAGATTTATTTCATGAAAAGCTTTGGAATTAGTGCTTGACTGGAAAATAACCCACAAATAATTACCAACAGAAGACATCCTTGAAATTAATCAGAAAAGATCTGTTTTTTCTCATGGACAGGGATGGCCAGATCAGGCAGAGGCTGAGGGTAGGCAGCTAGAGCAAGGCAGGAAGCTCACACTGCACAGGCCAGAGGGGGAGGAGTGTGATCTCTGCTATTTCTGTGGAAATAACTTTACCAAAGTTTGGATATTTTGTCCTGGCAGCAAGCCAGGATCATCAAAGAAGCTGTAAACACAGGAGGTAAAGACCATAACCCCAAAAAGCTAGCATCTCTTGAGACCTGGCCACTCCCACCCAGAGTGCCTCAGTGCATTCTTAGAACCTCAAAGTCTCAGAGCATAGATGCAGCACAGTCATTGCTGTCCTGTTAGTGTCTCACTGCTGTACCCCACAGCCTGTAGAGCAAGCCCAGTGACATAATCCACCCCACCCCCCAAAAAAAGCAGACTGCATTTGTTTTTCTTGTTAGTTTTCTTTGATTCTTCTCTGACAGAATGAGCAAAAAATTAAAAAGGACTCTAACTATTGACAGTTTCTATATTGATAGAGAGTAGACATTGAACCCTAAGGAGATTAAAAATAGACTGTTTCCAGATGAATCCCCAAAGGGGGATATGGTCCTGTTCTCAACATACAAAACACGCATAGAAAAAAATTAAAAAGGCTCTCACAAGAGAGCTATAAGAAAAATGGGAAAAGGAAAGGGAAGCTTGGCAAGAGAGTCTGAATAAGTCATCCCACTCATTTAAAGATAGGGTGGATAAAGAAATCAAATACTTGAAAAACAAAGTTAGTGAGTTGGAAAAAGAAAATAGCATATATTTAAAATGATCAGCAAGCATCATATGTAATGGGGATGAACTGGAACCTTTCCTAGTAAGATCATGAGTGAAACAAGGTTGCCCACTATAACCATTACTATTCAATATTGTATTAGAAATGCTAGCCTTGGCAATGAGTTGAGAAAGAGATTAAAGGAATTAGAGTATGTAATGAGGAAACCAAACTATCACTCTTTGCAGATGATATGATGGTATACTTAGAGAACCCCAGAGATTCTACTAAAAAGCTATTAGAAATAATTTTCAACTTTAGCAAAGTTGCAGGATGCAAAATAAATCCATATAAATTCTCAGCATTTCTATACATCACCAACAAAATCCAACAACAAGAGATACAAAGAGAAATTCCATTCAAAATAACTGTCGATGGCATAAATTATTTGGGAATCTATCTACCAAAGGAAAATCAGGAATTTAATGAGCAGAATTATAAAACACTTTCACACAAATAAAGTCAGAATTAAATAATAGGTAAAATATTAAGTGCTCTAGAATTGGGAGAGGAAATATAATAAAGATGAGAATACTCCCTAAACTAATCTATTTATTTAGTGCTATACCAAACAGACTCCCAAGAAACTATTTTAATGATCTAGAAAAAAATAACAACAAAATTCATATGGAAGAACAAAAACTCGAGAATATCAAGGGAATTAATGGGGAAAAAAATCAAATGAAGTTGGCCTAGCTGTACTGGATCTAGAACTATTATATAAAGCAGCAGTCACCAAAACCATTTGGTACTGGCTAAGAAATAGATTAGTTGATCAGTGGAATAGGTTAAATTCACAAGACAAAATAGTCAATAACTATAGCAATGTAATGTTTGACAAATCCAAAGATCCCAACTTTTGGGATAAAAATTAATTATTTGACAAAAACTGCTGGGAAAACTGGAAACTAGTATTGCAGAAATTGGACCCACAATTAACACCATATACCAAGATAAGATCAAAATGAGTCCATGATTTAGACATAAAGAACAAGATTGTAAATAAATTAGAGGAACATAGGATAGTTTACCTCTCAGACTTGTAAAGGAGAAAGGAATTTGTGACCAAAAGAGAACTAGAGATCATTATTGATCACAAAATAGAAAATTTTGATTACATCAAATTAAAAGGCTTTGTATAAACAAAATTAATGCAAACAAAATTAGAAGGGAAGCACCAAACTGGTAAAAGATTTTTACAGTTAAAGGTTCTGATAAAGGCCTTATTTCTAAAATATATACAAGAACAGAGAATGGAAGGCAGCTTTCTTGTGAAAGGGAAAGGTACGAGTGGTGTTCTGGGAGAGAGTCCCCCCCCCCCACTTCCAGAAGTGATTCAGAGCTGGGCTGAAGTTGTGTCCAATGAAAAACTCTGGCTGTGTAGCCTAGTGAATGCCCTAAGGCTAGAGGCAGGAACCATTCATGGTATTACTTAGCATGACACTTAAGAGATTTTAAAGAGTTTGACTTTTGTTCTTAACTGGAAATAATATCCAGCAAACTTTTTGGAGCTTAAGCATTTTCTTTCTAAGCACTGCAGAAATACAGGGTACAAAACAATTTTAGTCCATTTACATCAAATAATATATGTATACATTCAATAGTCAAACCTTAACAATTCTTATTTACCACTATCTTTTTTTCTGAATTTTTTTTTTTCTGTAAGATTTAATCTCTATAGTTGGTTGCACCATAAATTAAAAATCATCCTCCCCCCTTTCTATACCTTTCTTTGGTTTCTTGTAAAAGTCAATGGCCCTTTCTACACGTCAAAAATAGTCAAATACCTTTCTTGTTTGAGCCTCTGTCATCTTTTCCAATTAGAATCACAATAGCATTCTAAATCTGACACATACAGAGACAATAATAGGTACTAATTGTTTCTCTTCAGACTAGAATAGAAGTAATTTCCAATAAGTGGGAATTGTAGCTTGACAGACCCCATATGAAAACTCTGTCAGCTATTGGAAATAATATCATTTAAATTTTACCATATATTTTCCATAAAATTTCCTGATTTCAATGATTATTCAAAATAATATAGAAGAAAAGAATGAGGAGTTTTGGGGCTAAAACCAAGATGGCAAAGTAAAGCCAGAAAGCTGCTGGAGCTCTCCCAGTGTTCCTCCAAAACTACAGGAAACCAAATCTCTGAGCAGAGTCTAATGGATGAAATGACTCTGCAGCTGAAGACAAAGTAAAAAACTTCAAGAAAGGTCAGTCTCACTGGGGTGAAAGGGGTGTTCAGCCCAGGTTGGACAGACTCTGAGAAAGCCAATGAAAAGGTGTTAACCACAGCAAATCAGTAAGTAAAATCCTGAGTTGTGGTTAAGGAGAAGAGCAGATCAGGGGCAACTTCCAGTCCCAGTCCAGAAGGCAAACTCTGGGAGACCAGAACAGAACAAACAAAGATACCAATGCAAACATAAGGGGGTACTGTGCTCAAAGCCAAGGCTCTGAGCTGCATAGGAAACAGAACAGAGCCCCTGCCCTCCAGGAGCAGAGCTGGATGATAAAAATAAAAAAGAGAAAATATCAAAAGAAAAGGAAAGAAATGAGTAAGAAACAGAAAAGTATCTTGGCCACAGAAAGTGAGTATAGTGACAGGGCAGATCAAAACGCAAACACAAAGGAAGATAGAATGTCCACAGAAGAAATCTCAAAGAAGAATATGAATTGATGTAAAGGTCAAAGAGACCACAAAGCAATAAAAATTATATTTAATAAAGTAACTGCCAATTGGAAATTAAATAATCTGCTTCTAAATAATGAGTGGGTCAAATAACAAATCATTAAAAACAATCCATAATTTCATCCAAAAAAGTGACACTAATGAGAATATGGTCAACGAAGTTCTTAGAGGAAATTTTATATCTCTAAATAGCTACATAGATAAGATAGTTAAAGAGGAGATCAATGAATTAGGCATGTAACTAAAAAAGTTAGACAAAGAACAAATTAAAAATCACCAATTAAATGCCAAATTAGAAAATTTTGAAATTCAAAGGAGATATTAGTAAAAGAGGAACTAAGAAAACTATTGGTGTAACAAATAAAACTAAAAGTTGGTTTTATTAAAAAACTAACAAAATACATGATTTTTAAATTACTTTTATAATTATAATATTTTTGACAATACATATACATAGGTAATTTTTTTTTACAACATTATTCCTTGAACTCCCTTCTGTTCCGAATTGTCCCTTCATTCAACCCCTTTACCTAGATGGCAGGCATTCCCATACATATTAAATATGTTATAGTATATCAAAGGTACAATATATATGTGCAGAACCTAATTTTGTTGTTGTTGTTGTTGTTGCAAAGGAAGAATTGGATTCAAAAGATAAAAATAACCTGGGGGGAAAAATGCTAACAGTTTACACACATTTCCCAGTATTTCTTCTATGGGTGTAGCTGATTCTATCCACCATTGATCAATTGGAATTGGATTAGCTCGTCTCTATGTTGAAGATATCCACTTCCATCAGAATACACTCTCATATAGTATCATTGTTGAAGTGTATAATGATCTCCTAGTTCTGCTCATTTCACTCAGCATCAGTTGATGTAAGTCTCTCCAAGCCTATCTGTATTCATCCTGTTGGTAATTTCTTACAGAACAATAATATTTCATAACATTTATATACCATAATTTACCCAACCATTCTCTAATTGATGGGCATCCATTCATTTTCCACTTTCTAGCCACTACAAAAAGAGTTGCACATTTTGGCACATAGATATCCCTTTCCCTTCTTTAGTATTTCCTTGGGATATAATCCCAATAGTAGCACTGTTGGATCGAAGGGTATCCATAATTTGATAACTTTTTGAGCAGAATTCCAGATTGCTCTCCAGAATGGTTGGATTCTTTCACAACTCTACCAACAATGCATCAGTGTCCCAGTTTTCCCACATTCCCTCCAACATTCATCATTATTTGCTCTTGTCATCTTAGCCATTCTGACAAGTATGTAGTGGTATCTCAAAGTTGTCTTAATTTGCTTTTCTCTGATCAATAGTGATTTGGAACACTCTTTCACATGAGTGAAAATAGTTTCAATTTCACTATATGAAAATTGTCTGTTCATATCCTTTCACCATTTATCAATTGCAGAATGATTTGATTTCTTATAAATTAGTCAATTCTCTATATATTTTGGAGATGAGGCCTTTATCAGAACCTTTAAATGTAAAAATGTTTTCCCAATTTGTTCCTTCGCTTCTAATCTTATTTGCTTTAGTTTTGTTTGTACAAAAGCTTTTTAATTTCATGTAATCAAAATTTTCTATTTTGTGATCAAGAATGATCTCTATTTCTCCTTTGATCACAAATTCCTTCCTCCTCCACAAGTCTGAGAGGTAAACTATCCTATGTTCCTCTAATTTATTTAAGATCTCATTCTTTATGCCTAAATCATGGACCCATTTTGATTTTATCTTAGTGTGGTATTAAAATGTAGGTCCATGCCTAGTTTCTGCCAAAAATTTCCAGTTTTCCCAGCAGTTTTTTTTTTTCAAATAATGAATTCTCATCCCAAAAAGTTGGGATCTTTCGGTTTGTCAAACACTAGATTGATATTTTTATTTAGTATCTTGTTCTGTGAACCTAACCTATTCCACTGATCAACTAGTCTATTTCTTAGCCAATACCAAATAGTTTTGGTGACTGCTGCTTTATAATATAGTTCTAGATCAAGTACAGCTAGGCCACCTTCATTTGATTTTTTTTCATTACTTCCCTTGAAATTCTCGACCTTTCGTTCTTCCATATGAATTTTATTGTTGTTTTTACTAAGTCATTAAAATAGTTTCTTTGGAGTCTGATTGGTATAGCAATAAATAAAAAAAAAAAATTAATTTAGGGAGCATTGTCATCTTAATTATATTTGTTCAGCCTACCCAAGAGCAATTAATGTCTTTCCAATTATTTAAATCTGACTTTATTTTTGTGGCAAGTGTTTTGTAATTTTGCTCATATAATTCGTGACTTTCCTTTGGTAGATATATTCCCAAATATTTTATACTATTGACCATTATTTTGAATGGAATTTCGCTTTGTACCTCTTGCTCTTGGATTGTGTTGGAAATGTATAAAAAATGCTGAGGATTTATGTGGATTTATTTTGTATCCTCCAAGTTTGCTAAAGTTCTGAATTATTTCTAAAAGCTTTTTAGCAGAGTCTTTAGGGTTCTCTAAGTATACCATCATGTCATCTGCAAAGAGTGATAGTTTGATTTCCTCATTACCTACTCTAATTCCTTGAATCTCTTTCTCGGCTCTTATTGCCGAGGCTAGCGTTTTTAGTACAATATTGAACACTAATGGTGATAGTGGGCAACCTTGTTTCACTCCTGGTCTTACTAGGAAAAGTTCCAGTTTATCACCATTACATATGATGTTTATTGACGGTTTTAGATATATGCTCCTTATTACTTTAAGGAATAGTCCATTTATTCCTATACTCTCAAGTGTTTTTGGTAAGAATGGATGTTGGATTTTATCATATGCTTTTTTTGTATCTATTGAAATGATCATATGGTTTTTGTTAATTTGGTTATTGACATCGTCAATTATGCTAATAGTTTTCCTAATATTGAACAGCCCTGCATTCCTGGTATAAATTCCACTTGGTCTTAGTTTATTATCCTGGGGATGATTTTATGTATTCTTTTTGCTAATATTTTATTTAAAATTTTAGCATCAACATTCATTAGGGAGATTGATCTACAATTTTCTTTCTCTTTTTTCAGCCTACCTGGTTTAGGTATCAGTACCATGTCTGTGTTATAAAAGGAATTTGGTAGGACCCCTTCAATCCCTATTTTTTTCAAATAATTTATATAGCACTGGAGTTAGTTGTTCTTTAAATGTTTGGTAGAATTCACATATAAAAATACATAAAATTTTGGTTAATTTTTTCAGAAAAAAAGGAAAGAAAACAACAACAACAACAACAACAACAACAACAACAACAACAACACTGGAATTAAAAATTAAAGGGGAGAATTTACCACCAGTGAAAAAGACAATGAAGAGATAATTAAGATGTATTTTTTCCCAGTTCTGTGGAAGCAAGTCTAACAATGTAACCAACATGGATTAATATTTACAAAACCTTAAACTGTCCAAGTTAACAGTAGAGAAAAGAAAATATTTAAATAATCCTATTAAAAAAGGCATTGAAGAAGTCATCAATGAACTCCAAAAGAAAAAAATCTCCAAATGAATTTTATCAAGCATTTAAAAACAATTAATTCTAATACTATGTAAATTATTTGGAAAAATAGGTTAAAAAAAGGAATATGCCATATTCCTTTTATGACACAAATATGGCACTGATACCCAAACCAGGAAGGACCAAAACAGAGAATGATATTTATAGACCAATTTCCTAAATGAATATCATTGCAAAAATTTTAAGTAAAATATTAGCAAACAGATTAAATCAATTTATCAGCAGGATAACACACTATGACTAACTGGGAATTATACCAAGAATGCAGTATTCCTTCAATATCAGGAAAACTATAATTAACTATATCAATAAAAAAACTAACAGAAATCATATGATAATTTAAATATATGCATAAACATCTTTTGGCAATACACAACATTCTTTCCTTTTAACGACATTGGAGAGCATAGGGACAAAGGGAGATTTCTTTAAAATTATAAGTGGCATCTATTGAAAATAAAGTATTTTTTATAAGCATTGTTTGTAATGGAGAGAACCTGGACACATTCCCAGTAAAATCAGGAGTGAAACAAGGATGCCCATTATCACCACTATTATTCAACATTGTACTAGAAATGTTGGGTTATGCAATAAGAAAAGAAAAAGAAATGAAAGGAATTAGAATAGGCAACGAGGAAATAAAACTATCAGTCTTTGAAGATGATATGATGATTTGCTTAAATAATCCTAGAAAGTCATCCAAAAGTCTACTGGAAACAATTCCCAGCTTTACTAAAATTGCAGGATATAAAATAAACCCATACAAATCATCAGCATTTCTATTATTGAAAAGCTCATCAGCAAGAATTTGAAAGAAAAATTCCATTTAAAATTTCTTATAGACAAAATAAGATTCTTCAGGGTCTACCTGCCAAGAGAAACCCAAGAACTATATGCCCACAATTGTAAAATAATTTTCACACAAATAAAATCAGATCTAGACAATTGGAAAAATATAAGTTGTTTATGACTAGGCCAAGCTAACATAATTAAAATGACAGTTCTTTCTAAATTGGTATACATGTTTAGGGCCATATGAATCAAACCACCAAAACATTATTTTAGAGAACTAATAACAAATAACAAAATTCATCTGGAAGAACAAAAAGTCAAGAATATCAATGGAATTAATTAAAAATATTATAAAGGATGGTGTCTTAGCAGTATCAAACTTAAAACTATATTATAAAGCAGCAATCATTAAAACCGTAAAAACTAAGAAAATGAGAGGTATATCTGTGGAATAGATTAGATACACATAACACAATTAGCAAGGCTTATAGAAATCTAGTATTTGATAAATCCCCAAACTCCAGTTTCTGGAAAAATAACTCACTATTTGACAAAAATTGCTGGGAAAATTGGAGAATAATGTCAGAAAATAGGTACAGACCTACATCTCATATCCCAAATCAAAATAAATTTGGGCATAAATGATGATAATATAAACAAAATAGTAGAACAAGAAATAATTTACCTATAAGGTAGAAGGTAGGAATTTATGATAAAAAAGAATTAGAAAACATTATGAAAGGCAAAATGGACAATTTTGATTATATTAAATTAAAAAGGTTTTGCATAAACAAAACCAACAGAAACAAGATTAAAAAGGAATTACAAAGCTCAGAAAACTCTTTAAAGCCAATATTTAAGATAAATTTCTCATTTCTGTCAAAGGAAATGAATAGACAATTTTCAGATGATGAAATTAAAGCCATTTATAGTTATATGAAAACATGCTCTAAATCACTTTAAATTAGAGAAATTGAAATTAAAGCATCTTTGAGATACAACCTCACATCTCTCAGATGATTATATTGACAGGAAAATATCAGGATAATATTGGAGGGAATGTGGAAAAACTGGGATACTAATGCATTGTTTGTTGAGTTTTGAAATGATCTAACCATTCTGGAGAACAATTAGGAACTATACCCAAAGAACTATAAAACGGTGCATTCCCTTTTATTCAGCAGTTACAGTGCCAACAAAATTATAATAGAGGGAAAAATGCAAGTGCAAAAATGTTTGTGGCAGTCCTCTTTGTTTTAGCAAGAAATTGGAGATTAAATGGATGCCCATCAATTGGAGAATGGCTGAATAAATGATGGTATGTGAATATTATGGAATATTATTGTTCTGTAAGAAATGTCCAGCAGGATGATTTCAGAAAGGCCTGGAGAGACTTACATGAACTGATGCTGAGTGAAAAATAACAATATTATATATGATGATCAATTCTGATGTACATGACTCTCTTCAACAATGAGATGAGCCAAATCATTTAATAATGAATAGAACCAATTACACCCAGGAAAAGAACTCTGGGAAATGGGTGTGAACCACTGCATAGCATTTCCAATCCCTCTGTTTTTGTCCACTGGCATTTTTTATTTCCTTCACAAGTTAATTGTACATTATTTCAAAGTCTGTTTCTTCTTGTGCAGCAAAATAATTGTATGTATGTATGTATATATATATACTATGTATACACAAATATTGTATTTAACATATACTTTAACATATGTAACATATATTGGTCTACTTGCAATCTGAGGGAGGAGGTGGGGGGAAGTAAGGGAAAAATTGGAACAAAAGGTTTTGCAAATATCAATGCTGAAAAATTACCCATGTATATATTTTATAAATAAAAAGCTATAATTTAAAAAATTCAAGTCATTTCTCAATTGATAAATGCTCAAAGGATATGAACAATTTTCAGATGATGAAATTAAATCATCTATAGCCACATGAAAAAACCTTCTAAATCACTATTAATTGAAGAAATGTAAGTTAAAACAACTCCGAGGTACTATGTCACACATCTCAAATTGGCTAATATGACAGGAAAATATCATGATAAATGTTGGGGGGATGTGAGAAATGATCCAACCATTCTGAAGAGCAATCTGGAACTATGTTGAGAGGGCTATTAAATTATATCCCAGAAGTGCCAATACTTAGTCTGTAACCTAAGGAAGTTATAATGGAGGGAAAAGGACCCACATTTTCAAAACTGTTTGTAGCAGGTGTGTGTGTGTGTGTGTGTGTGTGTGTGTGTGTGTGTGTGTGTGTGTATGTGTGTGTGTGTGTGGTAGCAAAGAATTGGAATATGAGTAGATGCTCATTAATTGGGAAATGGCTGAAGAAGTTGTTATATATGCAGGTAATGGAATATTATTGTTTTATAAAAATGATAAAAATTGATTTTTGAAGGGCATGGAGAGATTTACATGAACTAATGTGTTCACTAATTGCACTTCTTAGTACTTCAAAGATTCAAAGTAATTCCAATAAACTGGCTCAAAAATGCAATCTCCATCTAGAAAAAGAACTATGGTGATCGAGTGTAAATCAATACATGCTATGTTCACCTTTTTTCTGTTTTATTTTATTTATTTTTTTTTCTCTTCATGGTTTTTCTTTTTGTTCCAATTTCTCTCTCCGAATGTGATTTATAAAAGCAAGGTGTAACAATAAATTTTAAAGAAAGAAAAGAGTGAATTTCTCTACCACACAACAAAAAGATAAAAACAATTACATGTGTTATATATACATATATAATATCTAATAATATATGATAAATAATTTATAGCACTCCAACATATTCTCTCTCTCTCTCTTTCTCTCTCTTTCTCTCTCTCTCTCTCTCTCTCTCTCTCTCTCTCTCTCTCTCTCTCTCTCTCTCTGTCTCTCCCCACCCCCCTTCCTACAACAAGGAAAAACAACAACAAAATGGTTATTTAATTATTTCCCTTCCTGTTCTTAATGAGTCCATTATTACTTTATTTGCTATAAGTAAGAAGTAATATCTTAGTTCTGCAAGATTGTTGATTTTTACATTTGTAGTGGAAACAAGTAATTAATTAACAAAAAACTCATCGCAACTATTTCTATATTTTATTTTCTTACTACTACACTTTTACTAGCTTTAGGCATAAGGCATAAATCATAATCTCTATTCATTGATTATTTTGGCAAACTTTTGCTGGAATAAAAACTAATTTGAAAATTCTCTCAGCTATCTTAATCTTGGATTTGGACATGGCCTAGGGACATGATACTTTTGATTTTTCATACTCCATCATTATGACAGTTATTTACACCGCAAAATTCTAGTAATAACAATCCAGAATCCTGCAAACTGATGTTTTTTTCCATTAAAATTGTTTACCTCTAGAGACAGATTGTAAGAGGCATACAATTTCAGTGGAAAAAAATCTACCAGTTTATATATTATATATTTAGTTTATATATTGTATATTTAGTATAGGAATATGTTTATGTTTATACATTATACATTTATACATTAGAAGTTACATATATATATATATAGATAGATATAGATATATTATGCATATGAAGTATAAATACACACCATATATATTTATATTTAGTTCATACTGCATTTCCTCAAGTGTTCTGTTTCAATCAAATTCAATTGTACATCTTTTTATCATTTGTCATCTATTTGTGCCTCAATGACACTCATTAGTCATGTTGTATTTGTATATAAATTCCTGTAAATTCCTGCATCTCCAAATTCTGCCCATTGATAATCTAACCATCTTTCAATACCTAGTTTAAATATTATCTGTTTAGCAAGCATTTCATTATTTCTCAATATGAATTTTTCTCTATCTAATAGCCAACTATGCCATGTTCTTCTTTCTGATTTATAATGTTATATGTGTGTATATATATATATGCATATATATATACATATATATACATACATATGTATATATATACATACATATGTATATATAATATAATATATTATGTATATATAATATATTATAATATAATGTAATATGGATAGAAACTGGACCCGTGATTTATTTGGTTTCAAAGAATGTTCCTTAGTGAAATAAGTCCCTTTGTTAGTGCAGGGTGTAACTTTATAATCTTAGACACAGTTTCTGAAAACACTGACAGGATTAATGACTTATCTAGGGTCACATTGTCAGTATATGATCAGAGATAGACTTGAGCCCACATATTCCTGCCTTTATCCATCCAATGCTGCTGTTTATAAAACTGTCTTTCACCCCATGCTGCTTCTTTTCAACTTATTATAGTCTATTGAAATCAATATTTATATTGATGTAACTCCTTACCTTAGAAATTATAAATTCTCTGAAAATAGAAGCAGAGCCTTTGGATTTACCCCCAAGATTTAGCACTATACAATGCACACAGTATATTACTATGACTAAATGCTGACTGTTTTATTGCCTGAATTCAGAAATAAACAAATTGGATAGCCAAACTTTGAGAAAGATGTATAGATAATCTTGAATAGTCCAATTAATTGAAAGCCAATATTTCTCTAAGAGTACTCTGAAAAGAGGCCACTATCTTGGAGAAACATGTTATAGGGTTACCACAAAATGTCTTTACCACTGATTTCCTTTTTTATTCATTCTTACATATTATTTTGCAGAAACTTGATGCCACATAGAGTTGATAATATTACACCCACACGAATACTCAAAAACACCTCTTTTATCAAGTGAGTTTTTGACTAAATGCAATTGTTATAGTTTTTCTCGTTTGATGTTCTGCTTTTATCACTTTGAGAAATGTCACCCTAAGAATACATCCTGACAGATGATTGAGAGCTCTACTCTGAAGAAACACAGAAAGCAAATGTACTCTCCAGGGAATAGTAAATTAGAAAGATTGGATTCATTAAAAGACACATAAGCTTTTCTGATCCATCTGTTGGAGTACCTCTTCTTACTAGAGAGGCTTGATTTATCAGAAAATCACATCAATGAATTCAGGAACAGGAATTATTAAAAGTGTGCATTGCAGCAAAAACTCCATTGCTGAGAAAATGAAGTTAAGAATGTGATTGTTATGGGTTAGAAAGAATGAAGAGGTATAAATCACCATGGGTATTAATGCCAGGATTCTTTTGATTTGACAGTAAAGAAATAAAAAGCACCTCTTTTAAAATGAGTAGACATGATACACCATATATTCCTTGCTTAACCTGAGGTCAAACCAGACTGATAAATCCATTGTAGCAATATTAGAATTTCTTGGCTCTGCTCTTCCATAAATGTAGAAAATATAAATATATAATTTTGAATTTTTCCATGAAAGGAGTTAACTATGTAGTTCTTCCACTATGGTGAATGCTTTATGTAGTGTGCCTTAATTAACAGAATATATTTTGACATTTTTTCCCCTGATTTAAAAAGATTTGAATCTAGAAGTTTGTCCCAGTGGTAAAATTGAAAATAGAGTGACAAAAATTAAAAGAAAATTGTTTGAGAAAACCAAATTATGTTTCCAATGAAGTACATAGAAAAGAGTGATGTAGCTAGAGCATGGATATATGAATATAATCTCCATTTGAGCTGTCAAAAACTTCCCTTTTATTTCAGGCAAATCACTTTACATTCAATGGCGTCAGTTTCATCATTTGTAAAATTAAAGCCCATGCAATGTGCTATATAATGATTAGTTATGAAAAATGTTTAATTAAATAAAATGTGATATTATAGGAAAAGGATAGGAATTTATGCTTCCCCCCAAAAGACATAACTTTGAAAAATGGTGAATCATATGTCATTATCTTCCCTTTTCAACCACTTGAGGACACCCAAAATATATCTATCCTGTTTCATTTCTAACATATCTTGGATAATTGTGTAGTAACCAATTCAATTCTTTTTTTTATTAAACTTTTTTAACATATTCAAAACATATGCATAGATAAATTTCAAGATAATATTCAAAACCTTGCTTTATAATTTTTTTTCTCTCTCCCTTCCTCCCGACTATTAGATGCCAAGTAATCCATTTTAGGTTAAACACATGCAATTTTTCTATACACAATCCCACAACTTGCTACACAAGAAAAAAAATCACATCAATAAGGACAAAAAAAGAAGGAAAGAAAATAAAATGCCATAAAAGTGAAAATACTATATTATGATCTATAGCAAATCCCCACAGTCCTCTCTCTGGGTGCAGATGGCTCTCCCCATCACAAGTTCATTAGAACTGGTTTGAATCACCTTGCTGTTGAAAAGACCCACATCTATCAGAATTAATCATCCTATTGATCGTTTTTTACAGGGCAATAATATTTCATACCATTATATATCATAACTTATTCAACAACTCTCCAATTCAGTTTCCAGATTTTTGACAATACAAAAAGATCTAAAACAAATATTTTTTGCACATGTGGGTCCTTTTCCTTTTTTAATAATATTTTTTGTCATACAGGCCCAGTAGAGACATGCTGGATGAAATTTGAAATTTGAGCATAGTTTTATATTGCTCTCCAAGATGATTGGATCAGTTCACAACTCCACCAACAATGTATTAACATCCCAGTTTTCCCAATCCCCTCCCACATTCATCATTATTTTGACTTATCTTACCTAATCTGTAAGGTATGTAGTGATACCTCAGTTGTTATATTTTTCATTTCTCTTCTCAATACTGCTTTAAAACATTGTTTCATATGATTAAAAATCTGCCTTCCCTTTTACAACTCCTCTTCCTTTTTTTAACCTTTATCCTTCTACATTTGTTCTCCTTTCTATTGAATCCCCTTTTCCTTTCCCTTTTCTCCTCATATTTCCCTATAAAACTAGACAAGTTTCTATATTAAGCTGAATATGCCAGATATTCTCTTTGTGCCAAATCTGATAACATTAAGGTTCACACAATGCTCATTCCCCTCCCTTCTTTTCCTCAACTGTAATAGGTCTGTTTTGCCTTCTCATGTGACACAATTTATCTCATTTTACCTCCCCTTCTTTTTTCTTCCACTACAATTCCTAGCTTTTATATATCATTACAATAAAGTCAAATTATACCTATATCTTCTAAGTATACTCCTAACAATTATAATTTTCAAAAGTTAAATACGCCATCTTCTTATAATGGCATGTAAACATTTCAACCTTTAAAAGCATAACTTTACTTATCTTTTTATTCTTTTATATTTTTTCTTGAATTCTGCATTTTATTACTGTTTAGCTCTGGTCTTCTCAGCAAAAATAAATGAAAATCCATTTTTTCTTGAATGTCAATCTTTTCCCTGAAAGATAATGCTTAATTTTACTAGATTTGATTTTGGATGCTGCTCAAGTTGCTTTGTTCTCTGAAATATCATATCCCAAGCCCTTTGATTCTTTAAACTGGAAACTGCTAGGTCCTGGGTAATTTTGATTGTGGCTCCTAGATATTTGAATTATTTCTCTTTGTCTGCTTACAGCATTTTCTCTTTGATCTGATAATTATGAATTTAACTATGATATTCCTTGGATTTTTCATTTTCAGGTTTCTTTCAGGAGATGATTGGTGGATTCTTTCAATGGCTATTTTAACTTCTGGTTATAAGATATCAGGACAATTTTTCTTGATTATTTTTAGAAATATGATATCTAGATTCTTTTTTCATCATGGTTTTCATGTACTCCAATAAGTCATATATGTGGGTCCTATCACTCCAGAATCTGTTCAGACACTTGATCTGGTGGTAATTTGAACCAAGCCAGGAGGAACTGTTTAGTCTCAGCCATTTTGGCTCCTCCTTCCATCAATTCTATCACTTCTGGTGAACTGGAGGATCACTAGACTTTACCATCTACCCTGCTTCTATTCTGTAGATATTTGATCAACTGACAGACTCCAAGGATTCTTTGACCTTGATCATCTTATTTGTGTACAGCTTGCAGTTCCAGGCCCTTTTGTGCATCTGAGTTTGTGTGTGCGTGTGTGTGTTTAATTGTCTGTTGGAGTGTGAGCTCCTGTATTTACCACAGTGCTCAGCACGTTGTAAAAACTTAACAAATGGCGGAGCCAAGATGGCGGAGAAGAAACACACGACTCAGTGAACGTCCTCACTCCCTCACAACCAATTAGATAAATTAAGTCTCAAAATTAGCTCAGGACTGATAGATACCACAAGGACTGGAAGCACGACTTACCAGCTGAAGAGAATCTGGAGTTTCAACAGGAAAGGTCAGTTCTCAGGGGAGGAATAAGAAAGACCAGCACAGACGGTGGGGTAGGGGCACACTGCGCCCATTGCGCTGGGAAGGGCTCTGGGATCAGAGAAACCACTGAGGTAAAGGAATCTGGCACAGGCTGTTAGCTCTTCTCTGCTAATTATTTAGCAGTTCAGAGGAGAAAGCCAAAATATTTTAAAACTCAGATTAGATTTTCCCCAGACCCTGGGGGTGACTCAGTAGACTCGGCACCAGGGGGTGTGGCCTCAGCTACCACCTGAGAATAGTTAAGAGATTGACAAGTGGGTGGATACGGCCCAAGGCAACACACACTGCCTAGCTTAGCTGGAGGGAGTGGAACTCAGCTCCAGGAAGTCCCAGAGAAGCGGAACCTTTGAACTAGGGACCGCGGTTTCTGGCAGACACTTCCAGTTTGAGCGCAGGGGCTTCTCACGTCACCTGCTGCAGACATCCACTCCCCACCCGGACACATAGGCTGGGCTTCGTGCTGTCTTCACTATTCTACGCCCTCGAAGCACAGTAGTGCTAATCACCTCTGAGGCACTTCCAGGGAGGGGGTGGGGAATTCTCTCCCAGAGCTCTCTCTTAGCTCAGGCTCAAGAGCCACTGCATCCATCCGGTCTGGGAGGAAGCTGGTAAAGAAGTAAATAATTTCCTACCCCAGAGACAGACCCCAAAAGATTTTTTTAAGTATGAGCAAAAAAGCTAGAAAAACCATAGATTCCTTCTATACAGAGAAAGAGCGGGAATCCAACCCCAAGGAAGTTGACAGCAGAGAATCAACAGACAACAACCTAAAGGGGAACGATTCCTGCCCCCCATCACATAACTCTCTCCTAGAAGAAGCTCTTAAAAAATTGAGGGAGATCGAAGAAAAATGGGGAAAAGAAAGGGAAGTTATGATAGAGAATAACAACGTCCTGAAATTGGAGTTGGAAAAAATAAAGAATTCACAGGACATGCAGGGAAACAAAATTAGTGAATTAGAAAAGGTTAAAAAAACACAGGAAAGTAGGATTTCTGAATTGGAAAAGATAAAAAAGTCTCAAGAAAATAGAATTTCTGAATTGGAAAAAGAAAATAATTCTCAAAAAAAAAATTAGGGAAATGGAAAAAAACTCAATAGAGCAAAATAATTCATTTAAAAACGAAATTGGGCATTTACAAAAAGAACTAAAAACTGTGAAAGAAGAAAATAACTCCTTAAAAGTCAGGATGGAACAAATAGAAATGAATGATTCACAGAGAACCCAAGAATCAGTCAAACAAAACAAAAAAAATGAGAAGCTGGAGAACAACGTCAAATACTTACTGGGAAAATCTATAGACCTGGAAAATAGATCTAGGAGAGATAATCTGCGGATTATTGGACTTCCAGAAAACTATGACCAAAAAAAGAGCCTAGATTCTATTTTACAGGAAATTATCAAAGAGAACTGTCCAGAGATAATAGAAACAGAAGGGAAAGTAGATGTGGAAAGAATTCATCGAACTCCTTCTGAAATAGACCCTAAAAAAAGAACACCACGGAATATTGTGGCTAAGCTGCAGAATTACCACACAAAGGAGAAAATCCTGCAAGCAGCTAGAAAAAAACAATTTAAATACCAAGGTGCCACAATAAGGGTCACCCAAGATCTGACTGCCTCCACATTAAAAGATAGAAGGGCCTGGAACCTGATATTCCGAAAGGCAAAAGATCAAGGACTGCAACCAAGAATGAACTACCCAGCTAAGTTTAGCATCTTTTTCCATGGAAGAAGATGGTCATTCAATGAAACAGAGGAATTCTATATGTTTCTAAGAAAAAAACCAGACTTAAACAAAAAATTTGATCTACATCCACAAGACTGAAGAGAAACAGAAAAAGGTACACAGAACCCTTGAGAACTGTAACTTTGTTGTGGGTATATAAAAAATACTCAAGGATAATTTGATTTTACTGATATAAAAGAAAAAAAGGGGGGTGTGGTAAAGGGAAGGAGGTCGGTTCAGAAAAAGGGGAAGGAGTGATAAAAAGAGGGAAACTACATCCCAGGAAGAGACATAGAAAATACACCATATCTGAGGGAACTTAGTGAGGGGGAGAATCATTGTGTGAATCTTACTCTCATCAGAAGAGGCTCAAAGAGTAAATAATTAACATACTTGTTTTTCAGAGAATTTTCTCTCACCTCATTAAAAGGGGGGAGAGGAAAAGGGGAAAGGAAAAGGAGAATAAGTGAAGGGACTTGGAGGGAGGGGGGAGGGATCCTAAAAAAAAAAAAAAGAGGGAGGGTTGCGCGTCACAAGGGGGGTCTGTAAATTAAATATCGGGGAGGGGGATCAGGGGGGTCAAGGGAAAAACGTATAATCTGGGGATAATACGATGGCAGGAAACACAGAATTAGTAATTTTAACTGTAAATGTAAATGGGATGAACGATCCCATCAAACGGAGACGGATAGCAGATTGGATCAAAAAGCAGAACCCTACAATATGTTGTCTACAGGAAACACACTTAAAGCAGGGAGATACATACAGAGTAAAGGTAAAAGGTTGGAACAGAGCCTATTATGCTTCAGGTAAAGCCAAAAAAGCAGGGGTAGCTATCCTTATCTCAGATCAAGCAAAAGCAGAAGTAGATCTCGTTAAAAAAGATAAGGAAGGAAACTATATCCTGCTGAAAGGTAGCATAAATAATGAAGCCATATCAATACTAAACATATATGCACCAAGTGGTATAGCATCTAACTTTCTAAAGGAAAAGTTAAGAGAACTGCAAGAAGAAATAGACAGTAAAACTATAATAGTGGGAGATCTCAACCTTGCACTCTCAGATTTAGACAAATCAAACCACAAAACAAACAAGAAAGAAATTAAAAAAGTAAATAGAACATTAGAAAAACTAGGTATGATAGACCTTTGGAGAAAACTGAATGGCAATAGGAAGGAATATACTTTCTTCTCAGCAGTTCATGGATCCTATACAAAAATTGACCATATACTAGGACATAAAGATCTCAAAATTAAATGTAGGAAGGCAGAAATAATAAATGCCTTCTTCTCAGATCACAATGCAATAAAAGCTACATTCAGTAAAAAGTTAGGGGTAAATAGACCAAAAAGTAATTGGAAACTGAATAATCTCATCTTAAAGAATGACTGGGTGAAAGAGCAAATTATAGAAACAATTAACAATTTCACCCAAGATAATGATAATGATGAGACATCATATCAAAATCTTTGGGATGCAGCTAAAGCGGTAATAAGGGGAAATTTTATATCTTTAGAGGCTTATTTGAAGAAAATTGAGAAAGAGAAGATTAACGAATTGGGCTTACAACTTAAAAGGCTAGAAAAAGACCAAATTATAAACCCCCAACCAAAAATTAAACTCGAAATACAAAAATTAAAAGGAGAAATCAATAAAATTGAAAGTAAAAAAACTATTGAATTAATAAATAAAACCAAGAGTTGGTTTTATGAAAAAGCCAATAAAATAGATAAACCTTTGGTAAATTTGATCAAAAAAAAAGAAAGAGGAAAATCAAATTGATAGTCTTACAAATGAAAAGGGGGATCTTTCCACCAATGAAGAGGAAATTAGAGAAATAATAAGGAGTTACTTTGCCCAACTTTATGCCAATAAATTTGATAACTTAAGTGAAATGGATGACTTTCTCCAAAAATATAGGCTCCCTAGATTAACAGAGGAGGAGATAAATTGCTTAAATAGTCCCATTTCAGAAAAAGAAATAGAACAAGCTATTAATCAACTCCCCAGGAAAAAATCCCCAGGGCCAGATGGATTCACATGTGAATTCTACCAAACATTTAAAGAACAATTAGCCCCAATGTTATATAAATTATTTGAAAAAATAGGGGATGAAGGAGTCCTACCAAACTCCTTTTATGACACAGACATGGTACTGATACCTAAACCTGGTAGATCGAAAACTGAGAAAGAAAATTATAGACCAATCTCCTTAATGAATATTGATGCTAAAATCTTAAATAAGATATTAGCAAAAAGACTTCAGAAAATCATCTCCAAGATAATACACTATGATCAAGTAGGATTTATTCCAGGAATGCAGGGCTGGTTTAATATTAGGAAAACTATTAATATAATTGACCATATTAATAATCAAATTAATAAGAACCATATGATCATCTCAATAGATGCAGAAAAAGCATTTGACAAAATCCAACATCAATTCCTACTAAAAACTCTTGAGAGTATAGGAATAAATGGATTATTCCTTAGAATAATCAGGAGTATATATTTAAGACCGTCAGTAAGCATAATATGCAATAGAAATAAACTACAACCTTTCCCAGTAAGATCAGGAGTGAAACAAGGTTGCCCACTATCACCATTACTATTCAATATAGTACTAGAAACGCTAGCCTCGGCAATAAGAGCCGAGAAAGAGATTCAAGGAATTAGAGTAGGAAATGAGGAAATTAAACTATCACTTTTTGCAGATGACATGATGGTATACTTAGAGAACCCCAAAGACTCTGCTAAAAAGCTACTAGAAATAATTCAAAATTTCAGCAAAGTGGCAGGATACAAAATAAATCCACATAAATCCTCGGCATTTTTATATATCACTAACAAAATGCAACAGCAAGAGATACAAAGAGAAATTCCATTCCAAACAAATTTCGAGAGTATAATGTATTTGGGAATCCATCTACCAAAGAAAAGTCAGGAATTATATGAGAAAAATTACAAAACACTTGCCACAAAAATAAAATCAGATTTAAATAATTGGAAAGACATTCAGTGCTCTTGGATAGGCCGAGCGAATATAATAAAGATGACAATACTCCCCAAACTAATCTATTTATTTAGTGCTATACCAATCAGACTCCCAAGAAACTATTTTAATGACCTAGAAAAAATAACAACAAAATTCATATGGAAGAATAAAAGGTCAAGAATTGCAAGGGAACTAATGAAAAAAAACTCAGAGGAAGGTGGTCTAAGTGTACCTGATCTAAAGCTATATTATATAGCAGCAGTCACCAAAACCATTTGGTATTGGCTACGAAATAGACCGGTAGATCAGTGGAACAGATTAGATACAAAGGACAAAAAAGGGTACATATATAGCAACCTAATCTTTGACAAACCCAAAGATACCAACATTAGGGATAAAAATTCATTATTCGGAAAAAACTGTTGGGAAAACTGGAAATTAGTATGGCAGAAATTAGATATGGATCCACACTTAACACCATATACCAAGATAAGATCAAAATGGGTCCATGATTTAGGCATAAAGAGGGAGATAATAAATAGATTAGAGGAACAGAGGATAATCTACCTCTCAGACTTGTGGAGGAGGAAGGAATTTATGACCAGAGGAGAACTAGAGATCATTATTGATCACAAAATAGAAGATTTTGATTACATCAAACTAAAAAGTTTCTGTACAAATAATACTAATGCAAACAAGATTAGAAGGGAAGTAACAAATTGGGAAAATATTTTTAAAAACAAAGGTTCTGACAAAGGTCTCATTTCCAAAATATATAGAGAACTGACCATAATTTATAAGAAACCGAACCATTCTCCAATTGATAAATGGTCAAAGGATATGAACAGACAATTCTCAGAGGAAGAAATTGAAACTATATCCACTCACATGAAAGAGTGTTCCAAATCACTACTGATCAGAGAAATGCAAATTAAGACCACTCTGAGATACCACTACACACCTGTCAGATTGGCTAAGATGACAGGAACAAATAATGACAAATGTTGGAGGGGATGTGGGGAAATTGGGACACTAATACATTGCTGGTGGAGTTGTGAAAAAATCCAGCCATTCTGGAGAGCAATCTGGAATTATGCCCAAAAAGTTATCAAACTGTGCATACCCTTTGACCCAGCAGCGCTACTACTGGGATTATATCCCAAAGAAATACTAAAGAGCGGAAAGAGACATATATGTGCCAAAATGTTTGTGGCAGCTCTTTTTGTTGTAGCTAGAAACTGGAAGATGAATGGATGTCCATCAGTTGGAGAATGGTTGGGTAAATTGTGGTATATGAAGGTTATGGAATATTATTGCTCTGTAATAAATGACCAGCAGGAGGAATACAGAGAGGCCTGGAGAGACTTAAATCAACTGATGCTGAGTGAAATGAGCAGAACCAGAAGATCACTGTACACTTCAACAATACTGTATGAGGATGTATTCTGATGGAAGTGGAAATCTTCAACATAAAGAAGATCCAACTCACTTCCAGTTGATCAATGATGGACAGGGGTAGCTGCACCCAGAGAAGAAACACTGGGAGGGGAATGAAAATTGTTAGCACTAATATCTGTCTGCCCAGGTTGCATGTACCTTCGGATTCTAATGTTTATTGTGCAACAAGAAAATAATATTCGCCCACATGTATTGTACCTAGACTATATTGTAATACATGTAAAATGTATGGTATTGCCTGTCGTCGGGGGGAGGGAATAGAGGGAGGGGGGTAATTTGGAAAAATGAATACAAGGGATAATATTATAAAAAAAAAATATATATATATATATATATATATAATAAAAAAATATATATATAAAAAAAAAAACTTAACAAATGATTTTCCTACATTCACTCATTTGTTCATTCTTTCATTCATTCCTTCCTTTCAAAATGGCAAACAGCTATTAGGTAAGGAAAAACACTCTAGCAATCCTTAAAAATGACTAAAGTCAGCAAATTCTCCATTTATTGTTTTCAAAGAAACATGTAAATTATGTAACAATGAATTTTTCGTTGTTGTTGTTTTGTGACTGTGTTGCATTTAATAATCATTGAAGTTTTTCTATACTCTGAAATGCTATGATTCTTTGACTCTGTAGGTTTCTTTCTAACATTCTGAGATTCTATTCATGATGCAAAGTTTTGAGGAAACATTACTTTGTGAATTTTTAGAACTGTCAAGGTGTAATATTATTGTTACCATCATGACTTATCTTGCTGATATAGTTGAGCAAGATCTTTACAATTTGCTTGAGTCCTTAGTGAACATGTCTAGCAATATCAAAACTGAAAACAGTGGAGATTTCATCTTTTTCATCCATAATTGCAGTAATTACCTCACAGAGGATTTACATGTAAAATATTTTGTAAACCTTAAATCAAACTATAAATGTAAGTTAAGAGTTAGTGAAATGAGAGAATATTAAATAAATCACAGTCCCCAAACTGTCCCATTATTTTCTACTATTTTATCATATTTATGAAAGTAAAATTTTTGCTATTGTTCAGTCATTTCAATCATGTCTGCTTTTGTGACACTCATTTAGTTTTTTCTTGACAAGAATATTGGGAGAGTTTGCCATTTACTTCATCAATTCATTTTGCTGATGAGGAACTGAATCAAACAAGGTTTAGGCAAGGTCATATAATTAGTATCTGAAGCCAGAGTTAAGTTCAAATCTTCCTGACTTCAGACTTGGTTCTCTATCCAGAGTGTTGTCTAGCTGTCCTTAGAACTGAGGTCTTTATTGTCTTTGTATCTGTTACATGGATTTATTTGCTAAAATAGTTAAATATATTACATTCCTGCTGATATTAATGATTAAGGATTAATAAATATTCCTCTGTAAAGCTTTTCCTTAAACAACAAATACAATCTTTTCCATAACCATTTCTTGGTTTTCTTGGTTTCTAGCATTGATCAGACTTCCTACTTTAGTATTATAGTCTTCAAGAGATTATCTTCAAATGTATTATGTCATAAATGTTAAAGTAAGCTCAGAGACATGATCTCTTCTATTCGTCTTATTTTTTTTCCAGATAAGGACATCAAGGCCAAAGAAATGAAAAGACTTGCTCAAGACTATACAAGTAGTCAAAGATGTAGGATTATATCCCAAGTCTTCTGCCTATAAAGCCAAATGCTCTTTCTGTTATGCCATGGTGCCTTGGCCAATAGAAGGTCTTGAAAAAAATCTTTTGTGAATAAGTAAATTCAGTGGGGATAAAAGTTCTATAGATTATTTGATTACATGAACAAATAAACACTGCTTTGATTGAATGGTTCAATGTAAATTCATTTAATTGATATTACATTGATAACTTCAGAGAACTATTGAAACTTTTAAAAATAGATTGATATTAATTGGTTCTGGAAAAAAAGCATATTTTTATGTAAATTGCTACAAGAGACATTAGTTATTTCCATAGGATCAATGTTTGAAATAGTAAGGAGATATGAGAGTTAATGCTATGGGTTATCAAGTTCTAAGTTCAATATCATCTACCACTGAATTTATGTATCTGTATCTATGTACTCCTGAAGGTTAGAAATTGACAATGTTTTAGGGCAATTTTCTATAACAGCCCCACATATTCATTGTCATGCATTTGGAGGAAAAGTATAATTAAAATACAGTTCTTCTGCATTACTTTTTTATTGACTTAATGACAACATATGAAAAGGAAAGAACAATATGCAGTCTCAAGATATGTATTGTTCCTCCTTCAAATACCCTAATTTCTTAGTTTTCCAACCTACTCACCTACAATGAACTAACCCTCCAACCCACCTCAACTTCACATAAAGATGTCCACTTTCTTTATCTAGATATCACTCACAGGTGCACCATCTCCATGTTCAAGAATTCTGAAATTCCTTCATATAATAATAAACTATTAATTTTTCATCTCTTTTCTCTGGTTCCTCTTATATAACTCCACTCTTTTAAAATGTTATTGTTTACTTGAGTATTCATTTCTTTCTTTCTATCGTTCTTTCTTTTTTTGGGGTGGTAGCAGGTTTAAGTGACTTGCCCTTAGTCACCCAGTTAGTAAATATGGGCTTCTTAAAATTTTTTTCTACTTATGACCCCTTTTTGTTCAAGAAATGCTTATGAGACGCCAGGCATATAGGTTATAAAATAGGTATAGAAATCAAACAAGAGGGGGCAGAGCCAAGATGGCGGAGAAGATACACACAATTTTGTGAGCTCCCTCCTTCCCTCAATAACAATTAGTTAAATCAGCCTCAAAAATAACTCTGGACTGTTAGAAACCACAAGGACTGGAAGCACGACTTACCAGCTGAAGAGAATCTGGAGTTCTGACAGAAAAGGTTGGTTACCAGGGGAGGAAGAAAAAAGGCCAACACAGACAGGGTTAGGTGCTAGCACACTGCTCCAATCAAGCTGGGGAGAACTCTGTGATCAGAAAAGACACTGAGATAGAAGAATCTGGCACAGGCTGTTAGCTCTTCTCTGCTTATAAAACAGCAGTCTAGAAGAGAAATCAAGCCACTTTAAAATATAAAGCCAGATACCAGAACCACCTCAATCCAGAAGTGACCTAACAGATCTTGGCAAGGCTCTACAACTGACTTCTTCTGTCCAGGCCTTCACCTTGGAGTAGTTAAGAACTTGAAAAGCAGGAACACAGCCCAAGGCAACATCTAATTCACATAGTGCCTGGCTTGGCTGGAGGCTGTGGAACTCAGCCTCAGAAGTCCCAGAGAAGCAGAACCTTTGAAATTGGGACCTCTGTTTCTTGGCAGACACTTCCAGTTTGAGCACAGAGGCTTTTCAAGTCAGCTGCTGATATCCATGCCCCACAGGACGCATTGCCTGGACTTTGTGTCGCCTTTACTATTCAGCCTTAAACCTCAGGGAAGTCTCTAGGACACACAGCAGAGTCCTTCATTGGGCAACCCTCACAGCTCAGCCTTACTAATCACCTCTGAGGCACTTCCAGGGAGGGAGAGCTCCCAGAGCTCTCTCTTAGTTCAGGCACAGGAGCCACTGCATCTATCTGGTCTGGGAGGAATCTGGTAAAGAAATAAATAAATAAACTCCTTACCCCAAGAACTGACCCCAAAAGATTTTTTAAAAATATGAATAAAAAGCTAAAGAGAACCAATGATTACTTCTACACAGAGAAAGAGCCGGTATCCAACCCCAAGGAAGTTAACAGCAGAGAGTCAGCAGATAACAGCCTAAAGGGGAATGATACCTGCCCCCGAATCACATAACTCTCTCCTAGAAGAGACTATTAAAAATTAAGAGAGTTTGAAGAAAAATGGGGAAAGGAAAGAGAAGCTATGATAGAGAATAACAATGTTCTGAAATTTGAGTTGGAAAAAAAGAATTCACACGAGATTCAGGGAAACAAAATTTGTTAATTAGAAAAGGTTAAAAAATCACAGGAAAGTAGGATTTCTGAATTTGAAAAGATAAAAAAATTCTCAAGAAAGTAGGATTTCTGAATTGGAAAAACATAATTTTCTAAAAAAATTAGGGAAATGGAAAAAAAATTCAATAGAGCACAATAATTCATTTAAAAACTCAATTGGGCATATACAAAAAGAACTAAAAAATGTGAATTAAGAAAGTAGAACAAATAGAAATGAATGATTCATTGAGAACCCAAGAATCAGTCAAACAAAACAAAACAAAACAAAAAAAAAAAAAATAGGAAAGAAAGAAAAAAAAGAAAAAAAAAAGAAAAGAAAAGCTGGAGAATAACATCAAATACTTACTGGGAAAATCTATAGACCTGGAAAATAGATCTAGGAGAGACAATCTGAGGATCATTGGACTTCCTGAAAATTATGACCAAAAAAGAGCCTAGATTCTATTTTACAGGAAATCGGCAAAGAGAACTGTGCAGCGATAATAGAAACAGAAGGGAAAATAGGCGTTGAAAGAATTCATAGAATACCTTCTGAAAAAGACCCTGAAAAAAAGAACTCCATGGAATATTGTGGCTAAGCTGCAGAATTACCACACAAAGGAGATAATATTGCAAGCAGCTGGAAAAAAAAAAGCAATTCAAATATCAAGGGGCCACAATAAGGGTGACTCACGATCTGGCTGCATCCACATTTAAAGATGGAAGGGCCTGGACCTTGATGTTCCGAAAGACAAAAGATCAAGGATTGCAACCAAGAATAAACTACCCAGCGAAATTTAGCATTTTCTTCCATGGAAGAAGATGGTCATTCAATGAAACAGAGGAATTCCATTTGTTTCTTTAAAAAAAAAAAAAAAAAAAAAAACAGACTTAAACAAAAAAATTGATCTACATCGAAAAGACTGAAGAGAAACAGAAAAAGGTACACAGAACTCTTGAGAAATGTAACTCTGTTGTGGGTTTATAGAAAGTCCACATGGATAATTTGATTTTACTGATATAAAAACAAAGGGAGGAAGTAGTAAAGGGAAGGGCGTAGTATCAGAAAGAGGGGAAGGAGTGATAAAAAGAGGGAAAGCACATCCCATGATGAGGCATAGAAAATATAGGATATCTGAGGGAATTTAGAGAGGGGGAGAAACATTGTGTGAATCTTACTCTCATCAGAAGAGGCTCAAAGAGTAAATAATTGACATATTTGTTTTTCAAACAATTCTCTCACCTCATTAAAAGGTGGCAGAGGAAAAGGGAAAAGGAAAAGGGGAATAAGGGAAGTGACTTGGAAGGAGGGGTAGGGATATTAAAAAAGGGAGGGCTGTGCTTGGGGAAGGGGTTCAGGGGGGTCAAGAGAAAAAGCATAATCTGGGAATAATATGATGGCAGAAAATACAGAATTAGTAATTTTAACTGTAAATGTGAATGGGATGAACTGTCCCATCAAATGGAGACAGATAGCAGACTGGAAAAAAATTCAGAACCCTACAATATGTTGTTTATAGGAAACACACTTAAAGCATGGAGATACATACAGAGTAAAGGTAAAAGGTTGGAGCAGAATCTATTATGCTTCAGGTAAAGCTAAGAAAGCAGGGGGTAGCCATGCTTATCTCACATCAAGCAAAAGCAGAAGTTGATCTAATTAAAAGAGATAAGGAAGGAAACTATATCCTGCTAAAAGGTTGCATAAACAATGAAGCCATATCAATACTAAACATATATGCACCAATTGGTATAGCTTTCTAAAGAAAAAGTTAAGATAGTTACAAGATAAAATAGACAATAAAACTATAATAGTGGGAAATCTCAACCTTGCACTCTCAGATTTAGACAAATCAAACCACAAAAAAAAAAATAAGAAAGAAATTTAAAAAGTAAATAGTACATTAGAAAAACTAGGTATGATAGAACTTTGGAGAAAACTGAATAGCGATAGAAAGGAATATACTTTCTTCTCAGCAGTTGATGGATCCTATACAAAAAAAATTGACTATATATCAAGACATAAAGATCTCAAAATTAAATGTAGGAAGGGAGAAATAATGAATATCTTCTTCTCAGATAACAATGGAATAAAAGCTACATTCACTAAGAAGTTAGTGGTAAATAGACCAAAAAGTAATTGGACCCTGAATAATCTCATCTTAAAGAATGACTGGGTGAAACAGCAAATTATAGAAACAAATAATAATTTCACCCAAAATAATGACAATGATGAGACATCATACCAAAATCTGTGGGATGCAGCTAAAGCGGTAATAAGGGGAAATTTTATATCTTTAGAGGCTTATTTGAACAAAATAGAGAAAGAGAAGATTAATGAATTAGGCCTGCAACATAAAAAGCTAGAAAAAAGACCAAATTAAAAACCCCCAACCAAAAATTAAACTTCAAATACAAAAATTAAAAGGAGAAATCAATAATATTGAAAGTAAAAAAAACTATTGAATTATAAATAAAACCAAGAGTTGGTTTTATGAAAAAGCCAGTAAAATAGATAAACCTTTGCTAAATCTGATCAGAAAAAGGAAAGATGAAAATCAAATTGTTAGTCTTACAAATGAAAAAGGTGATCTTTCCACCAACGAAGAGGAAATTAGAGAAATAATAAGAAGTTACTTTAACCAACTTTATATCAATAAATTTGATAAATTAAGTGAAATGGATCACTTTCTCCAAAAATATAGGCTTCCTCAATTAAGAGAGGAGGAGATAAAGTGCTTAAATAGTCCCATTTCAGAAAAAGAAATAGAACAAGCTATTAATCAACTCCGCAGGAAAAATTCCCCAGGACCAGATGGATTTACATGTGAATTCTACCAAACATTTAAAGAATAATTAGCCCCAATGTTATATAAACTATTTGAAAAAATAGTGGATGAAGAAGTCCTACCAAACCACTTTTATGACACAGACATTTTACTGATACCTAAACCAGGTAGATTGAAAACTGAGAAAGAAAATTATAGACCAATTTCATTAATGAATATTGATGCTAAAATCTTAAATAAGATATTAGCAAAAAGATTTCAGAAAATCACCCTCAGGATAATACACTATGATCAAGTAGGATTTATACAAGGAATGCAGGGCTGGTTTAATATTAGGAAAACTATTAGTATAATTGACCATATTAATAATCAAATTAATAAAAACCATGTGACCATTTCAATAAATGAAGAAAAAGCATTTGATATAATCCAACATCCATTTCTACTAAAAACACTTGAGAGTATAGGAACAAATGGACTATTCCTTAGAATAATCACGAGTATATATTTATGGCTGTCAGTAAGCAAAATATGCAATAGAAATAAACTGGAACCTTTCCCAGTAAGATCAGGAGTGAAACAAGGTTGCCCACTGCCACCATTGCTATTCAATATAGTACTAGAAACACTAGCCTCGGCAGTAAGAGCCAAGGAAGAGATTCAAGGAATTAGAGTAGGAAATGAGGAAATCAAATTATCACTCTTTGCAGATGACATGATGTTATAATTAGAGAACCCCAAAGACTGCTAAAAAGCTATTAGAAATAATTCAGAATTTTAGCAAAGTTGCAGTATACAAAATAAATCCACAAAATAACAACAAAATTCATATGGAAGAATAAAAGGTCAAGAATGGCAAGGGAACTAATGAAAAAAAAAAATCAGATGAAGGTGGTCTAGGTGTACCTGATCTAAACCTATATTATATAGCAGCAGTCACCAAAACCATTTGGTATTGGCTAAGAAATAGACCAGTCGAACAGATTAGATACAAAGCCAAAAAAGGGTACATCTATAGCAATCTAGTCTTTGAGAAAACCAAAGATACCAACATTAGGGATAAAAATTCATTATTTGGAAAATATTGTTGGGAAAACTGGAAATTAGTATGGCAGAAATTAGATATGGACCCACACTTAAAACCATATACTAAGATAAGATCAAAATGGGTCCATGATCTAGGCATAAATAATGAGATAATAAATAGATTAGAGGAACAGAGAATAGTGTAACTCTCAGAACTGTGGAGGAGGAAGGAATTTATGACCAAAGGAGAACTAGAGATCATTATTGATCACAAAATAGAAGATTTTGATTACATCAAACTAAAAAGTTTCTGTACAAACAATACTAATGCAAACAAGATTAGAAGGGAAGTAACAAATTGGGAAAATATTTTTACAGTAAAAGGTTCTGATAAAGGTCTCATTTCCAAAATATATAGAGAACTGATCCCAATTTATAAGAAATCAAACCATTCTCCAATTGATAAATGGTCAAAGGATATGAACAGACAATTCTCTGATGATGAAATTGAAATTATATCCACTCATATGAAAGAGCATTCCAAATCACTACCGATCAGAGAAATGCAAATTAAGACAACTCTGAGATACCACTACAAACCTGTCAGATTGGCTAAGATGACAGGAATAAATAATGACGAATGTTGGAGGGGATATGGGAAAAGTGGGACACTAATACATTGTTGGTGGAGTTGGGAAGGAATCCAACCATTCTGGAAAGCAATTTGGAATTATGCCCAAAAAGTTATCAAACTGTGCATACCCTTTGGTCCAGCATAGCTGCTTATTGGGCTTATATTCCAAAGAAATACTGAGGAGGGGAAAGGGACCTGTGTGTGCCAAAATGTTTGTGGCAGCTCTTTTTGTAGTGGCTAGAAACTGGAAGATGAATGGATGTCCATCAATTGGAGAATGGTTGGGTAAATTATGGTATATGAAGGTTATGGATTATTATTGCTCTGTAAGAAATGACCAGCAGGAGGAATACAGAGAGGCTTGGAAAGACTTACATCAACTGATGCTGAGTGAAATTAATAGAACCAGAAGATCGCTGTACACTTCAATGTTGTATGAAAATATATTCTGATGGAAGTGGATATCTTGAACATAAAGAAGATCCAACTCACTTCCAGTTGATCAATGATGGACAGAAACAACTAAACCCAGAGAAGTAATACTGGGAATTGAACATAAAATATTACCACTACTGTCTATCTACCCAGGTTACTTATACCTTCTGAATCTAATACTTAACGTGCAACAAGAAAATTGGATTTACACACATATATTGTATGTAGGTTATATTGTAACACATATAAAATATATGGGATTGACTGTCATCAAGGGGAGGGAGTAGAGGGAGGGAGGGGATAAATTGGAAAAATGAATACAAAGGATAATGTTGAGAAAAGTATTCATGCATATATACTGTCAACAAATTTATAAATAAAATTAAAAAAACACCAAATCAATTATTGATAATAAATTATAGTTTCACAAGCCCCCAAATCAGTCAATTATGAGAACCCATAAAAGTCATAAACCATCATAAATGAAAAAGCTGGAATATAGAGAAAAAATTTTAAATTATGACAATAGTTATCTTTTATTATCTTCTTAACCTACCTGTTATCTTTTCTCCACCTATCAATTGGAGAAAATCTTGAATTTTTATAAATTTAAATCAGTTTCATATATATATATATGAGAAATGATGCTTTTATTAGACAAACTTTTTATAATTCCCACATTCCCCCAGTTTCTGTCTTTCCTTCTCAACTTAGGCACACTGGTTTCCTTTGTGCAAACACTTTTTAAAATTTATTTTATAATTATAATTTTTGACAGTACATATGCATGAGTATTTTTTTTATAATATTATCCCTTGTATTCATTTTTCCAACTTTTCCTTCCCTCCCTCTACTCCCTCCCCTAGATGACTGGCAATCCCATACATTTTACATGTGTTACAGTATAACCTAGGTACAATATATGTGTGTAAATGTAATTTTCTTGTATGTGCAAATACTTTTAAATTAAATATAATCAAATTACCCATTTTACTTTCTATGTTCTTCTCTATCTCTCTTTTGGTCATACATTCTTTCTTTAACAGCAGATGTGATAGGTTAAAATTATTTATGCTCCTCTCATTTGATTATACTATTCCTATTTATATCTAAATCATGGACACATTTTGACCTTATCTTAGTATAAAAGTACAAGATATTGGTATTTGTTTTGTTTTTGCCAAGCTGCTTTCCAGTTTTCCTAGAAATTTCTGTCAAATAATGTGTATAATCCTACTCTTCATCGACAATATAATTTTCTATCTCTTTAACTCAATTCTCTCACCAAGTAATTTCACCTACACTAGCCACTCCTCTTCTCTTTGCCTGATTCTGACTCTTTGTTAAAACAGTCCAACTTTATTCTTTCCTCCTCTCTTTAATTCCTAGTCTTTTCATATCATTAATTATGCTCTGCCAACCTCTAGTCTTGTGTCATTCTCACTCGTTGCCTTTGTTCCAAACCCATACTGAATTAAAGTGAGGAGAAAATCATGTAAAATTCTAACTGGATTCTTTACAAATTTATGCTACATAAACTCAACTGGCGCCCTTATTATTAGGCATTTCTCTAATGCCTCTCAAAGCAATACATTATTCCACTTTCTTTAAAACTTTCCCCTTCTCTTTCAAATGTAATTGTTTCACTCTTTCTCTCAGCCAAGAATCATCTCAGTTTTTTAAATAGAAAAATAAAATTGAAGTTATTTGCTGCATTACCCCCCTTTTCTATCTCCTTTTTATTCCCGTGCCTTCTGCAACTCTCTCCTCTTTTAGCTCAATCTCAAATGATGAAATGGGTTTTCTGCTTTCATCCCCAAACAATTATTTCTTTATTTTAAACTACTTTTTCTTTTTCTGGGAGGGCGGTAATATCTAGTTCAAGCTTCAGATTTTTACATATTGCTGTTTTTGGAGCTACCTATGAGAGTTGGCAAGTTTTTGGTGTGCTCAAGGTGGTGTTATCCTGATAGAGTTGTGGCCACTGCTCTGTTCATTTGAACTCTGGTCTTTACCCAAGAAGAACTTCTGCTCCTCTGCATCCAACAACTCATGTACTCCTTTTGGCTTTGGAATTGTGTGCTCCATTCTCAAACAATGACCCAGAATTCATTATTCACAATAAAGTTGCAAATTAATAGCAGTTGTATCTAATTCTAACCAAAGGTCCCCTGTAATCTTTCTGACTAACTGAATGATACCCTTAAAATCTCTGAAATGCAAACTCCTAAAGCTGCTCCTGCTCCTTGTGCTATCCTACTAGCCACCAAAGCCCATCATTTGTGCTCCTGTTGTGCTTGAGGTCTGAGCCCACCCTGATATCACAGATCTCCCATGCAGGTCTCCTACACACTGTCTTAGGTGGGGAAAATGTCTCCCTCTGATCTTTTATTGCTTCTGCCTCTCCAAAGTTTGATTGAGCAATTGTTTTAAAGTTGTTTGGAAGGGAATGTTGGGAGAGTTCTCTGGGACCCAGCTTGTATTCTTGATTCCACTTGAAATTATATTTTTCCTTACCAAAACTAATCTCTACTAACTCAAATGGTCCTATTCCATTCTATGTCCTCCAGTAGATTGCACCATCTCTCCTCCCTACTATTTCACTTATTTTCTGTCTCTCTCTCTATTGGTTTTTCTCATTGACTACAAACATGTCATAGTCTCCCCTATTGTGAAAAATTCTTCACTTAGTTCTTTCAATCCAAGTAACTATTGTCCTATATTTCTCCCATCATTTTTAGCTAATTTCCCTAAAAAAGGCATATATGATGGGTGCCTTCACTTTGACTCCTCTCACTCTCTTCCTACCTTTGACAATTTGGTTTCAAATATTATAATTTCACCAAAAACTGTTTCTTTTATAGTTACTAAGGATTTCTCAGTTGCAAAATCCACAGGTTTTTTCTACTTCTTCATTGTCCTTTACTTTTCAACAATTTTTTTTCCATTTTCCATAACTCTCTTCTCTTCAATACTCTCTTCTCTCTATGTTTTCTCTCTTCTGGTTTTCTTCCTACCAATCTGATCAATCTTCTGTCTTCTTTGCTGTTTCATCCTCCACATCTTATCCTTTAACTGAAGTTGTCTCTTGGGGTTTTATCATGGCCTCTCTTCTTTTTCTTACTCTATTCTATCTCATTGAGTTATCTCATCAGTTTCCATTAATTTCATCAATATTTCTGTGTTAATGATGATCAATTCTATTTTTGACCACAATTTCTCTGATGACCTCCAAATTCATATCACCAACTTCTTTCAAACATTCTGAATCAAATATTTAGTACACAGCTTACTCAGTATGTCCAAAATAGAACTCATTAACTTTTCCCTTACATACACTACCCTCCTGCTTTCCCTATTATTGTAGAGAATGCTATCTTTCCAGTCTCTTAAGTATGCAACCTAGTAGTCCTTCTGTTATACTATCTCTAACCCTTATATGCAAGTCAATTTTTATAAGTTTACCATTGCCATATCTCTCAAATATGCCCCATTTCTTGTCTGACATCACCATCATTGGAGTATAGGGCCTTCATTGCTTCATTTCTAGATTATGTTTTTTTTATATTAATTTTTTTTTAATTTTTTTATTATATATATATTTTTTTATAATATTATCCCTTGTATTCATTTTTCCAAATTACCCCCCTCCCTCTATTCCCTCCCCCCGATGACAGGCAATCCCATACATTTTACATGTGTTACAATATAGTCTAGGTACAATACATGTGTGTGAATATCATTTTCTTGTTGCACAATAAACATTAGAATCCGAAGGAACATGCAACCTGGGCAGACAGACATTAGTGCTAACAATTTACATTCACTTCCCAGTGTTTCTTCTCTGGGTGTAGCTACCTCTGTCCATCATTGATCAACTGGAAGTGAGTTGGATCTTCTTTATGTTGAAGATTTCCACTTCCATCAGAATACATACTCATACAGTATTGTTGTTGAAGTGTACAGTGATCTTCTGGTTCTGCTCATTTCACTCAGCATCAATTGATTTAAGTCTCTCCAGGCCTCTCTGTATTCCTCCTGCTGGTCATTTATTACAGAGCAATAATATTCCATAACCTTCATATACCACAATTTACCCAACCATTCTCCAACTGATGGACATCCATTCATCTTCCAGTTTCTAGCTACAACAAAAAGAGCTGCCACAAACATTTTGGCACATATATGTCTCTTTCCGCTCTTTAGTATTTCTTTGGGATATAATCCCAGTAGTAGCGCTGCTGGGTCAAAGGGTATGCACAGTTTGATAACTTTTTGGGCATAATTCCAGATTGCTCTCCAGAATGGCTGGATTCTTTTGCAACTCCACCAGCAATGTATTAGTGTCCCAATTTCCCCACATCCCCTCCAACATTTATCATTATTTGTTCCTGTCATCTTAGCCAATCTGACAGGTGTGTAGTGGTATCTCAGAGTGGTCTTAATTTGCATTTCTCTGATCAGTAGTGATTTGGAACACTCTTTCATGTGAGTGGATATAGTTTCAATTTCTTCCTCTGAGAATTGTCTGTTCATATCCTTTGACCATTTATCAATTGGAGAATGGTTCGGTTTCTTATAAATTATGGTCAGTTCTCTATATATTTTGGAAATGAGACCTTTGTCAGAACCTTTGTTTTTAAAAATATTTTCCCAATTTGTTACTTCCCTTCTAATCTTGTTTGCATTAGTATTATTTGTACAGAAACTTTTTAGTTTGATATAATCAAAATCTTCTATTTTGTGATCAATAATGATCTCTAGTTCTCCTCTGGTCATAAATTCCTTCCTCCTCCACAAGTCTGAGAGGTAGATTATCCTCTGTTCCTCTAATCTATTTATTATCTCCCTCTTTATGCCTAAATCATGGACCCATTTTGATCTTATCTTGGTATATGGTGTTAAGTGTGGATCCATATCTAATTTCTGCCATACTAATTTCCAGTTTTCCCAACAGTTTTTTCCGAATAATGAATTTTTATCCCTAATGTTGGAATCTTTGGGTTTGTCAAAAATTAGATTGCTATAGATGTACCCTTTTTTGTCCTTTGTATCTAATCTGTTCCACTGATCTACCGGTCTATTTCTTAGCCAATACCAAATGGTTTTGGTGACTGCTGCTATATAATATAGTTTTAGATCAGGTACACTTAGACCACCTTCCTCTGAGTTTTTTTTCATTAGTTCCCTTGCAATTCTCGACCTTTTATTCTTCCATATGAATTTTGTTGTAATTTTTTCAAGGTCATTGAAATAGTTTCTTGGGAGTCTGATTGGTATAGCACTAAATAAATAGATTAGTTTGGGGAGTATTGTCATCTTTATTATATTCGCTCGGCCTATCCAAGAGCACTGAATGTCTTTCCAATTATTTAAATCTGATTTTATTTTTGTGGCAAGTGTTTTGTAATTTTTCTCATATAATTCCTGACTTTTCTTTGGTAGATGGATTCCCAAATATTTTATACTCTCAACATTTGTTTGGAATGGAATTTCTCTTTGTATCTCTTGCTGTTGCATTTTGTTAGTGATATATAAAAATGCCGAGGATTTATGTGGATTTATTTTGTATCCTGCCACTTTGCTGAAATTTTGAATTATTTCTAGTAGCTTTTTAGCAGAGTCTTTGGGGTTCTCTAAGTATACCATCATGTCATCTGCAAAAAGTGATAGTTTAATTTCCTCATTTCCTACTCTAATTCCTTCAATCTCTTTCTCGGCTCTTATTGATAATGTGTCCCTTCCTCAAGTCTTTCTTCAGTGCAATCTATAGTCCACTTAGTCACTGAAATGATCTTCGTAAAATGTACCCCAAAACTTAATAAACTTCTGTGGATCCTATTGGCTTCCAGAACAAATATTAAAAAAGTTCCATTTGGAATTCAGATCTCTTCACAGTCTATCCCCCTGCTACTTTTCCCATTTTCTTAGATTTTACTTCTCAACACAAGCTCTTTGATTCAGTTATCTTGACTTTGCAAATATTTGGCTTTGCAAATATTTGCATGAATGCTGTAATCCTTATTAGAGCATATTATTCTTGAGTGCAGGGCTAACTTTTGCTCCTTTTTATATCACCAGCATTTAGCACATTTCCTAGTACATCTAGTAACTTTATACATATACAGTGATTAATTGAATCTACAGGCAGGAGATATGAAAAATAGAGGTTATTCTGATGAGGGGTTTTCCACTAACAGCATTAAGATCATACAAATATCTATGATTGATATGACTACAGAACCTACTTTGTTATAAAACATCAGTAACAAGTGATGCATAAAATATAAGGCATGCTCTCTTAGAGTTGGCCAGTCAGCAAAGATGCTCTTGAAGAATCCAAAACACTCATAAAAGTCCATGAAAGAATTCTGTATTTTAGTATGATATGACATTCCAAATGTATCTATTTGAAGATAATAATGTACTTACCAACTTGAGCCTAAAGAATAGGACATATCCTTGCAAATTAAATTAATTGTCATTATGAACAGATGAGTATAACTATCTACTTATGAGAATATTCCTAACATAGTACAGTTGAATGGGTGTTAGGTTCTTACTAAGTGCTAATGAGATAATGAGATATTAGGTTCTTACTAAGTGCTAAGTCGGTACTTAACAATTCTCTGGTTCCACCCTTTAAGGGGAGTTTTACCCCTTTGAACTTCTGGGGAGAAGCTTAATGTTTAAAAGGAGCAAGTTCATTGGTTGAGGTATTTTTTTCCCAGAATCCCCTGAGTTATTCCATGGCCATTCTCTGGGAGGATAAAAGAAGCAACATTGAGTAAGGGAAAAAAAGTCTCTAATCTGGGTCAGAGTTGGTGGCCAAGAGATTGAGTTGAGACAGCAGATCTCCTCCCAGAGAGCGAACTGCAGTCTCTGGAGACAACAGAACTTTACAAATGGGGAATACTTGAGTTGGTGCATCTGGATGTATATCTTGGAGAGGGAAAGCAGATGGTAATTTATTCAACCATAATTAAATAGCACAATGAGTAGATAAGATGATTATGTTTAATAAATTGGACAGTGCACTTAATAATTAATAATGCTAACTAGAAGTATGTAGTACTTTAAATTTCACAGAGCACTTTATAAACATTGTTTCATTTCATATTCACAAAAATCCTATGAGGGAGATGCTATCATTATTCTTATTTTATAGACAAGGAATCTGAGGTTGAGATTAGTTAAGTGAATGACCCAAGATTACAAAGCTTTCTTTACAAATTACAAAGGTTTCTGAGGAAGGATGAATTTATGGTTTCCTGAATACATGCAACATAAGCCCAACATTCTTTATTCTGAGTTAATCACTCAATTACTCCCAGCTGTTCAAAATGGCAAAAAATCAAAAACCAAAAACTAAAACAAACAAAAAAAAACCTCTACTTTTTTTTTAAAACATTAATATATGCTATTGAAGAGGTCATGTAACATAATTGATAGATTGGACTTGGAATCAAGTTTATATGATTTAAACATCCTGCTTGTAACACTTAGTATATATGTGATTCTGTATATATTATTTAATCTCTATTTTCCTTAGGAAACTTTCTATGATCTACTTACTAAGAAGGCTGTGATTTTTTTACTAGTTAAGTTTTCCCTGAAGAAATCCTTGTTGGTGTTTACTCATTTCGGGTCCAACTCTTAGTGAACCCATTTGAATTTCTTTGGCAAAGGTACTAGAATAATTCGCCATTTCCTTCTCTAGCTCATTTTACAGATATTGAAATTGAGGCAATCAGGATTAAATGACTCACCAAAGATCATACATCTTATAAAAGTCTGAAGTCATTGACCTCAGCTCTTCCTAACTTCTGGCCCAATACTCTATCTATTGGGTCATCTAACTGCCCTTAATGATTTATTAGTTAAATAAATAATAGATCCTTCTAGTGATGATGTGTTTTCCTGGTGTTTCCCATGCTTACAAATCACTGAATTCCACATTCTCAGAATAATAAAAAATGTAGATAATTGAAATAGCAATAGGATGAAGAGGGAAAAAAGTCATTCTGAGAATTAATTGGTTATGATATATTTTCAGCAATAGAATATGCATAAGAAATACTGCAAAAAAAAAGGTCAGCCAAGAACATCTAATTATAAAGGGGGTGGTTGTGTTAGTAATTTATTGAGAATAAGGAAAAAAAATAAAGGTTCTATATCTCATATGACACTGGGTACATCCTTAGCGAAGGATTTCTAGCATAACTACATCTTATAGAGAGAAAATGTATGAAAAAGTTGCATTCCATATGAGTAGATGGAATACATACTAATGAAAATACCCTCTGTCCTTTTCTCTTAAAAATGCAGAGTACAGAGTTGTGGATTTCTGGCAGTAAGAGGTAGAAGAATCATGATATTCATGTTATCATGTTTGGGGCATTAAGGTGATAGTTGTTTACAGTTTACTAATGGTGATTCAGTGAAAGAATCTGGGTCAGAAAAGCATCATAAAGGGAATGTCTGCATAGTTACCAACATACATATAGAAGTCTGGATGATTATTTTTCGTTGAAATTCACATGGCTTCCCATCTTAAATCCGCAGTATACATTTTATATCATCCAGCTTTATATTCTATTTATATTACAAATATTTCCACAATCTTTTGCCAAACAACAGCAACACTACTGTCACCACTAACAAAAAAGAACATGTTCTGACATTTTTCTTTCATAAAGTTGAAATTGAACTTCACATGATAGAAATTTCAAATCAATTATTAGTTTTTTTTCCTTTCTTTCTTTCTTTCTTTCTTTCTTTCTTTCTTTCTTTCTTTTTTTTTTTTAATCTCCCTTGGCATGCCAGAAAGTAAAAGAATTATGAAATATACCTCCACCTGATTTGATAATAATATTGTGGTTGAGGGACTAAAAAATTTCTATCATTAAGATCTAAGTTTTTTTTTGTTTGTTTGTTTGTTTAAGAAGCAACACATAGACTGTTTTAATTATCTATTAGCTTAAAAGCAAAGGACTTCTGAAAGATGTCTCAATAACATTCTGATCTGTCAGCAAATGGAGAAAGTGATTTTTTTTCATTTTTCTATAGCACTTTTAGAATCACTGCAATTCCCTATTTTTCATGATGTAAACATCATAATGACATGAGTGAGATATTTAGATAAGATAGTTTGAACTGTTTATGATTGCAAAATTGAATAGACATTGTAAAAACAAAGGAACAGAGACAGAGTTTTATTATCCCTTTCAGCCAGGATTATGATAAGTATTTAATAGGCTTTTTTCCCTTCTAGAGAATCAGATTTCAACAACTCTTTTATTTTTCTTTTTTTTTTTCCCTAGTTTAAATCTTTGTGATTGTTACAGTGTACAGGAAGAAGTTGCTAGGACCTTGAGCCTTAAACTCCCAATACATTGGTTCTTTTTTAAATTTTCTATCTCTTAGAATAGTGTCAGAAAGCCCATAATTTAAAAACTTTCATTGTAGATGGAGAAATATCCTTTACATAGAAAGGGGATGACCATACAGGCTATATTGGAAACATAATGGGAATTGTCCCAGCTTTCTAGGCAAGAAAATTCTGCTACTTTCCTCCTACCCCCATAGTCTTACAACATTTAGTTGAATATCTGCAATGGAGACTTCCAAAGGCAACCCAATCTATTCTTCTTTAATTCAAACTAGGCAATCTAAAATTTGATCTTTTGTATCTTAATTCCTTACCCATAGTTCTGTCCTTTGATGCTAAATAAAAAGAAAAGCAATTTTTCTCCTTATGATAGAAATTAAATACTTGAACTTAAATATTTAAACACTTTAACAACTTAAGATAGCTATCTTTATCCTTCTATATTCCATTTTTCTTCCTCTCCAGACTAAACAATATCCACACATTTTTCAAAAGGCCCTTACTTGGCATAATCTAAAGAATCTTTACTACCTATATTGCTCTCATCTAGAATCTTTTTTCTTTTCCTTTTTTTTTTAATACACATTGCTTTATGAACCATGTTGAGAGATTAAAAAAAAAAAAGAAAAACAGAATAAAAAGGAACAATCAAGGGAAATAAAGTGAAAAATAAGTGAACATAGCATGTGTTATTCTACATTAAATCTCCATAATTCTATTTGAGGCAGATGGTGTTTTCTATACAAAGTTTATTAGGATAACCTTGAAACACTGAACCACTGAAAAGAACAAAGTCTTGCATAGTTGATCATCGTATATTCTTGCTGTTACTATGTACAATACATCCCTGATTCTATTGGTTTTTCTTAGAATCAGTTCATGTAAATGCTTGCAGGTTTTTCTAAAATCAGCTTGTTCATCATTTTTAATAGAGCCATAGTATATACTGTTAGGATTCTTACAAGATGCTAAGTCACTGGAATGGATATAATTAATTTAGCAGGGTACTTAACAATTCTCTAGTTCAGAGTTCACACCTTTAAGAGAGCATATAAAAGGACAAGCATACTCATGGACTGAAGGAGATTCACAACTAGGATTAACTTCTGGGAAATTCACAAGGCAGAAACCCACAATCCCACTATGGAAGGAGGAGTCAAGGGTCTAACTTCCATTGTTGTGCTGGCTGGGGACATTGGGAGGACTAGAGGCTGAAGCTGACTGGAGAGATTTGAACAAGAGCTCTCAGGAACCAAGGAGAGAGATAGGCCTCTAAGAAAGCTAACTGGGCCCCAGGAAAAAGATTCAGGATTTTGAAGGACACAATAAAGGATCTGGACTTTAACTCCTGGCTCTCTCTCTCTCTCTCTCTCTCTCTCTCTCTCTCTCTCTCTCTCTCTCTCTCTCTCTCTCTCAATCTCTCTCTCTCTGTATATATATATATATATATATATATATATATATATATATATATATATATATATATAAACAGTATTGTTGTTGAAGTGTATAGTGATCTTCTAGTTCTGCTCATTTCACTCAGCATCAGTTCATGTAAGTCTCTCCAAACCTCTCTGCTGGTCATTTCTTCCAGAGCAATAATAGTCTATAAGATTCATATACTAAAATTTACCCAACCATTCTCCAATTGATGGACATCCATTCATTTTCCAGTTTCTAGCCACTAGGAAAACAGCTGACACAAACATTCTACAGGTCCCTTTCTCAACTTTAGTATTTCTCTGGGATATAAGCCCAGTAGTAGCACTGCTGGATCAAAGGGTATGCACATTTCGATAACTTTTGGGGCATAGTTCCAAATTGCTCTCCAAAATGTCTGGATTCTTTCACAACTCCACCAACAATGTGTTAGTGTCCTAGTTTTCCCACATCCCCTACAACATTCATCATTATATGTTCCTGTCATCTTAGCCAATCTGACAGGTGTGTAGTGGTATCTCAGAGTTGTCTTAATTTGCATTGGTCTGATCAGTAGTAATTTGGAACACTTTCATATGAGTGGATATAGTTTCAATTTCATCATCTGAAAATTGTTCATATCGTTTGACCATTTATCAATTGGAGAATGGTTTGATTTCTTATAAATTAGGGTCAGTTCTCTATATATTTTGGAAATGAGGCCTTTATCAGAATCTTTAACTGTAAAAATATTTTCCAAATTTGTTACATTCCTTCTAATATTGTATGTATTAGTTTTGTTTTTACAAAAGCTTTTTAATTTGATGTAATCAAAATCTTCAATTTTGTGATCAATAATGATCTCTAGTTCTTGTTTGGTCATAAATGCCTTCCTCCTTCACAGGTTTGAGAGTTAGAGTATCCTCTGTTTCTCTACTTTATTTATGATATGTCGTTCTTTACATCTAAATCATGGACCCATTTTGATCTTATCTTGGTATATGGTTTTAAGTGTGGGTCCATATCTAATTTCTGCCATACTAATTTCCAGTTTTCCCAACAGTTTTTTTTTAATAGTGAATTTTTCTCCCAAATGTTGGTATCTTTGGGTTTGTCAAACACTAGATTGCTGTAGTTTTAGCCTATTTTGTCTTTTGTACCTAATCTGTTCCACAGATTGACTAGTCTATTTCTTAGCCAATACCAAATGGTTTTGGTGACTGCTGTTTTATAATATAGTTTAAGATCAGGTACAGCTAGACCACCTTTATCTGACTTTTTTTTCATTAATTCTTTTGTTCTTCCATATGAATTTTGTTGTTATTTTTTCTAGATCATTAAAATAGTTTCTTGGGAGCCTGATTGGCATAGCACTAAATAAATAGATTAGTTTGGGGAGTATTGTCATTATTACATTCGCTCCGGCTATCCACAAACACAGAATATCTTTCCAATTATTTAAATATGAGTTTATTTTTTTGGCAAGTGTTTTGTAATTTTGCTCATATAATTCCTGACTTTTATTTGGTAGATAGATTCCCAAATATTTTATACTCTCTACAGTTGTTTTGAATTGAATTTCTCTTTGTATCTCTTGCTGTTGCATTTTGTTGGAGATGTATAAAAATGCTGAGGATTTATGTGGATTTATTTTGTATCCAGCAACTTTGCTAAAGTTGTGAATTATTTCTAATAACTTTTTATTAGAATCTCTGGGATTCTCTAAGTATACCATCATGTCATCTGCAAAGAGTGACAGTTTGATTTCCTCATTACCTACTCAAATTCCTTGAATCTCTTTCTCGGCTCTTATTGCCGAGGCTAGCATTTTTAATACGATATTGAATAGTAATGGTGATAGTGAGCAAACTTGTTTCACTCCTGATCTTACTGGGAAAGGTTCCAGTTTATCTCCATTACATATTATGCTTACTGCCAGTCTTAAATATATGCTCCTGATTATTTTAAGAAATAGTCCATTTATTCCTATACTCTCAAGCATTTTTAGTAGGAATGGATGTTGTATTTTATCAAATGCTTTTTTCTGCATCTATTGAGATGATCATATGGTTTTTATTAATTTGATTATTAATATGGTCAATTATACAAATAGTTTTCCTAATATTAAACCAGCCCTGTATTCCTGGTATAAATCCTACTTGATCATAGTGTATTATCCTGGGGATGATTTTCTGGAGTCTTTTTGCTAATATCCTACTTAAGATTTTAGCATCAATTTTCATTAAGGAGTTTGGTCTATAGTTTTCTTTTTCTGTTTTCAACCTACCTGGTTTAGGTATCAGTACCATTTCTGTGTCATAGAAGGAGTTTGGTAGGACTCCTTCATGCCCTATTTTTTCATATAATTTATATAACTTTGCTGCTAATTGTTCTTTAAATGTTTGGTAGAATCCACATGTAAATCCATCTGATTCTGGGAATTTTTTCCTGGAAGTTGATTAAAAGATTGTTCTATTTCTTTTTCTAAAAATGGGACCCTTTAAGCAGTTTATCTCTTCCTCTGTTAATCTAGGAAGCCTATATTTTTGGAGGTAGTCATCCATTTCACTTAAGTTATCAAATTTATTGGCATAAATTTGGGCAAAGTAACTCTTTATTATTTCTCTAATTTCCTCTTATTGGTGGAAAGATCCCCCTTTTTGTTTTTAAGACTAATAATTTCATTTTCCTCTTTCCTTTTTCTGATCAGATATATTAAAAAATTGGCTTTTTCATAAAACAAGCTCTTAGTTTTATTTATTAATTCAATAGTTTCTTTTTTTTTTGTTGTTTTTTGTTTTTACTTTCAATATTATTGATTTCTCCTTTTAATTTTAGAATTTTGGGGCAACTAGGTGGCTTAGTGCATAGAGCACTAGCCTTGAACTCAGGAGGACCCAATTTCAAATCTTGTCTCAGACACTTAAAAGTTCCTAGCTGTGTGACCCTGGGTGAGTCACTTAACCCTAGCCTCAAGTTAGAATTTCAAGTTCAGTTTTTGGTTGGGGGGTTTTAATTTGGTCTTTTTCTAGCTTTTTAAGTTGCAGGCCCAATTCATTAATCTTTTCTTGCTCTATTTTATTCAAGTAAGCCTCTAAAAGATATAAAATTCCCCTTATTACTGCTTTAGCTGCGTCCCACAAATTTTTGTATGATTTTTTCATCATTGTCATTATCTTGGGTGAAATTATTAATTGTTTCCATAATTTGCTGTTTCACCCAGTCATTCTTTAAGATGAGATTATTTAGTTTCCAATTACTTTTTGATCTATTTACCCCTAACTTCTTATTGAATGTAGTTTTTATCACATTGTGAACTGAGAAGAAGGCATTTACTATTTCTGCCTTCCTGCATTTAATTTTGAGATCTTTATGTCCCAAAATATGGTCAATTTGTATATAGGTTCCATGAACTGCTGAGAAGAAAGTATATTCCTTTCTATCACCATTCAGTTTTCTCCAAAGATCTATTATTCCTAGTTTTTCTAATTAATGTTCTATTTACCTGTTTAATTTCTTTCTTATTTCTTTTGTTATTTGATTTATGTAATTATGAGAGTGCAAGGTTGTGATCTCCCACTATTAAAGTTTTGCTGTCTATTTCTTCTTGCTCACGTTAGATGCTATACCACTTGGTGCATATATATTTAGCATTGATATGGCTTCATTGTCTATGCTACCTTTTATCAGGATATAGTTTCCTTCCTTATCTCTTTTAATTTGATCAATTTCTGCTTTTGCTTGATGTGAGATAAGGATGGCTAACTCTGCTTTTTTGACTTTACCTGAAGCATAATAGATTCTTCTTCAACCTTTTACCTTTACTGTGTATATATCTCCCTATTTTAAGTGTGTTTCCTGTAAACAACATATTGTAGGGTTCTGACTTTTGATCCAGTCTGGTATCTGCCTCTTTTTAATGGGAGAGTTCATCCCATTCACATTTACAATTAAAATTACTAATTCTTTATTTCCTGCCATAATATTATCCCCTGATTATGCTTTTTTCCCCTTGTCTCCCCTGAACCTTTTCCCCAGTATTTAATTTATGGACCCCACTTGTGATGTGCAGCCCTCCCTTTTTAGTATCCTTCCGTCCTTAAAAGTCACTTTCCCCTTCTTGTACCCTTCTCTTATTCCCCTTTTCCTTTTCCCTTTTACTCTCCCCCCTTATAATGAAGTGAGAGAGAATTCTCTGAAAAACAAATATGTAAATTATTTACTCTTTGAGCCTACTCTGAGAGAGTAAGATTCACATAATGTTTCTCCCCCTATCTTAATTCCCTCAGATGTGTTAGATTTTCTATGTCTCTTCCTGGGATGTAGTTTCCCTCTTTTTATCACTCCATTCCCTTTTTGTAATACTATCCCCTTCCCTTTACTACTTCCCTTTTTATGTCATATCAGTAAAATCAAATTATCCATGTTGACTTTCTGTATATCCACAACAGAGATACAGTTCTCAAGAGTTATTTTTACCTTTTTCTGCTTCTCTAGATTCTTGTGGATGTAGATCAATTTTTTTGTTTGTCTGTTTTTTTTTTTTCTTAGAAAGAAATGGAATTCCTCTGTTTCATTAAATGACCATCTTCTTCCATGGAAGAAAATGCTAAACTTAGCTGGGTAGTTTATTCTTGGTTGTAATCTTTGTTCTTTTGCCTTTCAGAATATCAGGTTCCATTGCCTATACCTTTTTAAGGTTGCTCTACTTTTCTACCTGCCTGCCACCTAAATTTCACTGTAGTATGAGTAGTGACCATATCCTGGTAAAATGTTCTTAGAATGTGAGCTAAACAAGGTAGAAGATAATTGATAAATCTCAAACATGTTGACAAATTAGATGGATGTCTGCCCCAGAGCACGTAAAGGCTTTCTATGGTGGAAAGGACAGATAAAAATAAATTGTTCCAATGGCCATAGTTGAAGAGAGCTTAGCACTTGATCAGACATCAGAGATATCAAGGTCATTAACTACATCCCTTGGGATGATATCACCATCATCTTATTTGTTTTACCACTTTGATCACTCTAGAAAAGAGAATGAGACTGATGATTTTTGTGAAGATCTGCCTCACTTAAATCCAATTCATACATACATCACTTTTGATGTCTTTGGTCTTTTTTGAAAAAAAAAAAAGCATAAACAGCAACAATAACATGGTCTGGAGAGAGGAGCAGTTAGCAGAGATATAATTTCCTTAACCTTAGATACTATGCATTTTCTAATGTAGCCACCCATTTATTGAATTATATGCTCTATGTAGATGATTCCCATATTCATACACCCACTTCTTGTCTATCTTTCTTTAGCTATCCAACAGCCTCTTGGATATTGCAAACTGGATGTTCTGTAAGCATCTTAAATATATATTTCCAAAACACTGTTCATTATCTCCTTCCCCCAAATAAACTTAATCGTTATTGTCAAGTGTACCATCATCCTTCTCGTTATCCAGATTTGAAATTTTAGTGTACTAATCAGTCTCACATTCTGTTATCTATTCAATGTTTTCAAACCTTGCCATTTCTACCTTTACACAATCTCTTGTAAAAGAGTGATCCTTGTTCAGGCTCTCTTTGTCTCTTTTCTGATCTCTTCTTTTATTTTTTTTCTGTCCTAAGTATCTCTGTATAGCAATGTATCCTGCACTTAGCTTCAAAAGTAAATTTTCTAAAGTTTACGTATAGCTTCCTATTAAACAAACCCCAGTCTCTCTATTGTCTCTAGGATAAAATATAGTTTATATATTTTTTTTGTTTTACATCTATAGTTCCATACTTATCTACTTTTTCACTCATTATATTTTACTCCCTCATACCAACTCTACCATAACTAAAGAATCATACTTGAGTTTTCTTGAAATTATATTTTATGTAGTATCTCAATTTTTTTGTACTGCCTGTCCCCTACTATTAGTTTGCTTTGCTTCTCATACTAAGCCCTTTAGATTTTCTAGCTTGCTTTAAAATTCAACTAAAATTCTACTTTCTTGTAGAAACTTTCACATATTTCATCTCTGAATTTTGTCCCTTGGAACAAGCTATTCTCCATACATATAATATTTTTCTTCCATACTTCTGTCACAGGGCCCATTACTGCTTTTTCAAGGCTCAGCACAACTTCTATCCTCTCTAAGCCTATCTCAGTTCTCTGAGGTATTAATGTTACCCTAAAGTTTCTTTTGATACAGCAGGGCCACAATTGGGTCTATATCCAAAAGAGATCACAAAAGAAAGAAAAAGGACCCACATGTGAAGAAATGTTTGTAGCAGTCCTTTTTGTTTTGGCAAAGCCCTGAAAATTGAGTGGATGCTCATCCATTGGAGAATAGCTGAATAAATTATGGTATTTTTTTGAATATTTGAATGTGATGGAATATTGTTCTATAAGAAATGTTGAGCAGGCTGATTAAAAAAAAAAAAAAAAAAAAAAAAAAAAAAACCTGGAAAGACTTACATGACCTGAGTGAAGCAAGCAGAAATAAGAATACTGGAGACAGTAACAAGAATATGAGATAATCACTATGATGAATGTAACTCTTCTCAACAAAGTGTTGCTTGAAGGCAATTTCAATAGACTTGGGATGGAAAATACCATTCATATGGCATGCTGAGAGAGTAGTATGGAGAGTGAATGTGGATCAAAATATAATATTTTCAGTTTTATTTGCTTGGTTTTTTATTGTTTTTTCTCCTTTTGTTCTTATTTTTCTTATGCAACATGACAAATATGGAAATATGTTTAAAAGAATTGCCCATATTTTACTTATATCAAATTACTTGCTGTATTGAGGAAAGGGGAGATAAGACAGGGAAAATTTGGAACACTGAGTTTTGCAAAAATTAATGTTGAAAACAATATGCTTATTTGGAAAATAAAATGCCATTGACAAGTAAAACAAACAAACAAATAAAAAACAAAAATGAATGTTGAAAACTATCCTTACATATATTTGGAAAAATAAAATACTATTGAGAATATGCTTACTAATATAAATTGGATAATGTTATATTGTTTTGGAAAGATTGATTTTACAATACCTACATATTTAAATTATAAAGTTTCACTGAATAGCACACCTAATATTAGAAAATGTATTTTAGTTCTGATAATTAGTATCATTGGCATGTTTTTATGAATAATGTATTTATATTTGTAGTTAAGATTTTTATTCCTTCAATTATATAAATGAAAATAATACATTAATTTTGTCATTTTCATGAAAAAGTATATATCACATATTAATACCAAGTAATAATTTTATTTTCCTTTAAAAACTTTTGAAATGAATCCCTGAAAGGAATATTTTCTTTTTTGTCAGGTTTAGTGACTTATTAAGTAGCCACTCTATGCAAAATTTGTATTCAGCAGGGAGATTTTTACTGAAAATCCAAAAGCCAATATTTTCTCTGAAGATCCTTAATCACTTTATAGCTGTGGTCTCAGTCAAACTTTAGCTTAAAACAGCCAAGGTCTGTCATTTCATCCAATGCCATCTCCAGTCTTCTTGATCTATATCTGGTCCCTGGACTAAGATGCCTCTGGAGGGAAAAGTGACACAGATGACCTTGCCCAGCCCTCCCTCACTAAACTCCAATTCACTTGCATGTTGCATGTCATGGTATCCCCTCAGTGATGTCAGGGTCCTTTTTGAGATCAAAGGACAAACAACAACAACATCATCTGCCTTAATATAATCATATGAATTCTTTGTGAGATAGCTGATGGCACAATGAATGGAACACTGGTGCTGGAGTCAGAAAGACCTAAATTCAAATAGAGCTTCAGTTATGAGCTGTATGATTGTGAAAGTCACTGAATCATTATTTGCCTCAATGTTTTCAATTGTTAAATGGAAATCAGAACAGCACCTATCTCACAGAGTTGATGTGTATATCAAATGATATATTATATGTAAAAGCACAATATATTGCTTAGCACATAGTAAGGGTTACAAAAATGATTATTTCCTTTACTTCCCTTCCCTGTCCCAAATAACAGCAAGTTTAAATATGCAAACACCCTTCACCCTAAGGATAAGAGATCAAAGCCCTATTGCTCAGTGTAATTCCTCTTTAATTGCTTGCTGCTACTGACTTTGATAATTTCTTGGACTTTAGTCCATAGGTGCAGTAGGCTGAGCTATGACATTATAAATATATCCCCAGGATGTTTAAGAGGAACTTCGATCTTCAGAAGATTAATAGGAAAATGTTCCTCCTGTCCCACTTTCCCATTTCTCTCCTCTGTACTTATCTTGTTTAATGTGATTTTCATGTAAATTACTGATATTCATAAGAATTAATGGGGGAAAAAAGGGTAGTGGGGATGGGGCAGTTATATGGCAGAGTAGATAGAGCAAGCCCTGCAGTGAGGGGTGTGATCCAAGCAAGTCACTTAACCTCCAATTGCCTAACCAAAACCAAAAGAGAATTTCTGACTTTTAATTTATCATGAAAATTGAAAAAAAAAATGTGAATTTTAAGAGCTTAACTTTGTTCTCATAAATTACTGGGTGGCAAGTGAATAGAGCAGAAACTTAAAATAAAGAAGTCACATTTTCATGAGTACAAATCTAGTCTATGATACTTAACTAATGATGTGACTCAGGGTAAATCACTTAACATTGTTTGCCTCAGTTCCTCATTTGTAGCTGGTCAAGAAAATGGTCAATGACTGCAATATTCTCACAAAGCAAAAGCCAAATTGGGTCATGAGGCATTAGACATGACTAAAAAGTGACTGAACAACAAATTGCATTTGTTCCCAAAACAGAACTTTATTCAAAGTCTCATCAATCTTCATAGCAGCAGATTGCTGGTCATCTTCATAGCAGCAGATTGCTGGTCACCACTTAAAAAGATACTACTTGTCATGCACAGATACTGTTTAGACAGGCTGAGCAAACAGGTACTTCCACAAGCCCTGAGAATATTGCTATGGAGTTACCAATCTCCTTAAAAGAACTAGGCTCTAAAATGCTCCCAATACAATAAAATCTTATGTTTTCTGGGGAACAATTGTTTTTTAATCTAATGTGTTCACTGAAGCAGGGGTTAGAAGCAGTATAAGTAAAAAGAGTTACTCAGAGTACAAACATGAATCATTACCATAACTAAAATTTATATAAAACACATTATATGCAAAGTGCTTTATAATTACTATCTTATTTGAGACTCAATAACACTGGGAGTCAAGTAGTAATATTATTCCTATTTTACAGGTGAGGAAATAGAGGCAAACAAAAGTTAAGCCATTTGCCTAAGTTCATAGAGCTAGCAAACATTTAAGGCTGAATGTCACCTTCCTTATTCCTGACTCCAGGGTCAGTGTACAATCCACTGGACAACCCAGGTGCCTATAGAACTGTTTTTTTTTTTTTTTTTTTTTTTTTTTTTTTTTTTTGCTTTTGTTTTGTTTTGTTTTTTGCTTGTTTGTTTGTTTGTTTTCCTATGTAGGGAAGGGGATGCTAAGAATCATGAAAAGGTTATACTTGGTCAAGTGTCTCATGCTAATGCCCCTTTGAGATATTGGGGAAAAGTTTATTTGTGAGAAGTGTATATTAGCTAATTTATATTGTTTTTATTGATTGCTCTCTTTCTTTCTTTACAATTTATATCTTCCTAAGTAGCTCTTTTTCTCTTAATGCATCTGCTCCATTTTCTACCTCTGGTGCCATTGTAACTGTGAATTTCCTGGTAACATATATATCTTTATTCAGGTACCCAAGGAGGAGAAGGTGCCAAATGCTTTTTGAGGAATACCAAGATCCTGTATTAAAAGGAAAAAAACACACACAAAAAAAAGAAGAACTCTACCCTAGACATAGGACTTGACTAGGAGTCCATGATTTCACAGCTTTTGGCCTGGTGAATGGAAGTATATCCCCCTCATCAGTCCTCCAGATGGTAGTGACACATTCATACTCAAAGGCTAACAAGAAAAAAAAAGTAGAGAGTTAAGATTGTTCATTTCCATCCCAGCATACAGAACCCAATTATGAATCAAGACCCATTTAAATCAATCTTAATGATCTTAAGAGAAGCAAGGGGAGAATAGTGATAACTGTTTGGAAGAATGCAGAGGGAGAATTCCCTTACTATGAATCTCTTTTGAGATGCTACACAAGAAACACTTAGACTGGTCATTTTATTCTACTATGACATGTTGGACTAGAGTGTGAGGTAAATGGGAGTCCTAATTGTATAACTGTGAAATAAAACAGATTATGCATTTATAGGAAATAAATACTTATAACTTAGATTGGAATTTTACAAAAGATAATGTATTAGGTATATCTTCTCTCTAATGGGACATAAATATTCTTCTAGGATATATGAAAAACGCTAATAATTGTAGCATAAATGTACATTCATGAACGAATATACATCAAAGAGTCTTTATCATTTATCTTCTTATATTTCTTCTAAACACTTTTGTAATCATTCATGATGGGCTAAAAGCAAATTTACTTGAATTCATTGCATGCAGAACTGAAGTCTACTTATCTGAATGCTGATATCATTTTGATCAATGCCCTTAGGATACATATATAGAACATTTTTAGAAAGGGTTTTAAATATTTTAAGGATGTAGCTTTTTGGTAGATCAATAAATTCCCTGTAGTTATATAATATTTGTTTAGAGTCTGATTCATCAACCTTAGCTATTTTTCCCCCACAGCTGTGTCTTACATTAATTTTTTATTTGGAAACTATATCTTTTGGAGGACAGTGTGAGATGATCTTGCATTATGTAAAATAAAGCCCATTTTATTTTTCCATGAGCATCTGTTTCATGTATAAAATGAAATGCTTGGTATTTTGTTAGCAATATTTTATGTGTGTATATACACACACACACAAATATATATTATATATATATATATATGTATATGTATATATATATGTATATGTATATATATGTATATACATATACATACACACATACACACACCACCATTTAAAATTCATGTGCATATATTTGTCTATAAATGTATACATATACATATAGAGACATATATATGTAAGTAAAACCCACTATATATCTTTATTCTCAAAATAGTTTCAAACTGTCAGCATATATATATATGTGTGTGTGTGTGTGTGTGTGTGTTTATATAATATATATATAATATTTTCTAAAGATGTAAAGATGAACAGTTCTGGCACCCTAAATATTGCTGAAAAATATCTTTATATGCCTAAACAAATTGTAATCCTAAAAAGAACTAAATTACTGTGAAACCTTTTCCTCAACAGTTGTAAAATACCACATTATAGAAATAATAATCTATAGATCAGAAATAATTTTGAAGAGTCAAGTAAACGGCATACCTTGAATAATCATCCTTACTCTCCTTAAATACCCTGTCAAACAAACTCTTCCCTCCTCAAAAATAAAGAAAACAATGTAATATTTAAGTCCTTGTGATTTTATTTCACGCAAATTTATCTTTATAAATCCCTATTTTGTTCTAGGTACTGTTCTATTGCTAAGAAGTCAAAATAGCTAACATCAGGGTTGAACCAGTGAATAGAAATTGAAGAGAGATGATTTTCTATTTTATGGATGTATTTCTTAATAGATATAGTAAGAAGAAGAATGGGCTAACAGACATAGTGTGGCTCTTTCTTTCTGGAGTTTTTTGGGTAGAGTTAAAGTGGTATTTATGAGAAATACTTTAATCTTATTCAGGACATGGATGGAATAGATTATGACTTTTAAGCTTTGTGTGTGTGTGTGTGTGTGTGTGTGTGTGTGTGTGTGTGTGTAATGGACTCTTTTGGTAAGTAATGTCAAATTCAAATAGAATCAGATCCCTGTGTGAATTAGAAAATGACAAATAAACTTTACCTATGTTGTTTTATATATGTGTGTGTATGTATCTATATATTTAATTTTTGTACATGTATAACATGTTTCATATATAATGGCAATCTGAAGATAGTTTGATAATTGAAGGAAATGCTAAATTTTAATAAAAGTGATATAGCTTTTTTGCGGTGAATAGTTAAAATTACCTTGATCAGCAACATTCTTGATTCATTGATTTGTGTTACATGGTTGTGTTACATACTCTTTAACATACTCTTCAGATATACTTTAACACAGTATCTGCTTTTAAGAAAATTAACACACATAAATAATTATGAGGAGAAAAATTGACCCAGTCTAAAATGCTATTAAAACAAACATGAAAGGATAGTCCAAACTATTTGCTGAAGTGAATCCTGAAATGAGTAGATCTTTATTTGGGGATCTGAACAAGGACAAGCTTGGAATACTTTCCCATAATTGTACTAGGAATCTACTTAGGCTTTCTCCCTGTTGGCTAGAGTACTATCACATCTTCTGATTAAAACATGGCTTCTCATGATGAACAATAAAGTGGTTCTTAACATATTCAAGTGTCTCTATATTAATGCTAAGATGAAATGCAAATTCTTGTGCTTAGCCTTGAAAGCCCTTCAAATTCTGACTTTAATTTACCTCATTATTTTCAATTCCCTATAACATACTATATGATTCAGTTAAATCAAACTCTTTGTTATTCCTCACAAAAGACATTTTAATCTCCATATTTGTGCTTTTCCATACCAGGAATGTATTTCCTTTTTAGCTTCACAATATAGAATTCCCTAACTTCCTTCAAAGATAAGTTCAAACAATATCCTCTCTATAACTATTTTCCTATATATATATTTTACTATCTGCTAGTGATTTCCTCCAGATAAATCATCTTGTATTTATATTGTATCATATTGTAAAATGTATATTTTGCTGATACTCAGATAAATACATATTTTTCTCCATAAAATTGTAAATATTTTGAGAGAGACATTTCCTTCTTTTCCCCTTTGTATCTCTGTAACCAAGCAGGGGGTCTGGCCCATAATAAGTGATATATAAAATCTTATTGATTTATTTATAGATTGACAAGTTTTTTCTGCTTCTTTTTATACTTGTGTTTCTAGCAAAACCTTGTTGAATAAGCCTAGAATCTTCTCAAATACCAAGACCTTGATGCTCTCTTCAGATGTTTTACTTCCCCCTGTCCTTACAAATTGACCTAGAAATCAGTGCAAGATAATGGGCTAACCTATTGTTGTCCAACATTTTCACTTTCATTTGGATATAATCTTTTTTGTTGTTCCTTCCTCAGGAACAACACAGATTAAATGAAGGAGGTTTTAGGGAGTATGATAGCAAGATTTAATTACTCTCCTCTAGAGACTATTTATTACAGCTAACTGATCTGAGATAAATGACCTAACCTATGCATCCTCTCAGTGTAACTATCCTCTGAATGTAGTTTAGCTTTTTATTGTACAAAGGGTTTTCTTTTTCCAAAAGTGTTGCTAGATTACCTCATGAGAAAATATTTAGTCACTTTTATACTCAGGCTGGCAAAGTATTTCTCTCTGTCTCTGTCTTTCTGTCTGTCTGTCTGTCTCTCTCTCTCTCTTTCTCTCTCTCTCTCTCTCTCTCTCTCTCTCTCTCTCTCTCTCTCTCTCTTTACAAGGAAAAAAAGACGTAAAACATACATTTCTTTAAAGTTTTCCTTAGAATTCTTTTAGAGAGAATTTAGGAATTCAGCATCTATCTCATGATCTCCTCATCATATTTTTCTCATAAAAGCATTACTAATAAACAAAAATAATTTTATTTATTTTTATTCATTTATTTTTGTTTAATGACTAGTTTAGAAGCAATGTATGTCTGTACTATTTTTAATTCTATATTTTTTACATTTTTGTAAATTATGTATTAAATAGAGCCATGCGTGTCATCCACATATCCATTGTCTTTCATAGACATCATAAAAATGGAGTGACTGAAGCTTTACCACAAAATATCAATATTGGGAAGGGATATATTATTCTTTATTGTGGTAATATTTCTGCAAACTATCCTTTTATATCATGGACATCTCTACCTGAATTATCTTAAGTGACTACATCCAGGAACATGAATATGACTATTTCACTAGTAGATCAGTGAAATAGGTTATGTTCACAGGACAAAATAATGAACAACTATAGCAATCTAGTGTTTGACAAACCCAAAGACCCCAATTTTGGGATAAGAATTCATTATTTCACAAAAACTGCAGGAAAACTGGAAATTAGTATGGCAGAAATTAGACATGGGTCCGCATATAACACCACATACCAAGATAAGATCAAAATGGGTCCATGATTTTGGCAAAAAGAATGAGATCATAAATAAATTAGAGGAACATAGGATAGTTTAACTCTCAGACTTGTGGAGGAGGAAGGAAGTTGTGACCAAAGGAGAACTAGAGATCATTATTGATCACAAATTAGAAAATTTTGATTACATGAAATTAAAAAAAAAAAAAAAAAAAAAACTTTTGTACAAACAAAACTAATGCAAACAAGATTAGAAGGGAAGTAACAAGCTGGGAAAATATTTTCACAGTTAAAGGTTCTGATAAAGGCCTCATCTCCAAAATATAGAGAGAACTGACTCTAATTTATAGGAAATCAAGGCATTCCCCAATTGATAAATGGTCAAAGGATATGAACAATTTTTAGATGATGAAATTGAAATTATTTCCACTCATATGAAAGAGTGTTCCAAATCACTATTGATCAGGGAAATGCAAATTAAGATAACTCTGAGATACCACTACACACCTGTCACATTGGCTAAGATGATAGGAAAAAATAATGATGAATGTTGGAGGGGCTGTGGGAAAACTGGGATGCTGATACATTATTGGTGGAGTTGTGAAAGAATCCAACCATGCTGGAGAGAAATCTGGAATTATTTCCAAAAAGTTATCAAACTATGCATACTCTTTGACCCAGAAGTGCTACTACTGGGCTTATATCCCAAAGAAATACTAAAGAAAGGAAAGGGACCTTTTTGTGCCAAAATGTTTGTGGCAGCCCTTTGTGTCCAGTGTCTGGCAGCCAGACACTGGAAAATGAATAGATGCCCATCAACTGGAGAATGGTTGGGTAAATTATGGTATATGAATTTTATGGAATATTATTGCTCTGTAAGAAATGACCACCAGGATGAATATAAAGAGGCTTGGAGAGAATTACATGAACTGATGCTGAGTGATATGAGCAGAACCAGGAGATCATTATACAATTCAACAACAATACTGTATGAGGATATATTCTGATAGAAGTGAATATCTTCAGCAAAGAGAAGATCTAATTACATTCCAATTGATTAATGATGGACAGAATCAGCTAATCTCAGAGAAGGAACACTGGGAAATGAGTGTAAACTGTTTGCATTTTTGATTTTCTTCCCAGGTTATTTTTACCTTCTGAATCCAAATCTTCCTGTGCAACGAGAAATTTAGTTCTGTACACATATATTGTATCTAGAATATACTATAACACTTTTAACATGTATGGGCCTGCCATCTAGGATAGAGGGTGGAGGGAAAGAGGGGAAAATTTGGAACAGAAATGAGTACAAGGGATAATGTTGTAAAAAATTACCCATGCATATGTACTTTGAAAAAAATATATAATTATACAATTAATAAAAAAAAATAAAATAAAATAACTGCAGAAAAACAAACAAACAAATAAACCATAACAACAAAAAAATGAATATGACTATATCCTGGAGTCTACATTTACCATTTGTGAATCATGTCTACCTCCTCAAATATAGTTTGGAAGATACAGAGCTATTTACTGCATTACAGGAGTAATCAGTATAAAACTTTAAAGAAATGTATAATTCAATGTTTTGCTTCTTTTCTTCCTTGCCTTTTTGGTTTTTTTTTTTTTGTTTGTTTGTTTGTTTTTTTTTGTGAGACAGGTGGGGTCAAGTGACTGGCCTATGTTTATACAGTTAAGAATCATTGTGTCTGAGACTACAGTTGATTTCAGGTCTTCCTAACTTCAGGGCTAGTACTCTTATCCAATTGGCCATATAGTTGCTTGTGTATCTTCTTTTCTCCATGTGTTCCATTTTCTTTAGCTTCTCAAGTTGTTCCTTTTAAGGAAAAGAGAGACAGAAGGAGACACACACACACACACACACACACACACAGTGACAGAGACAGACACAGGAAGACAGGGAAAGAGAGAAGAGGGACAGAGACAGAGAAAGAGAAAGAGAAACACACAGATAGAGAAAGAGAGAGATAGAAAGACAAAGACAAGAGACAGAGAGAGAGAGAAAGGGAGAAAGAGAGAGTGCATTTAAACAAAACTAATCAAAAATAACAGTGACAAATTATAAAGTGTCCAATTTCCATATTTCTAATTTCTCTTGTATCAAATAAAGGAATGAAACACATTGTTATATGTCTCCTTTGAAAATATTATAATTACGCAATCTTCATTTTTTATTGTTTTTTATGTAAGTAATATGTAATCTTTTCACATTTTTTTCCTTCTACTTATTTTTTCCTTTTTTATGTTTTATTTTTTATATTTTTATTAATTTTTATACTTATAACATTTTCTTTGGCAGTACATATACAGAGGTAATATTTTTTTTACAACATTATCCCTTGTACTCCCTTTTGTTCCGAGTTTTTCCCCTCCTTCCTTCCACGCCTTCCCCTGGATGGTGGGCATTCCTATACATATTAAATATGTTATAGTATATCCTAGGTACAATATGTATGTGCAGAAACGAATTTGTTGTTGTTGTTGTTGCAAAGGAAGGATTGTATAAACAAGGTAAAAATAATTTGGGAAGAGAAACAAAACAAAACAAAACAAAACAAAACAAAACAAAACAAAACAAAACAAAACAAAACAAAACAAAAACAAAAAACAAAGCTCATAGTTTACACTCATTTCCCAGTGTTCCTTTTCTGGATGTAGCTGATTCTGTCCATCATTGATTAGTTGGAATTGGATTAGCTCCTCTCTATGTTGAAGATATCCACTTCCATCAGAATACATCCTCATACAGTATCATTGTTGAAGTGTATAATGATACCCTAGTTCTGCTCATTTCACTCAGCATCAGTAGATGTAAGTTTCTCCAAGCCTCTCTGTATTCCTCCTGTTGGTCATTTCTTACAGAACAATAATATTCCATAACATTAATATACCATAATTTACCCAACCATTCTTCAATTGATGGACATCCATTCATTTTCTAGCTTCTAGCCACTATGAAAAGGGCTGCCACAAACATTTTGGCACATACAGGTCCCTTTCCCTTCTTTAGTATTTCCTTGGGATATAAGCCTAGTACTAGTATGGCTGGGTCAAAGGGTACGCACATTTTGATAACTTTTTGGGCATAATTCCTGATTGCTCTCCAGAATGGTTGGATTCTTTCACAACTCCTCCAACAATGCATCAGTGTCCCAGTTTTCCCACAGCCCCTCGAACATTCATTGTTATTAGTTCCTGTCACCTTAGCCAAACTGAGAGGTGTGTAATAATATCACAGAGTTGTCTTAATTTGCATTTCTCTGATCAGTAGTGATTTGGAACACTCTTTCATAAGAGTGGATATAGTTTCAATTTCATCATCTGAGAATTGCCTGTTCATATCCCTTGACCATTTAGCAATTGGAGAATGGCTTGATTTCTTATAAATTAAAGTCCCTTCTCTATATATTTTGGAGATGAGGCCTTTATCAGAACCTTTAACTGTAAAAATGTTTTCCCAATTTGTTACTTCCCTTATAATCTTGTTTGCATCAGTTTTGTTTGTGCAGAAACTTTTTAATTTGGCGTAATCAAAATGTTCTATTTTGTGATCAATAATCGTCTCTAATTCTCCCTTGGACACAAACTCCTTCCTCCTCCACAAGTCTGAGAGGTAAACCATCCCATGTTCCTCCAATTTATTTATGATTTTGTTCTTCCTACCTAAATCTTTTAATCTAATCTCAGTATGTGGTGTTAAATGTGGGTCCATGCCAAGTTTCTGCCATACTAATTTCCAGTTTTCCCAGCAGTTTTTGTCGAATAATGAATTCTTATCCCCAAAGTTGGGATCTTTGGGTTTGTCAAACACTAGATTGCTATTTTTATTCACTATCTTGCGTTGTGAACCTAACCTATGCCACTGATCAACTAGTCTATTTCTTAGCCAATACCAAATGGTTTTGGTGACTATTGCTTTGGTGGACTGGTGACCACCTTCATTTATTTTTTTTTTTTTCATTACTTCCCTTGAAATTCTCCACCTTTTTTTGATCCATATGAATTCTGTTGTTATGTTTTCTAGGTCCTTAAAATAGTTTCTTGGGAGTCTGATTGTTATAGCACTAAATAAATAGATTAGTTTAGGGATTATTGTCATCTTAATTATATTCGCTCGGCCTATCCAAGAGCACTGAATGTCTTTCCAATTATTTAAATCTGACTTTATTTTTGTGGCAAGTGTTTTGTAATTTTGCTCATATAATTCCTGACTCTCCTTTGGTAGATATATTCCCAAATATTTTGTACTATCGACTGTTATTTTGAATGGAATTTCTCTTTGTATCTCTTGCTGTTGGATTATGTTGGTAATGTATAAAAAAGCTGAGGATTTATGTGGATTTATTTGTATCATGCAAGGTTGCTAAAATTCTGAATTATTTCTAATAGTTTTTTGGCAGAGTCTTTGGGGATCTCTAAGTATACCATCAAGTCATCTCCAAAGAGTGATAATTTGATTTCCTCATTTCCTACTTTAATTCCTTGAATTTCTTTCTTGACTCTTATTGCCGAGGCTAGAGTTTCTAGTACTATGTTGAATAACAGTGGTGATAGTGGGCAACCTTGTTTCACTCCTGATCTTACAAGGAAATGTTCTAGTTTATCACCATTACATATGATGTTTACTGAAGGTTTTAAATATATGCTTGTTATTATTTTAAGGAATAGACCATTTATTCCTATACTCTCAAGCATTTTTACTAGCAATGGATGTTGGATTTTATCAAATGCTTTTTCTGCATCTATTGAGATGATCATATGGTTTTTATCAATTAGATTATTAATATCGTCAATTATATTAATAGTTTTCCTAATATTAAACCAGCCTTGCATTCCTGGTATAAATCCCACTTGGTCATAATGTATTGTACTGGGGATGATTTGCTGAACTCTATTTGCTAATATCTTATTTAAGATTTTAGCATCAATATTCATTAAGGAAACTGGTCTATAGTTATCTTTCTTAATTTTTGATCTATCTGGCTTAGGTATCAGTACCATATTTGTGTCATAAAAGGAATTTGGTAGGACTCCTTCAATCCCTATTTTTTCAAATAGTTTACATAGCATTGGAGTTAGTTGTTCTTTAAATGTTTGGTGGAATTCACATGTGAATCCATCTGGTCCTGCGGACTTTTTCTTAGGAAATTGGTTAATAGCTTGTTCCATTTCTTTTTCTCAGATGGGACTGTTCAGACTACTTTCTTCTTCCTCTGTTAATCTGGGCAAGCTATATTTTTGAAGGTATTCTTCCATTTCATTTAAGTTATCGAATTGATTGGCATAAAGTTGAGCAAAGTAGCTCCTAACTATTGTTCTAATTTCCTCTTCTTTAGTGGTGAGTTCTCCCTTTTCATTTTCAAGACTAACAATTTGATTTTTCTCTTTCCTTTTTTTAATCAGGTTTACTAAGGGTTTGTCTATTTTGTTGGATTTTTCATGGAACCAACTCTTAGTTTTATTAATTAATTCAATAGTTTTTTTTTTTTACTTTCAATTTTATTTATCTCACCTTTTATTTTTTGAATTTCAAGTTTTGTGTTTGTCTGGGGGGGTTTTGATTTGTTCCTTTTCTAGCGATTTTAATTGTAAGCCCAATTCATTGGCCCTCTCTTTCTCTATTTTTTGCAAATAGGCCTCTCGAGATATAAAACCTCCCCTTATTACTGCTTTGGCTGTATCCCACATATTTTGGTATGATATCTCATTATTGTCATTTTCTTGGGTGAAGTTATTAATTATGCCTATGATATGCTGTTTTACCCAATCATTCTTTAGTGTAGGATTATTTAGTTTCCAATTATTTTTTGGTATATTTTCCCCTGGCTTTTTACTTAATGTAATTTTCACTGCATTGTGGTCTGAAAAGGATGCATTTACTTTTTCTGCCTTACTACATTTGATTTTGAGGTTTTTATGTCCTAGTATATGATCAATTTTTGTATAGGTTCCATAAACTGCTGAGAAGAAAGTGTACTCCTTTCTGTCTCCATTTAGCTTTCACCAAAGATCGATCTTATCAAACTTTTCTCGTATTCTATTTACCTCTTTGACTTCTTTCTTATTTATTTTGTGGTTTGATTTATCTAATTCTGATAGTGCAAGGTTGAGATCTCCCGCTATTATAGTTTTGCTATCTATTTCTTCTTGCAGCTCTCTCAATTTCTCTTTTAAGAATTTAGATACTGCAACACTTGGTGCATATATGTTTAATATTGATACTGCTTCATTATTGATACTACCCTTTAGCAGGATATCATGCCCTTCCTTATCTCTTTTAATTAGATCAATTTTTGTTTTTGCTTGATCTGACATGAGGATGGCTACCCCTGCTTTTTTGGCTTTGCCTGAAGCATAGTAGATTCTGCTCCACCCTTTTGCTTTTAGTTTGAATGTATCACCCTGTTTCAGATGTGTTTCCTGTAAACAACATATAGTAGGATTCTGACTTTTAATCCAGTCTGCTAACTGCTTCCTCTTTATGAGGCAGTTTGCCCCATTCACATTTATGGTTAGAATGACTAATTCTCTATTGCTTGCCATCCTATTAACCCCTACTTATTCTTTTCCCCTTTCCTTCCCTCTTACCCCCATACCCAGTATTAAACTTGTGAACACCACTTACTTTTCACAGCCCTCCCTTTTTAGTATCCCTCCCCCACCTTAAAGTTCCTCCCCTTATTTTACCCCTTTTCCTCACAATTTCTGTATTCCCTTCCCCTTAGCTTACTCCTTCCCTCTCACTTTTCAATAAAGTTGAAGAAGTTTTACCATAAATCGAATATGTCTATTGATACACACTATGTTCATCTCCCTCCTTTCTTTCTCTCAGATATAATAGGTTACCTTTGCCTCTCCATGAGATGTAGTACCACCACTTTACACTTTTTTATGATATAATTTCCTTTCCACCTCTAATTTCTAGCACAAATTATACATATGTTCTTTTCATATTTTTATGGCAGAAGTATAGTTCTCAAGATTTCTTTTTACCTTTTTAGAAATCTCTTGAGTTCTGTATTTGAAGATCAAACCTCTTATGTAGGTCTGGTTTTTTCATCAAGAATAGATGGAATTCATTTATTTCTTTAAATGTCCATCTTCTTCCTTGGAAAACGATGCTCATTTTTGCTGGGTAAGTTATTCTTGGCTGCATACCAAGTTCCTTAGCCTTTCGGAATATCATGTTCCAGGCCCTTCATTCTTTTAATGTGGATGCTGCTAGATCCTGGGTTATCCTTATTGTGGTTCCTCTGTAACTGAATTGCTTTTTTGTAGCAGCTTTCAATATTTTTTCGTTTGTGTACTGATTCTTGAACTTGTCCACTATATTTCTTGGTGTTTTGATTTTAGGGTCCCTTTCAGTAAGTGATGAATGAATTATTTCAATGTCTATTTTACCCTCAGTTTCCAAAATGTCTGGGCAGTTCTCTTTGATAATTTCCTTGAAAATAGTGCCCAAGGTCTTTTTTTCCTCACATTTTTTCAGGGAGTCTTACAATTGAAAAGGGGGAATTTTTGACCAATGAAGAGGAAATTGGAGCAAAAACTAGGAGTTATTTTGTCCAACTTTATGCTAATAAATTTGATAACCTAAGTGAAATGGATGACTACCTCCAAAGATATAAACTTCCCAGATTAACAGAGGAGGAAGCAAATTGCTTAAATAGTCTCATTTCAGAAAAAGAATTAGAACAATCTATTAATCAACTCCCTAAGAAAAAATCCTCAGGACCAGATGCATTTACATATGTATTCTACCAAACATTTAAAAAACAATTAGCAACAATGATATATAAACTATTTGAAAAAAATAGGGAATGAAGGAGTCCTACCAAATTCCTTTTATGACACAGACATGGTACTGATACTTAAACCAAGTAGGTTGAAAACAGAGAAAGAAAATTATAGACCAATCTCCCTAATGAATATTGATGCTAAATTTTTGAATAAGATATTAGCATTTTTGCTAATTTGCTAGTTTGTAGTCTTTTGACTACAGAAAATCATTTCCAATATGATACAGGATGATAAAGTAGCATTTATACCAGGAATTCAGTGCTGGTTCAATATTAGGAAAACTATTAGTATAATTGACTATATTAAAAACAAAATTAACAAAAAAAAATGATCCTCTCAATAGATGCAGAAAAAAGCAATTATTAAAATCTAACCATGCATTACTCTTAAAAAAATGAGAGAAAGGAATAAATTGACTTTCCTTAAAGTAATTAGTAGCCTCTATTTAAAACCATCAATAAGCATCATATGCAATGGGGATAAACTGGAACCATTCTGTAAGATCAGGAGTGAAACTAGGTTGCCCGCTATCACCATTACTATTTAATATTGTATTAAAAATGCTAGCTTTGGTAACTAGAGTAGGTAATAAGGAAATCAAATTATCATTCTTTGCTGATGATATGATGTTATACTTAGAAAACCCCTAAAATTCTACTAAAAAGCTAATAAGAATAATCCACACCTTTAGCAAAGTTGTATGACACAAAATAAACTTACATGAACTGATGTTCAGTGAAATGAGTAGGACCAAGAGATATATATACTTCAACAACAATACTATATGATGATCATTTCTGATGGACTTGGCCTGTTTCAAGAATGAGATGAAACAAATCAGTTCTATTAGAACAGTAATGAATTGAACCAGCTATACCCAGCAAAAGAACTTTGGGAGATGTCTATGAACCACTACATAGAATTCCCAATCACTCTATTTTTTCTGCCTGCATTTTTTATTTCCTTCACAGGCAAATTGTACACAATTTCAAAGTCTGATTCTTTTTGTGCAACAAAACAACTGCTTGGACATGTATACATATATTGTATTTAATGTATACTTTAACATATTTAACGTGTATTGCTCAACCTGCCATAGTAAGGGGGGGAAGGAAAGAAAAAGTTGGGACAAGAGGTTTTGTAACTGTCAATGATGAAAAATTACCCATCCATATATCTTGTAAATAAAAAGGTATAATAAAAAATCACTAACTTAAAAAAAAAGAAAGTAAATAGATTTGATTTATGCTTTATAGGTATAGAAGGCAGAGCTTGAAGACAGAAGTGTTGATTTTAGCTTGATATAAGATAGTACCATTTCTGATAAGAGCATATCATACTGGGAAATCCTAGGGCAGTTTCTTCCATGTCACACAAACAATTATAAAGTATATTCAACAGATGTCCACATTGATAATGAGACTGACACACACATTGCTAGAGCTTCTCAGTGTTTGGGAGGCTCCGAAATTAAAAGTATGAAAGAAGAAAGTATTAGACTGACTGTCAAACTTAAGGTCTACAGAGCCATTGTGATGACCTCATCTTATATGGCGGTGAAACTTGGACAGTGTATCAGTGTCATGACAGAAAATGAAATTATTTCTAATTAAATTGTTTTTTTTTTTTTTTTTTAATAATTATAACATTTTTTGACAGTACATATGCATGGGTAATTTTTTACAACATTATCCCTTGCACTTACTTCTATTCAGATTTTTTCCCTTCTTCCCCCAACCCCCTCCCCCAGATGGCAAGCAGTCTTATATATGTTAAATATATTACAGTATAATTTAGATACAATATATGTGTGTAGAACTGAATTTTTTGTTGCACAGGAAGAATTGGATTCAGAAGGTAAAAATAACAGTTTACATACATTTCCCAGTGTTCCTTTTCTGGATGTAGCTGGTTCTGTCCATCATTAATCAATTGGAATTGGATTAGTTCTTCTCTATGTTGAAGAAATCCACTTCCATCAGCATACATCCTCGTACAGTATCATTGTTGAAGTGTATAATGATCTTCTGGTTCTGCTCATTTCACTCAGCATCAGTTGATGTAAGTCTCTCCAAGCCTCTCTGTATTTCTCCTGTTGGTCATTTCTTATAGAACAATAATATTCCATAACATTCATATACCATAGTTTACCCAACCATTCTCCAATTGATGGACATCCATTCATCTTCCAGCTTCTAGCCACTATGAAAAGGGCTGCCACAAACATTTTGGCACATACAGGACCCTTTCCCTTCTCTATTAGTTCCTTGGGGTATAAGCCCAGTAGTAGTATGGCTGGGTCAAAGGGTATGCACATTTTGATAACTTTTTGGGCATAATTCCAGATTGCTCTCCAGAATGGTTGGATTCTTTCACAACTCCACCAAAAATGCATCAGTGTCCCAGTTTTCCCACAGCCCCTCCAACATTCATCGTTATTTGTTCCTGTCATAATAGCCAATCTGACAGGTATGTAATGATACCTCAGCGTTGTCTTAATTTGCATTTCTCTGATCAATAGTGATTTGGAACACTCTTTCATATGAGTGGAAATAGTTTTAATTTCATCATCTGAAAATTGTCTGTTCATATCCTTTGACCATTTATCAATTGGAGAATGGTTTGATTTCTTATAAATTAGGGTCAGTTCTCTATATATTTTGGAAATGAGACCTTTGTCAGAACCTTTACTTTTAAAAATATTTTCCCAATTTGTTACTTCCCTTCTAATCTTGTTTGCATTATTTTTGTTTGTGCAGAAACTTTTTAATTTGGTGTAATCAAAATGTTCTATTTTGTGATCAATAATGGTCTCTAGTTCTCCCTTGGACACAAACTCCTTCCTCCTCCACAAGTCTGAGAGGTAAACCATCCCATGTTCCTCCAATTTATTTATGATTTCGTTCTTTATGCCTAACTCTTGGACCCATTTTGATCTAATCTTAGTATGTGGTGTTAAATGTGGGTCCATGCCTAGTTTCTGCCATACTAATTTCCAGTTTTCCCAGCAGTTTTTGTCAAATAATGAATTCTTATCCCAAAATTTGGGATCTTTGGGTTTGTCAAAGATTAGATTGCTATTTTCATTCACTATCTTGTCCTGTGAACCTAACCTATGCCACTGATCAACTAGTCTATTTCTTAGCCAATACCAAATGGTTTGGTGACTGTTGCTTTATAATATAGCTTTAAATCAGGTATACTTAGACCACCTTCCTCTGACTTTTTTTTCATTAGTTCCCTTGCAATTCTCGCCCTTTTATTCTTCCATATGAATTTTGTTGTTATTTTTTCTAGGTCATTAAAATAGTTTCTTGGGAGTCTGATTGGTATAGCACTAAATAAATAGATTAGTTTGGGGAGTATTGTCATCTTTATTATATTTGCTCGGCCTATCCAAGAACATTGAATGTCTTTCCAATTATTTAAATCTGACTTTATTTTTGTGGCAAGTGTTTTGTAATTTTGCTCATATAATTCCTGACTCTCCTTTGGTAGATATATTCCCAAATATTTGATACTACTGACTGTTATTTTGAATGGAATTTCTCTTTGTATCTCTTGCTGTTGGATTGTGTTGTTAATGTATAAAAATCCTGAGGATTTATGTGGATTTATTTTGTATCCTGCGACTTTGCTAAAATTCTGAATTATTTCTAATAGCTTTTTAGCAGAGTCTTTGGGGTTCTCTAAGTATACCATCATGTCATCTGCGAAAAGTGACAATTTGATTTCTTCATTTCCTACTCTAATTCCTTGGATCTCTTTCTCGGCTCTTATTGCCAAGGCTAGAGTTTCTAGTACTATATTGAATAGTAATGGTGATAGTGGGCAACCTTGTTTCACTCCTGATCTTACAGGGAAAGGTTCTAGTTTATCACCATTACATATGATGTTTACTGAAGGTTTTAAATATATGCTCATTATTATTTTAAGGAATAGTCCATTTATTCCTATACTCTCAAGCGTTTTTAGTAGGAATGGATGTTGTATTTTATCAAATGCCTTTTCTGCATCTATTGAGATGATCATAGGTTTTTTATTAATTTGATTATTAATATGGTCAGTTATACTAATAGTTTTCCTAATATTAAACCATCCCTGCATTCCTGGTATAAATCCCACTTGGTCATAGTGTATTATCCTGGGGATGATTTTCTGAAGTCTATTTGCTAATATCTTATTTAAGATTTTAGCATCAATATTCATTAAGGAAATTGGTCTATAGTTTTCTATCTCAGTTTTCGATCTACCTGGTTTAGGTATCAGTACCATGTCTGTGTCATAGAAAGAATTTGGTAGGACTCCTTCAATCCCTATTTTTTCAAATAGTTTACATAGCATTGGAGTTAGTTGTTCTTTAAATGTTTGGTAGAAATCACCTGTAAATCCATCTGGTCCTGGGGACTTTTTCTTAGGAAGTTGGTTAATAGCTTGGTCTATTTCTTTTTCTGAGATGGGACTATTTAGACTACTTACTTCTTCCTCTGTTAATCTGGGCAAGCTATATTTTTGAAGGTATTCTTCCATTTCATTTAAGTTATCGAATTTATCGGCATAAAGTTGAGCAAAGTAGCTCCTAACTATTGTTCTAATTTCCTCTTCATTAGTGGTGAGTTCAACCTTTTCATTTTCAAGACTATCAATTTGCTTTTTCTCTTTCCTTTTTTTAATCAGGTTTACTAAGGGTTTGTCTATTTTGTTGGTTTTTTCATAAAACCAACTCTTAGTTTTATTAATTCAATAGTTTTTTTTACTTTCAATTTTATTAATCTCATCTTTTATTTTTTGAATTTCAAGTTTTGTGTTTGTCTGGGGGTTTTTAATTTGTTCCTTTTCTAGCAATTTTAGTTGTAAACCCAATTCGTTGGCCCTCTCTTTCTCTATTTTATGCAGGTAGGCCTGTAGAGATATAAAACTTCCCCTAATTACTGCTTTGGCTGTATCCCACACATTTTGGTATGATGTCTCATTATTGTCATTTTCTTGGGTGAAGTTATTAATTATGTCTATGATTTGCTGTTTTACCCAATCATTCTTTAGTATAAGATTATTTAGTTTCCAATTATTTTTTGGTCTATTTTCCCCTGGCTTTTTATTAAATGTTATTTTGATTGCATTATGGTCTGAAAAGGATGCATTTACTATTTCTGTCTTACTGCATTTGATTTTGAGGTTTTTATGCCCTAGTATATGATCAATTTTTGTATAGGTTCCGTGAACTGCAGAGAAGAAAGTATATTCCTTTCTGTCTCCATTTAGCTTTCGCCAAAGATCTATCATATCAAACTTTTCTAGTATTCTATTTACCTCTTTGACTTCTTTCTTATTTATTTTGTGGTTTGATTTGTCTAATTCTGATAGTGCAAGGTTGAGATCTCCCGCTATTATAGTTTTGCTATCTATTTCCTCTTGCAGCTCTCTTAATTTCTCTTTTAAGAATTTAGATGCTGCACCATTTGGTGCATACATGTTTAATATTGATACTGCTTCACTATTGATGCTTCCCTTTAGCAGGATATAATGCCCTTCCTTATCTCTTTTAATTAGATCAATTTTTGTTTTTGCTTGATCTGAGATGAGGATGGCTACTCCTGCTTTTTTGGTTTTGCCTGAAGCATAATAGATTCTGCTCCACCCTTTTACTTTTAGTTTGAATGTCTCATCCTGTTTCAGGTGTGTTTCCTGTAAACAACATATAGTAGGATTCTGACTTTTAATCCAGTCTGCTAACTGCTTCCTCTTTATGAGGCAGTTTGCCCCATTCACATTTATGGTTAGAAGGACTAATTCTATATTGCTTGCCATCCTATTAACCCCTGCTTATGCTTTTTCCCTTTCCTTCCCTTTTACCCTCCTATCCAGTATTAAACTGGTAAACACCACTTGCTTTTCACAGCCCTCCCTTTTTAGGATCCCTCCCCCACCTTAAAGATCCTCCCCTTATTTTACCCCTTTTCCTCGAAATTACTGTATTCCCTTCCCCTTAATTTACTCCTTTCCTTTCACTTTTCAATGAAGTGGAAGAAGTTTCACCATAAATCGAATTTGTCTATTGATACACGCTATGTTCATCTCCCTCCTTTCTTTCTCTCAGATATAATAGGTTACCTTTGCCTCTTCATGAGATGTAGTACCACCACTTTATACTTTTTTATGATATAATCTCCTTTCCACCTCTAGTTTCTAAGACAAATTGTACATATGTTCTTTACATATTTTTTTGACAGAAGTATAGTTCTCAAGATTTCTTTTTACCTTTTTTAGAAGTCTCTTGAGTTCTGTATTTGAAGATCAAACCTCTTATGTAGGTCTGGGTTTTTTCATCAAAAATAGATGGAATTCATTTATTTCGTTAAATGTCCATCTTCTTCCCTGGAAAACGATGCTCATTCTTGCTGGGTAAGTTATTCTTGGCTGCATACCAAGTTCCTTAGCCTTTCAGAATATCATGTTCCAGGCCCTGCGTTCTTTTAATGTGGATGCTGCTAGATCCTGTGTTATCCTTATTGTGGATCCTCCATATCTGAATTGTTTTTTTCTAGCAGCTTCCAATATCTTTTCCTTTGTCTGATGGTTCTTGAACTTGGCCACTATATTTCTTGGCGTTTTGATTTTAGGGTCCCTTTCAGTAGGTGATCGATGAATTTTCTCAATGTCTATTTTACCCTCTGTTTCCAAAACGTCTGGGCAGTTCTCTTTTATAATTTCCTCGAAAATGGTGTCCGAGCTCTTTTTTTCCTCCCATTTTTCAGGGAGTCCGATTATTCTCAAATTGTCTCTCCTGGATCTGTTTTCCAGGTCTGTTGTCTTTCTGGTAAGGTACTTGACAGTCTTTTCAATTGTTTCATTTCTCTCGTTTTTCTTGACTCCCTCTTGGTTTCTCCTTGAGTCATTCATTTCTACTTGTTCCTGTCTAATTTTCAATGATGTATTTTCTTCACTCACTTTTTTTATATCTCTTTGTAATTGTCCAATTGAGTTTTTATCTTCTATGGAATTTTTTTCCATTTTATCCATTTTATTTTTTAGAGAGCTGATTTCTTTTTCCAGCTCTCTATTCCTGTTTTCCTTGGAGTTGTTTACCTTTTCCAGCTCACTAATCCTGTTTTCCTTGGAGTTGTTTACCTTTTCCAGCTCACTAATCTTGTTTCTCAATGATTTGATTTCTTTATCCATTCTGTCTTTGAATGCATGGGATGACTTCTCCAGGCTCTCTTGCCAAGCTTCCCTTTCCTTTTCCCATTTCTCTTCCAGCTCTCTTGTGAGAGCCTTTTTGATTTCCTCTATGAGGTTCTTTTGTATTGAGGAGCAGCTTATATCCCTCCCAGGGGATACATCTGGGGACAGTCCGTTCCTAGTCTCCTCAGCATTTGAAGTCTGCTCCCTCTCCACACAGAAGCTGTCAATGGTTAGAGCCCTTTTGAATTTTTTTGTTCATTTTGTCAGAGTAGGAATCAAAGAAAACAAACTGACAAGAGAAACAATTGGTCTGTTTTGTGGGGGTTAGGGCTGGATGGTATTAATGGGCTTCCTCTACAGACTGGGGGTAGGGCAGCAGAGAGCCACTAACAGAACAGCAATGACTGTACTGAGTCTGCGCTCTGAGGCTCTGAGAACGCACCGAGTCAGTCCAGGTGGGGGTTGGGGGTGGCCGAGCTCTGAGAGACGCTGGCTTTCTGGGGTTTTAATCTTCACCTCCGGTGTTTACACCCTCTCTGCTGCTCCTGGCTTGCTGCCAAGCCGGAGCATCCACACTGGGGCAAAAGCCCTTTCGCAGAAACGGCAGAGATCACACCCTTCCCCCTTTGGTCTGAGCTGTGTGAGCTGCCTGTCTTGCTCTGGCTGTCTGCCCTCAGTCTGCGCCCAGTCTGATTGACCCTTCCCTGAACAAACACAGACCTTTTCTGGCGACTTTCAAGGATGTCTTCTCTTGGTGATAATTTGTGGATTTCTTTCTGGGTCAAGCATTAAGTCAGAGGCTTGTCATGAAGTAAGTTCTGAGAGAAAATGAGGAGCTCAAGCAGCTGTCTGCCTCCACGCCGCCATCTTGGCCGGAAGTCCTCTAAATTGTTTTAGGATGATCCTGAAGATAATCTGGCAGATCAATATATCAGACATTGTAGCCCTTTGTTGAACTAAACTGCTAGTATTCTAACTGTACTGATGAGAGCATAATTCTAATCTGCTAGCCACATTGTCTGAATACCAAATGTATACTTGCCATAATGATTATTTTATGCAGGACTCACACAAGGCAAGTGCTCACAAGGTTATCGGAAAAAGCACTACTAGGACTTATCAAAGTAGGAGAAAATTAGCATAGATCATGGTATATAGTAAACTGAGTGAATATTTTTTAAAAAATAATTTAGTTACTATTGGACAAAGGAATCTATTTACTTTGGAATGTCCTATACCACAGAACTCAAAGTTCTTCCCTTATCTCTATCCCTGGAAGATAAAATCATACTTAAAGCCCACTTTTACACCTACTACTAAGATCCATGGACAGCATTCTTAATACCCTAAATGTTGCATCCTTCATATTAGCTAATATAAAGTACCATTTGGTGGTTTCCCCACATTAGTCTGGTTTATGCTACCCTGGAAACACTCTGTATCACAGGGAAAACAAAACAAAAAACTCCCAGCTGCAGAGATCTCAATTTTATCCTGGGTAACACAAGGTGAATTTCCTAACTGATTATCATCCCTCTAGTGGTTAAAAAACAATCTGGTGAATACCATTGCAGCAGCTTTGCCCCAGGACAGTAAATAAAAGGATTGTGAAATGTTTTGTTTCCAGAGGAAGTTGATATTCAGCTTTGTACTGATAAGTAAATGACAAATAATCTTAATGGTTCCTTTATTGGAGATGTGCTATTTTTATTTATGCAGTTGTTGAGTATTTTTAAAATTTAGAAACAGAGGCTGAAACTTCATCAATCATTTAATAAACATATATAAAACAACTACTATATAGCAGTTACTATGAATGCTAGAATGTATGGACGAAAATGTGTACTTAAAATAATTACATTCTACTCTCCTTCATTCTATAGTAATATCTATGAAAAAAACAAATAACTGTCCCACTCCTTTAATATATGTATATGGTTAAATGTATATACAAACATACATATACATAGATAGTTATTTTATATATATATATATATATATATACACATACCCATATATATGAATACACACAAATACATACATACATATATACATATAAAATAGTACTTATTGAAATGGAAATATCTCATCCAGGCAACAGTAAAATCATTTCAGGGACCAGAGTGTAAGGAGTTATTTAACTTAGTCAATGGGCCAATAATTTAAGAAAAAATTCATAATGGTTGATCAAATTATTTAGCTCTACTTCAGTCTATAACTGACCGACAAGGAAAAAAAAAATTGCTTAAATATGTGTGGGAACATAAGTTAATAAGTATGTATGTGTGTGTATGTGTGTGCCTGTGAAAAAAGTGTCATAAGAGAAAAAGGGTTTTACTTTTAGAACTGAAAAAGACCTCACAAATCAGGTAGGCTAGCTTCTTATCCTCATTTTATTCTTCAGGAAATTGAGACAATCAGGATAAATATTATGCCCCAGATCACAATCTAATCTATATTTATCTATATCCATATCTATCTATGTATCTCTCTTAGATCTTATTTGAACTCAACTTATTAAATCTGAGTTCAGCACAAAATTTACTGTGCTACCTAACCTATCTAGAATCCGTCTTATTTAACTCCTTCATTTTAGAGATTAAGTAACAGGAGAAAATAAGTGAACTTGCCCAAGGGAAATAATAGATATTTAGTTGAAGAGTCAAAATTCAAACCCAAATCCATTCTGTCCAAATCTATTATTATTTCTTTTGATTCATTTGATCATCCCATGCATGATTCAGTAGCTGAATGTTGCCTTAACAAAACCACAAACCCTTCTTCTAAGCTCAATGCTCTTTTAAAAAAGGTTGATAAATGACAGGATAGCTTATTTTCGCTTTTCACATATGGAATTCAGAACTATAAATTTATATCTCTAGGATTAAAAAAAAAAAAAAAAAAAGAACACACTATAGGTTCTTTGAAGTCATTCCAAAGTCAAGTGCATAAATTTAAAACAAGTAACATCTGGGAGATTAGAGATTGTGATTATGTATCAGTTTGTGTGTGTATGCAATATTAAGTGTGATAATAATAGTTTTAGATGAAGAAATAGGAGAATGACAATTATTTTCAAAATGAAATAAGCTTGTATTGTTGTTGTTTTTTTTTCTATGAATCACAAATTTGAACTACAATTTCTAAACTGATTGTACTAAATTTGATGAATTTTGAATTTAAATAAAATACGAACTACTTTCTTTGATGGTAAATGAACTTGATGAGAATTAAGTAAGTGGTAACCCCTCTTGGTTCGGCACAAGGATACATAGCTAAATGCAGTCTAGTAGCACAACAGGGCCCCCTTTAAAGGAATTTATAGGCCCGAAAACCTAGATTGATAAAAAAGGTTTATTGTAGGGGTTTGTAAGTAAGGGTAAAGGTAGAAATATACCAGGGTCAGAGCTGGTGCCAGGTGTACAGGACCTCTTGGCATGTCTAATGTAAGGATGCCATGTTTGGACTCTTGAAAAGAGTGGGCTCCAGGGTTTCCCTTTTTATAATCTTGAAGGTAGGTGGAGTCCCCGGGGCTCCTGGCTGGTTTTGGCCAAGATTAGCATTGAATAGAATTCAATGGGTTTTTAGATAAGGAAGAAGCTGTTTGTGGGGATTGGGGAAACCTGAACAGATAGTGGGAGTTTGGGAAAGCACAAGTTAGCTCAGATCCCTTGGGGGCTGGGAAAGCCCAGATATCATTGGAATTCAAAAGAGTGCTTTTTGACCAGGATTTGTGAATCAAAGGTGCTAGCTTCTTCAGCCATGGAGGGGGAAGAGGAGGTGGGGAATCAGAAAGGAATCTTAAAGGGACCTCAACCACATCAACCTTATGATAAAAGTGTACCTCCTTCCCAAAGTCACTCAAAAACTTTTTTTTTTTTTAAATTCTGTCTAAGCTATTCTGTATACACTTGATAGAATACCTATCCCAAAATGTATGTCTCATTTTTGTGATTCTTGTAAGATCTTGGGGAAACTAGTGTAATTATCTTTCTTTAGGTGGATAAAATATCCTTCATCTACAGAAAAATTTCTACTAATGAAGAAAAGGCTTTTAAATAGCATACTTCTTTGTCCAAAAATTCAGTTTTAATACCAACGTAAGAAATAGTAGAGACTACAAGGATGGTAGAGTAATGAAAGAAGGATAGGAAGATTGCTATAATGCTGATGTTTTAATTTGTTTTAAAAAAGACTTGCTATTTTACTGATTAGAAAAATGCAGGAGGAAATTATTTTTTTTTACCAATACAGACAGTTATTATCAGTAAGTGATCTGGTCACAGATAACAGTAAGAGAAAATGTTAACCTTGGTATTTCAAATTCTGAGGCAAGTCCTTTTTCCATTAATTTGTACTTATTCTAGTATAAAATTTTGTGTTTTTCAAAGGTGACTATGAAATCAGGGAGGTGATGCCATATCATGAAATTCAATTGGACTTAAGGGTTATGTAAAGTCAACAGTCTCACTATCTCCTCTGAAGCCTGGTACAATAGTCAGATAGATCAGAATGACTAGAGATGGCCCTGGATGCTATGGAAAACACTGGTCTTTTAAAGCTGGACTCTTTAACAGATCTCAGTTTTATTTAGGCAACTGTTTATTTAATGATTAAAATTGGGTTGAAGATAATGAGGCAAAAATTGAACTTTTTTAATCTAGTCAAAAAATATAAATTAGGAAGGATAAGACACTCATAATTCCTGGCCAAAACAGAAACAATTGCTATTTACATTACCTTTGAGACAATATTGACCCCAAATAAAGACCAAGCAGGGCTTGTCCTAGAACATTTTGTTGATCGATCAATGAGAGCCAGAGTGATTTAGATTTAAGGCCAGATTCTTGAAAAAGAAATCTAGCCTGTGAATCCCAAGTTATATTTTGAGGTTTTAGTGAACAAATTTTATAATTCTTTAGGCAGAACACCTGCATTCATGTAAGAAACAGAGAGCCACAGAGATAGAGAGAGAGACAAAGAGGAAGAAAGAGATAGAGACAGACACACAGAGACAGAGAGACACAGAGAGAGACAGAGAGGAAGAGAGAGACAGAAAGAGACAGAAAAAGAGAGAGAGGAGAGAGAAAGAGAGAGAAGGAGGGGAAAAGGTAGGGGGGTTGGAGAGGAATGGTGAGAGGGAGAAGGAGAAGGAGAAGGGAAAGGAAAGGTGGAAAACAGAAAGGGAGGGACAGAAATATAGAAAAACAGAGAGACATACTGAAAGAGAAAAAGAGAAAGGAAGAAAAGAAAGAAGGAAAGAAAAAGAAAAAAGAAAGAAGAAAAATATTGCATTAAACAATTTCAAATAGGCAGCAAAGTCATATAATATAAGTGGAAGTGTATAAAAACAGAAGAATTAAGGGGATTTGGGTTAAATGTAAGATGACGTGATGCAGGGGCCTGGTTTAAGCCTCACTTCTAATCACCCGAAAATGATACTTTCAGTGTAAATTCTGAACTGATGAACTTCAATAGAATTTTAGGTTGTGTTGTTCCTAGATATCTGAAAAGCCTCTAATATAATATGCAGAGAGGAAGATTTTGTTTCCTTGTCCCAAAAATTTGAACAAAAATCAAAATATTAATATTATTAATGCTGACTGAGATTTTTTCCATTCTAAAGTATAATTAGAAATTCAATCACCAATTATATGATGCCAATGAATCCCTTAATTTTGGAAAGTAAACCTAGACAGACACTGGAAACAGTTGGAAACAGTGAGTAGGAGGAAATGTTTAAAGCAAAGAGTGAAAAAAATTCCCAAACAAAAATTATAAAATAAAAGTCAGATGAATTGTGATGAATGTGGCTTTTGTCAGCAGCAAGGTGATTCAGGTCAATACCCATGATCTTGTGATGAAGAGAGCCATCTGCAACCAGGGAGAGGACTGTGGGAACTGAGTGTGTTCTCATTTTTTTGTTGTTGTTTGTTTGCATTTTGTTTTCTCTCTCATCTTTTCCCTTTTTGATCTAATTTTTCTTGGGCAGCATGATAATAGTTGAAATATGTATGGAAGATCTGGATATGTTTAACATATATTGGATTACGTGCTGTCTAGGGATGGGTGGAAGGAATGGAGGGAGAACAAATTTGGAACACAAGGTCTTGCAAGGGTGAATATTGAAAATTATCTTTGTATATATTTTGAAAATGAAAAGCCTTAAAAATGAAAAGAAAGAGTCATTTGAAGGTAGTGAATCATAAATCTGACTCCAATGTCTACACAAAGTAACTCAGTGCTGGACCTATTACATTTAATTCGGTGAGGCAAAAGAAGAGTTTTGTAGAACAAATAACTTTTTTTTTTTGGTAATGTAAATGTATGCAAATATATCTGTATTTCTTGTAGAAATTCTTTTTTTTATTGAAAACAAAGTCACTTAATTATAAAATTTTTGACAGTATATATGCATGAGTATTTTTTATAACATTATCCCTTGTATTTATTTTTCTAAATTATCACCTCCCTCCCTCTACTCCCTCCCCTTGATGACAGGCAATCCCATACATTTTACATGTGTTACAATATAACCTACATACAATATATGTGTGTAAATCCAATTTTCTTGTTGCACATTAAGTATTAGATTCCAAAGGTATAAGGAACCTAGGTAGATAGACAGTCGTGTTAACAATTTACATTCACTTCCCAGTGTTCCTTCTATGCATGTAGCTGATTCTGTCCATCATTGATCAATTGGAATTGGATTAGTTCCTCTTTATGTTGAAGATATCCACTTCCATCAGAATACATCTTCATACAGCATTGAAGGGTACAAAAATCTTCTGGTTCTATTCATTTCACTCAGCATCAGTTGATGTAAGTCTTTCCAAACCTCTCTGTATTCGTACTGCTGGTCATTTCTTACAGAGCAGTAATATTACATAACCTTCATATACCATAATTTACCCAACCATTCTCCAATTGATGGACATCCATTCATCTTCCTGTCTCTAGACACTACGAAAAGAGCTGCCACAAATATTGTGTCACATACAGGTCACTTTCCCCTCTTTAGTACTTCTTGGCATATAGCAGCAATGTTGCATCAAAGGGTATGCACAGTTTGATAACCTTTTGGGTAATATTCCAAATTGCTCCTCAGAATGGTTGGATTCTTTCACAACTCCACCAACAATGTATTAGTGTCCCAGTTTTCCCATATCCCCTCCAAATTTCATCATTATTTGTTCCTGTCATCTTAGTCTATCTGACAGGTGTGTAGTAGTATCTCAGAGTTGTCTTAATTTGCATTTCTCTGATCAGTAGTGATTTGGAACAATTTCATATGAGTGTATGTAGTTTCAATTTTATCATCTGAGAATTGTCTGTTCATATCCTTTGACTATTTATCAATTGGAGAATGGTTTGGTTTCTTATAAATTAGGGTCAATTCTCTATATATGTTGGAAATGAGACCTTTATCAGAACCTTTAACTGTAAAAATATTTTCCCAATTTGTTACTTCCCTTCTAATCTTGTTTGCATGAGTATTGTTTGTGCAGAAACTTTTTAGTTTGATGTAATCAAAATCTTCTTCTGAGAGGTAGAATATCCTCTGTTCCTCTAATCTATTTATGATCTCATTCTTTATGCCTAAATCATGGACCCATTTTGATCTTACCTTGGTATATGGTGTTAAGTGTGGAACCATATCTAATTTCTGCCATACTAATTTCCAGTTTTCCCAACAGTTTTTCCAAATAATGAATTTTTATCCCTAATGTTGGTATCTTTGTGTTTGTCAAAGACTAGATTGCTATAGATGTACCCTTTTTTGTCCTTTGTACCTAATCTGTTCCACTGATTGACTTGTCTATTTTTTAGCCAATACCAAATGGTTTTGGTGACTGCTGCTATATAATAAAGCTTTAGATCAGCTACATCTAGACCACCTTTATCTGACTTTTTTTTCATTAGTTCCCTTGCCATTCTTGACCTTTTATTCTTCCATATGAATTTTGTTGTTATTTTTTGTAGGTCATTAAAATAGTTTCTTGGGAGTCTGATTGGTATAGCACTAAATAAATAAATTAGTTTGGGGAATATTGTCTTCTTTATTATATTCGCTCGGCCTATCCAAGAGCACTGAATGTCTTTCCAATTATTTAAATCTGACTTTATTTTTGTGGCAAGTGTTTTGTAGTTTTTCTCATATAATTCCTGACTTTTCTTTGGTAGATGGATTTCCAAATATTTTATACTTTCAACATTTGTTTGGAATGGAATTTCTCTTTGTATCTCTTGCTGTTGCATTTTGTTGGTGATATATAAAAATGCTGAGGATGTATGTGGATTTATTTTGTATCCTGGAACTTTTCTAAAGTTCTGAATTATTTCTAATAGGTTTTTAACAGAGTCTTTGGGGTTATCTAAGTATACCATCATGTCATCTGCAAAGAGTGATAGTTTGATTTCCTCATTTCCTACTCTAATTCCTTGAATCTCTTTCTTGGCTCTTATTGCCAAGGCTAGAGTTTCTAGTACTATGTTGAATAACAGTGGTGATAGTGGGCAACCTTGTTTCACTCCTGATCTTACTGAGGTTCCAGTTTATTTCTGTTGCATATTATGCTCACTGACGGTGATAAATATATGTTCCATTTATTCCTATAATCTCAAGCATTTTTAGTAGGAATGGATGTTGGATTTTATCAAATGCTTTTTCTGCATCTATTGAGATAATCATATGGTTTTTATTAATTTGATTATTAATATGGTCAATTATACTAATAGTTTTCCTAATATTAAACCAGCCCTGCATTCCTGGTATGAATCCTACTTGATCATAGTGTATTATCCTGGGGATGATTTTCTGAATTCTTTTTGCTAAAAATCTTATTTAAGATTTTAGCATCAATATTCATTAAGGAAATTGGTCTATAGTTTTCTTTATCAGTTTTCAATCTACCTGGTTTATGTATCAGTACCATGTTTGTGTCATAAAAGTAGTTTGGTAGGACTCCTTCATCTCCTATTTTTTCAAATAGTTTATATAGCTTTGGAGTTAGTTGTTCTTTAAATGTTTGGTAGAATTCACATGTAAATCCATCTGGTCCTGGGGATTTTTTCTTAGGAAGTTGGTTAATAGCTTTTTCTATTTCTTTTTCTGAGATGGGAATATTTAAGCAATTTATCTCCTCCTCTGTTAATCTAGGAAGCGTATATTTTTGGAGGAAGGCATCCATTTCACTTAAGTTATCAAATTTATAGGCATAAAGTTGAGCAAAATAATTCCTTATTGTTTCTCTAATTTCCTCTTCATTGATGGAAAGATTTCCCTTTTCATTTGTAAGACTAACAATTTCTTTTTCCTCTTTCCTTTTTCTGATCAGATTTACCAAAGGTTTATCTATTTTGTTGGCTTTTTCATAAAACCAACTCTTGGTTTTATTTATTAATTCAATAGTGTTTTTACTTTCAATATTATTGATTTCTCCTTTTAATTTTCATATTTCAAGTTTGATTTTTGGTTGGGGGTTTTTAATTTGGTCTTTTTCTAGCTTTTTATGTTGCAGAACCAATTCATTAATCTTACCTTTCTCTATTTTGTTCAAATAAGCCTCTAAAAATATAAAATGTCACCTTATTACCACTTTAGATGCATCTCACAAATTTTGGTATGATGTCTCATAATTGTCATTATCTTGGGTGAAATTATTAATTGTTTTTATAATTTGCTGTTTCACCCAGTCATTCTTTCAGATGAGATTATTCAGTTTCCAATTACTTTTTTGTCTATTTACATTTAACTTCTTATTGAATGTAGTTTTTATTGCATTGTGGTCTGAGAAGAAGCCATTTATTATTTCTGCCTTACTGCATTTAGTTTTGAGATCTTTATGTACTAATATATGGTCAATTTTTGTAAAGGTTCTCTGAACTGCTGAGAAGAAAGTATATTCCTTTCTATCACCATTCAGTTTTCTCCAAAGGTCTATCATACCTCGTTTTTCTAATGTCCTATTTGTTTTTTTTTTTTTTTTTTTAATTTCTTTCTTATTTGTTTTGTGGTTTGATTTGTCTGAATCAGAGAGTGCAAGGTTGAGATCTCCCACTTGTATAGTTTTGTTGTGTATTGCTTTTTGCAACTTTCTTAACTTCTCCTTTAGGAATCTAGATGTAATACCACTTGTTGCATATATGTTTAGTATTGATATTGCTCCATTATCTATGCTACCCTTGAGCAAAATGTAGTTTCCTTCCTTATCTCTTTTAATTTGATCAACTTTTGTCTTTGCTTGATTTGAGATAAGGATGGCTACCCCTGTTTTTTTTTACTTCATTTGAACCATAGTAAATTCTGGGCCAACCTTTTCCCTTTAATCTGTATTTATCTCTGTGCTTTAAATGTGTTTCTTGTAAACATCACATTATAGGGTTCTGGTTTTTGAACCTGTCTGCTATTTGCCTCCATTTTATGGGAGAGTTCATCCCATTCATCTTTATGGTTAAAATTAGTAATTCTGTATTTTCTGCCATCTTATTATCCCCAGATTATGCTTTTCTTTTTCTTACCTCTCCTTACTTTCTTCCCCAGTATTAAACATATTGGCACCACTTCCTCATGCATCTCTCCCTCTTTAGAATCTCTCCCACTCATTTTGAATCCCTTCAACTTTTTTGTACACTTTCGTTATTATGCTTTTCCTTTTCCGTTTTCCTTTCCCATTTTTTTTATTGAAGTGAGAGAAGTTTCTCTGTAAACCAAATGTGTTGATTTCTCTTGGGGTAAATCTGATGAGAGTAAGATTGACACAATGTACCTCCCTGTCACTAAATTCTTTCAGATATGATAGTTTTCCTTTGTCTCTTCATGGGATGTAGTTTCCCTCTTTTTATCTCCCCTTTTCCCTTTTTCTGATACTATCCCCTTTCCATTTCTACTTCCCTTTTTATATTCTATCAGCAAAATCAAATTAAACATGCACTCTTTATGAATATCCATAACAGAAATACAGTTCTCAAGAGTTATTTTTACTTTTTTATGCTTTTCTTGAGTCCTATAGTTGGAAGTCAATATATTTTCTTTTAATTCTGAGTTTTTCATTAGAAACAAATGAAATTCATCTTTTTCATTAAAAGTCCATCTTCTTCCCTGGAATAAAATGTTCAGCTTAGCTGGGTAGTTTATTCTTGCATGCATTCTAAGTTTTGTTTTCTTTTTTTTTCCTCTTTGGAATATCAGATTCATTAAAAGATTCAGAGGGAGCTAGAGATGAAAAGCTGGAAGAGACAAAGGATTAGAGACAAGATCTGGAAGGCATATATATGTATATATATATATATATATAGCAATTTCCATTATTAAAATAAAATAACAAATCAATCACAAGGATATATGAATGTTTTTTAAAAAAATGTTTACATAACATTTTAATATGAAATATTCAAATACAAATTCTAAATCAGAAAATTATATTAATAAAATCAAATGCTAATAAGCTATAAAATAAATAAAACTAGAAATTGTTTTATAATAACAAATTGTTATTTATATACATATAAGCATATTTATATAAACCCATCTAATTATCTTTTTAGGAAATTGGCAGGTGCTATATTTTTTCAAGCTACAGTGATATCTTGCACAGCTTGATTCATTATCTCTAATAAGAAATTTAAATAAAAATAATTCAAGAACAGAATAGAATATTAAAAAAGTAAAAAAAAATCTGTCAATTATTACAAGGTAACAAAGGACTATGCATCTTGCACAACAAAAATATTTACAAAAATGATTATATTGTATGAGTTTATCATGTATAAAATATGGAGAAATATTAAATATGCCATTAATGACAATGATGTAATAAACTTAAACAGATGAATATAAAGAAAAATAAAATCAGTTGTTTTTTTTTAATAAATTGCTACATCAAATAACAAGTGATAGAAATATTATATCATTCATCAACCTGATAAAAATTGGATTTCCCATTCTTTTGTTCCACAGCCAGGAAAACCTTTAAGGAAAATTTATATTTCTAAAAAACTTTGAACAATAAAAAACAAACAAACAAAACAACAACAACAACAATGTATTAAATATAGGAATTATAAAAATGGGAAACATTTTAAATTCAAACATCAAAATAGAAATTCTGAAAATCAAATAAAATTTAACAGAATTGAAAGAACATAACCCATTAGTAAAACCAGAAACTTCAAAAAAATCAACAAATAAATAAATCATTAACTCTTTCAGTTTTAAAAACAGAAAGCATTGGAAGAAAATGGTAGGTGAAATGATTTCCAACATTAAAAAAATATTTCAAAGAGAAGAAAAGTAATTTATGCTTCAAGGAACTCCAGTATATATAAAAGAGGCAACACTAATCTTGTTAGTTTTTACTACAAATGAGAGGATAACTTAGAATACAGTATTTGAAAAACCTAAAGATGTAATTAGATATGCAAGATATATGCCTCAAGAACCTGAGCATAGTCCTAAAGGGGAAAAATATGTTTAAAATATATCTTTAAAGAAATAGATCTTTTAAAGACATTTTTGATAATAAAATAGATTACTTTTGTAAAAATTCTAATTATAGACAATAGTAAAAATAAACCTACATATGTGCAATATGTGGTGTCGTGTCATGATATAGTGTTAATATTCTGAAAGACGATAAAGGAATATATGTCCCTTTAGAACTTTAAAGGATCTAGAAAAATTTAATGAACAAAACTGAAAAATCTTTTGGTGGATCATTTGTTCTTTTAAGAGTTTAAAAAAGAGAGAAGGGAGGGTAAAAGAAATATTCTAGTTTAAAAAGAACTAAAAAAGATGTTTTCTATTTCTCTGTGGATTATGTGCTCAAATGAGTATAAAAATATGAAGGGGAAATGAGGGGAGTAGAAATAGATAAACATCACTCATGTGAAAAAAAAAAGAAATGAAAAAATGAAAAAAAAAAGAAATGAAAATTGGGCATATACACAGAGTTGAACATAGAAATATGTGGCACTCTAAAGGAAACAAGTATTTGTAGGAGTTTCCTCACCATGGAGTCACTATGTCATCTTGGAATCATACCTTTAGTCCATATTGCTCATCCTTTCTTTATTTAATCTATATTCAATCATGTGTATTTCTTTTCCATCTATTCCTCAGAATATTAAAGCATTTATTTTTCTTTATCCTTTTGAGCATGATAGAGCCATTATCAATTCCATTTTTCAGGGCAAGAAACTTCTTATAGAGGTTCAACTGAGCTGGTCATAACTGCTAGAAAGTATCCAAGGTGGAGTCATGATCTGAAATAAATCTGACTTACTTTTTACATTTCTTTTACTAATTACTTGATAGCTGGCACTTTTCTTGACTATAAAAATTCAATGAAGACAATGGCCATGTCTTCTTTTTTCTTATATATTTCTCAGATGGTAGAACACTGTGTGGCCCACATTAGGCATTTAACAAATATTTATTTTTCAAATAAGTCAGTGAAGGTAGTTTTATATAAATTGCTTATATTAAAAAAGCTTAAGTGAAATGCTTCATTTCCTAATACTTTCTTTCTCATTATTATAAAGTGCAGTATAAACTCATTTTGGCTGTGATCATTACAGTTAATTACCTTGAAGAATGCACCATTCGGATCAAATGATGAGTATTCAAAGAGGAAATGCCTATTTTGACAAAGTGATTATTTAGAATAGATATAAAACCTTCAATTCTGTCTCTTTAAAAAAAACTCCTTAATTTAAGTCACAATTAACAAAGTTTTGTTTGGTTAATTAACACTGGAAGAATGAAAGCACTATTCAATGTTTACTTTGATTATAATGAATTTTCATCCTGTCAAAAAAGAAGATCAGTTTTCTCTTATGGGTATAAGGTTGTTGTGATTGTTGTGGCTGCTGCTTCTTCTTCAATTTTAATTTGGCTTGTTTTAATTGACATAGTAATATAATTCTAAGAAATAATTCACTAAAATCCTACCATTTCTTTAGAAATCCTCTATTTCTAAAGCACCCCCAAATAGCTGGGAAATAGAACATGAGATAATAATAACATTTTGTCTGGAAATAAGGCGAACTGGGGGCTATTTCCACCTCTGGTATACAGTATATTTATGTGTTAAGCTAGTAAGTTTATCTTTCTTGGGCTCAGTTTCTTTATTTACAAAATGAAGGCAGTGGATTTAATCAAATCCAAGGTCCCCGTGTATTCCTACTTCCATAACATCCTACATAGAATCCAATTCTTTCTGATATCCACTACTTTCATTTATACCAAGGGTTCTTAATATTATTTTTTGTTTTGTTCACTTGCTTCCCTCTTTGTCTCTGTCTCTGTCTCTGTCTCTTTCTGTCTTTGTCTCTGTCTCTGTCTCTCTCTGTCTCTCTATCTCTCTCTGTTTGCCTCTCCATCTTTGTTCTGTCTCTGTCTCTGTCTCTGCCTTTGTCTCTGTCTCTCTCTTTTTCACTCTGCATGTGGGTGTGTATGGGTGGGTATGAGTGAGTGATTTTCTGTTTGTATCTGTTAATGTGGCAGGTCCTTTTGTTAGTTAGGTAAAAACCTATGGGACCATTCTCAAAATATGTTTTTAAATGTGTATAATAAAATACATTGTTAGAAAGGAAAAAAACATGCTTTTATTAAATATCTATTATGTGTTTAAGAAGCATTCTGCTAAGTGCTTTAAAATATTAGATTATTTGATCCTTACAATAACCCTAGGTGGTAAGTGCTGCCATGATCTCCATTTCATAGATGAGGAAATTGAGGCAGACAGAAGTTAAGAGACTTGTAAAGAATCCCACAGTTAGTAAATGTCTGAGACTAGATTTGCATTCAGGTTTTCCTGACTCCCACCTAGGTCAATTCTACTGAATAGAACTCTGTTCACTGTCTCATTTAAGTCTTTTGAGGGGAACCAAAATACATTAATATGCATTCACAAGTGTATGGAAATAGACTCCAAATTAAGAAAACTTGGTTTCAACTTTCATATTTTTTTTTCTTCTACAATTGTAGTGGTACTGCAACTGGTCTGCTATCTCAAGTTTACTCTTTTCCTACTGTCTTCCACATGGCTGTGAATGTGATTTGTTTTCAAAAGAACAGCAGCTTCCTATTGCCTGTAGGATAAAATATAAACTTCTCTGTTTGGCTCTTAAAGCACTTTATGGCTTGTCTCTGTTCCTCAGACACAGCAATTCATCTTCCATGGCCATGTCTTTTCACTGGCTATCCTGCATGATTGGAATGCTTTCTCTTTTCACCTTCACCTCATGGAATCTCAAACTTCTTTTAAGATATAGCTCAAGCATAACCTATACTGAATTTTTCTTTATCCCTTTCAATTTCAAATGCCTTCCTCCCTCCTAACATATTTATCCTTTTTATAAATATATTAATTCTATACATGCATGTTTGTAGCACATATATACATATTGTCTCCTCAAGAACAGTTTTTTTTGTCTTTGTATGTCTGTCACCTTCCTACTGTGCCTGATAAAGGTAGGTTTTAATAAATCCTTCTTGATTGACTGATTCATTTCTATTATATTCCTTTGACTCATTTCAAACATTTGTGATTAAAGGAGGCATGCTTAACATGATTTTTGCTGATTCATGGCAAGACAACAGGTCAGCTCAGCTACTTAAAGAGTATTTAAATATCTAGGAGTTCTCACTTTAGGAGAAAATGTTCTGTGTCCCTTTGCACAGGGCTGCATGCCAGGCATTCATAGGGTTGCCAGACTTTGGTTGACAGCTGCAGAACAGAGAAACTGATGGAGGGCTGATTGGTGCAGCAACTCCTGCTATGCCTCCATAATTGGATTTATGGTATAAGTGTTGGCCAAGTTCCCAAAATAGGTAGTTAGCCCTGTCATCTAGCAAAATACAGATATACTGAAGCAGATTAATGAGATAGATCCACAAAGAAAGAAATATGGATAAGTGGCCTGAGTATACAAATTAGAATGAAATTAAATGGATCAAGGGAATTGCAACAAAACTGACAAATTTGGATTATATTCTTCAATTCTGAGTTGTAGGTCCATTGTTATCTTTATAGTGGATGAGAGTATTATTTTTTAAAGAAATAACATGGATTTATATGTATGTAAATGTCAAAGGGATTACAAAATATTAAAATTATTTTTGTTGTATGAAGCTATATTTTTATTTATTCAGACTAATTTGTGGGATAGTGCATAAGGTTCTGGTAGTGACCCACTTTCTTATTCTATACTCTCCTTTTTATTGTTGTCTGACACACCAATCTAGTAAAATGAATGGTCTTGAAGACTGGATAATTTTTTTTTTTAATTTTGTTGTCTGAGATTTATTTCATTGATAAATATCTATTAATTCCATTCCCTATTTCACTTGTTATTCAACACTTATCAATTTTTTACTATAAAATTTACTATCTTCAAATACCTGAATCATAGGACCAATCAGAAAATAACTGTAGGATTCAAGATTAGTGACAGCAAAGATAAAATGAATACAGTGGCTGAAAGCAGAAGATCAGTAAGGCTGTTCAAATGTTAGATAGCATAGGAAAGATAGGGGATCAAATAGACACTGCAGGAACACTGAAACCCAACAAGTTCATAGATAGCCTATGTTTGTCTTGGACGTGTAATACTTAGTATTAGAATTGTATATGTTTCTATCTTACTTGACTTAATGAAAGCCAAGACTGTATATTCTTGTGTTGTTTTTTTTTAAAGATTTTTATTTAAAAAACATATTCACAAATAATTTTTCAACATTGACTCTTTTATAGTTTTCTTCTCCTTTCTTATACCCCCTTTCCTAGGTGACAAACAATCCGTGACATACAGGTTAAAATATATGTTAAATCCAATATGTGTAAACATATTTAAACAATTTTCTTGCTGCACAAGAAAAATCAGATCAACAGGGAAAGAAAATGAGTAGGAAAACAAAATGCAAATGCACAACAAAAGTAGTGAAAACCTTATAGTGTAATCCATATTCAGTTTCCATAGTCCTCTCTCTGGTTATTGATGTCTCTCTTCATCAAAAGATCATTGGAATTGGCATCAATCATCTCATTGCTGGAAAGAATCACGTTCATCAGAATTAATCATTGTATAATATTGATGTTGCTGGGCACAATGATCTCCTAGATCATTTCTAGAATTTCACTTTGCATCAGTTCATGTAAATCTTTCCAAGTCTCTCTAAAATCATCTTTAATCATTTCTTATAGAACAATAATATTCCATAACATTCATATACCATAACTTATCCAACCATTCTCCAACTGTCTGGCATCCAATTAGTTTCCAATATCTTTCCATGACAAAAAGGGCTGCCAGAAAGATTTTTGCACACACAGGTCCCTTTCCTTTCTTTAATATCTCTTTGGAATATAAGCCCAGCAGAAACACTGCTGAATCAAAAAGTATGGACAGTTTGATAACTTTTTGAGAATAGTTCAAAATTGCTCTTCAGAATGGCTGGATCCATTCACAGTTCCACCAACAATGTATCAGTATCCCAGTTTTCCCACATCCCCTCCAACATTCGTCATTATGTTTTCTTGTCATGTTAGTCAATCTGACAGGTATGGGGTAGTATCTCAGAGTTGTCTTAAATTGAATTTCTCTAATCAATAGTAATTTAGAGCAGCTTTTCATATTATTAGAAAACTTTTTAATTTCTTCATCTGAAACTTTTCTGTTTATAGGTTTTGATCATTTATCAACTGGAGAAGGATTTGAATTCTTATAAATTTGAGTCAATTCCCTATAAATTTTAGAAATGAGACCATTATCAGAATCCTTACATGTAAAAAAAAAAAAAAAAAAAAACTTTTCACAATTTATTGCTTCCCTTCTAATCTTATCTGCATTAGTTTTGTTTGTACAAAAAATTAAATTAATAGAATCAAAATTATCTATTTGGTGTTAAATTATGAGTTCCAGTTCTTCTTTGGACACAAATTCCTTCCTTCTCCATAGAACTGAGAGGTAAACTATCTTATACTTTTTCTTTTTAGCTTATAATATCACTCTTTATGTATAAATCATGAAACCAATTTGACCTTATCTTAATATGTGTTGTTAGAATTGACTCAATGTCTAGTTTCTGCCATACTAGTTTTCAATTTTCCCAACAGTTTTTGTAAAATAGTGGATTTTTATCCCAAAACTGGAGTCTTTCAATTTCTTAAACTCTAGATTACTATAGTCATTAACTATTTTGTTCTGTGAATCTAACCTATTCCAATATTTGATCACACTATTTCTTAGCCAGTACCAAATGGATTTCATGAGTGCTACTTTATAATATAGTTTTAAGTCTGGCACAGCTAGGCCACTTCCATTGGCAATTTTTTTCATTAATTCCTTTGAAATTATTGACCTTTTTGTTCTTCCAGATGAATGTTGTTATTATTTTTTCTAGGTCTGTAAAATAATTTCTTAGGAGTTTGATTATTATGGCATTAAATAAGTAGATTAATTTAGGTAGTATTGTCATTTTTATTGTATTTGCTCAGTCAACCCATGAGGACCTGATATTTTTCAAGCTGATTAGATCTGACTTTATTTGTATGAAAAGTCTTTTGTAGTTGTCTTCATACATTTCCTGACTTTCTCTTGGCACATAAATTTCCATACAGTTTATACTACTAACAGTTATTTTGAATGGAATTTCTTTTTTATCTCTTGATAATGGACTTTGTTGGTAATCTGTTAGGGACATTTCCCTCTGACTCTGAGTATGCCATATCAGCTGATAGGGCAAGCCTGGGAGGTAAAAGCTTCTGAGGCAGAACATTGTGTCTTAGGTGTTAAAGGAATTGTTAATAGGTTCCTTGAGAAGGTGAGGGGTGTGCCTTCTTGCTAGAATTGACCTAGGAGGCAGCACTAACTCCAAGTGTCTCCCTTCTGTGGATCTTTGAGTCAAACTGAAATGCAGGCATATATAAGGACACTTGCTTATTTGCACTCTCTTGCTTGTGCTTCCTGCTAACCCCTGCTGAGATTACCAATAAAGAAAGGCTCTTTTGCACCTGAAGATCAGCTCATGTTCATGTGTATTCGGGGATATTCCGAAGATTGTTATGTATGGCTCTATCTAAAATAGTGTGCACAGATGGACTGGCACAGTGATATATAAAAATTCTGATGATTTATGTACATTTATCTTATATCCTGCAACTTTGCTAAAGTTGTGAATTATTTCTAGTAGTTTTGTATCTGATTCTCTAGGGTTCTCTAGGTATACCATCAATAAACTATCATGTCATCTGCAAAGGGTGATAATTTGTTTTTTTCATGACCTACTCTAATTCCTTTAATCTCTTTTTCTTCTCTTCTTGCCAAAGCTAACATTTCTAATAAAATATTGAATATAATGGTGATAGTGGGCAAACTTATTTCATTCCTGATCTTATTGGTCTACTTTGTCCCCATTACATATGATGCGTGCTGATGGCTTTAAATAGATGCTACTGTTCAATTTGAGGAAAAGTCCATTTATTCCTATACTATTTTGTGATTTTAATAGAAAATGGTAGTGGATTTTATCATATGATTTTTCTGCATCTATTGAGCTAATCACATGATTTTTAAATTAGTTTTATTATTTACATAGACAATTACACTTATAATTTTCCTAATAATGAACCAGCCCTGCATACCTGGAATAAATCCAACTTGGTCAACATGTATTATCTAGGGTATGACTCTCAGTAATCTCATTGCTAATATTTTATTTAAGATTTTTGCACAATATTCATTAGGAAAATTGGTTTGTAATTTTCTTTCTCTGTTTTCACTCTAACAGGTTTAGCTACTAGCACAATATCTATGTCATAAAATGAATTTGGTAGAGCCCTTCTTTATATATATTTTTTCAAATAGTTTGTATAGTATTGGAATTAATTGTTTTTAAATGTCTTTAGAATTCATGTGTAAATCCATCTGGTCTTGGAGATTTTTTCTTAGGGAGTTAATTAGTAACTTGTTCTATTTATTTTTTCTAAAATGGCACTATTTAAAAATATATTTCCTTTTATGTTAATCTGGGCAAGCTATATTTTTGTACTTATTGTTCCATTTCACTTAGATTATCAAATTTATTGGCATATATTTGAGCAAAATAATTCCTAATTATTGCTCTAATTTCCTCTTCATTGGTGAAAAGTTCTCCCTTTTCATTTTTGAGACAAGCAATTTGATTTTCCTCTTTCCTTTTTCAAATCAAATTAACCAAATGTTAATCTATTTTTTTTAATAAAACTAACTCTTAATTGTATGTATTAATTCAATAGTTGTTTTATTTTCAATTTTATTAATCTCCCTTTTTATTTTCAGAATTTCAAATTTGGTATTTCATTGAGGGTTTTTAATTTTTCCCCCCTAGCTTTTTTAGTTCTAAGCCTAATTCATTGATCTCTTTCTCTATTTTATGCAAGTAACATCTAGATATAAAATTTCCACTAATAATGACTTTGGAAGTAAAACACACATTTTAGTATTTTGTCTTATTATCATTCCCTTAGATGAAGCTGTTGATTGTGTCTATGATTTGTTGTTTCCCTCACTCATTCTTTAGGATTAGATTATTTAATTTCCAATTAATTTTGGTCTATTTTCTCTTGGCTTTATATTGTAGGTGATTTATATTGCATCATGATCTGAAAGAATGCATTTACTATATCTTCCTTTCTGATTTGATTTTTGATTTGGAGGTTTTTGCCTAATAAATGTCAGTATTTGTATAGTGTACAAAGTATCAAGAAAAATGTGAATTCCTTTATGTCTACATTCAATTTTCTCCAATGATATACCTAACTTTTCTAACATTCTATTTATTTCCTTAATGTCTTTCTTATTTATTTTGTGGTTTGATTTATCTAGTTCTGAGAGAGCCAGGTTGAGATCCCCCATTAGTATAATTTTGCTGGATTGCTACTCCTGCTTTTTTTTTTTTTTTTCCTTCTGAAGTATAATAGATTCTTCTCTAGTCCATTTCCTTCACTCTGTATGTATCACTCTCCTTTAAATGTGTTTCTTTTAAACAATATATTGTAGAATTCTGGCTTTTAATCCAGTCTGTATCTACTTTCATTTTATGGGAGAGTTTATCTCATTCCATTTACAGTTAAAATAACTAATTCTGTATTTCCTGTCATCTTCTTTACCCTAAATTATGCTTTTCTTTTTCCTTTCTCCTTTCTTCCTCCCTGGTATTTTGCTTCTGATGACCACCTCCCTCAAACTCCCTCTCCCTGAAAGGCTTCTGCCCCCCCCCTTTTTTTTTTTTACATCTTTCACCTAATATATATTTTTTTAAAATACTTTCCCCTCCTATTCTTTTCTTTTATTTTCTTTTCTCCTTACCCCTCCCATTTTCCTTATAAGGTGATACAAGTTTTTTTTTTTTTGTTTTGTTTTTTTGTTTTTTTGTTTTGTTTTGTTTTGTTTTGTTTTGTTTTTTCTGGGAAACCAAACATGTCTGATATTCTATCTTTGAGCCAAATATGATGAAAATAAGATTCACACAATCCTCATCCCCCTCCCTTCTTTTCCTCAGTTATAAAAGGTCTTCTCCTTGTGATGTAATTTCCCTTATTTTACCTTCTTTTTCCCTTTTTTTCCAGTACAATCCCCTTTCCACATTTACTTTCTTTTTTCTATTATCATAATAAAATCAAATCATGTCCACATTCTCTAAGTATACCAATAATAGAAACATACTTCTAAAGAATTTTTTCCTTTTTCCCTATTTATGCTTCTCTTGTGTTCTGTGTTTGGAGATCAAACTTTTTGCTCAGTTTTGGTCTTTTCATTAGAAATAGATGGAATTCACCTATATCATTGTTATGTTCATCTTTTTTTTTCCTAAGCAATAATACTCATTTTAGCTGGATAGCTTATTATTGGCTGTAATGCCAGTTTCTTTGCCTTTTAGATTCCTGGCCCTTCCATTCTTTAAGGTGGAAGCTGCAAGGTTCTGGATAATCCTAATTGTGGTTCCTCTATATTAAATTGTTTCTTTCTGGCTGTTTGAAATATCTTTTTTCTTGTTTCCTTGTTGTTATCTTGTTCCTTGTTCCCTTGTTCCTGAAATTTAGCCACAATTTTCCTTGGGTTTTAATTTTGGGATGTCTTTTAAGAAGTGATCAGCAAATTCATTCAATGGCTATTTTACCTTCTGATTCTAATACATCAGGGCAGTTTTTCTTTATGTTTTCTTGTAAGATAATGACTACGTTCATTTTTTCATCATGGCTTTCAGGAAGTCTAATAATCCTTAGATTGTTTCTCCTAGATCTATTTTTCAAGGATAGTTGTTTTTCCTAGGAGATATTTCATATTTTGTTCTGTTTTTCATTTTGTTCTTGTTTTTGTTTGACTGATTCTTGGCTTTTATTGAGTCATTCACTTCCATTTGTTCAATTCTAATTTTTAGTGTATTATTTTCTTCAGTTATCTTTTTGACTCCTTTTGTATTTGGCCTATTGAATTGTTTTGTTTATTGATTTTTTTTCATATCACAAATTTTATTTTTCACTGAATTGGTATCTTTTTTATTTCTATTTTGTAAGTCATTATTTACTTTTTCTATTTCATCAAATCTATTTTGTAGGAAGGTATATGTTTTCCCCATTCCTTCTTGAAAAGATCTCATTTCCTTTCTCCATTTTTCTTCTAACTCTCTTTTAATATCATTTATGCAAACTTCAACGAAAGCCTTGTGAAATGGGACCAGTTCATATCTCCCTTTAGGACTTCATGTGGATTTGATTTACCTTTAGGAAGTTCAGGATCTTAGGTCTGCTCTCTTTCTCCATAAAAGCTGTCTAAGATGAGAGTCCTTTTTTTTTTTTTTTTTTTTTTTTTTTTTTTTTTTTTTGGCTCATTTTTTAAGGCTTCAAGTCTGCTCTTAATGAAAAGGAGTAACAGATGCTTTAGTTTGTCCCAGGGCAATTCTGCTGATTGACTTCAGGTGCTTGGTAATTGCAGCTAGGTATCCATTTGTTCCTGGCTCAGTGGTTTACAATTTGCCTTTTGTAGCAAATCTGTCAAACCATCTGCTTGCAACCAGGACAGAGTAGCCTAAGAGGTTCACAGAAGATCTCCAAGTGTGTGGAAACTGCAACATTATGATTCCCTGCCCCAGCTATTTGCCCCAGTTTCCCTGTGCTACAGTTTAGGCTGGGCAAACTGTCCCCCTGCCCAATTGGAACAGACCTGTACTGAATTTTTTCCAATGTATCTTATTCTGGAAATGTGCTATAATCCAAATATTTATGGGTTCTTTGACTCCAAAACCAGGTTAGAGGATTAATCTGCTCTTGGTTTGAGAGAAAGTCAGAGGAGGAAAGTTGGGTCTGCTCTCTGCCATCTTGTCTCCACACCTTCCCTTCCCCGCCATAGTAAAACCAAGACTGTATATTCACTAAACTAACATCAGATACTCCAGGATCTGGCATAGTATTCTAAATACTTAAATATATCTACTAAATAAATGCATGTGTGAATAAACAAATTATTCCATTATTTAGATAGAATAAACATATCACTGACACGTATTTTGGTGCTCCGATTTTGACATTTGATGAATGGGAACACGTGGCTATTGACCATAGTAGTAGTTGTTAAGAAGAGCACATTTTGGGGAAAATAATGAATACATTTTGGCATGCTATACTGGAAAGACACAAAGATGGATAAATCAAGGATCTACTTTGAAATGACTATTTATAACTTAAGGAAAAATAGATTAGATATTGATATGTAAGTATCATCTGCATCAGAATGTCTTTTGAAATTCAAAAGAAAGTTAGGTCATACATCATTTTTTCCTGTCTCAAAGGTTCACTATTTTGATAGACAGACAGAGGAGAGTATATTATTTTATGATGGATTCATTTGAATAGGAGAAAATATGGAAAAACTTAAAATAAACCATTGTTCAGGGGGAAAAAAAGATTCTGAGGGAAAACAAGAAGCTAATTAGATTAATTCAGTAGCTAGCAACCAGAGCAAGTCAAGTTGTCAGTGTCATGTAATGTCTGGGCTAGCTTTCTGGAGGGCCTTGGGACCAGCCTTGTTCTCAGCAGAATAGTCACTCATTAGAATACTCAGGAATAAAGTCTAAAGTTTTTATTGTCTCTTTCAGTCTCCCAGTCTGAATCAGTCTGCTCTATAGTCTCTTCCAGCGGTCTGACTCACACTCTGACTGACTGTCCCCACTTTCTTCCAGCAATCTGTCAATCTGCCAGTCTCCCCCATAGTGCAGGAGGCAGGAGAATCACCTTGAAGATATTAAAGATAGAATTTTTGTGGCTGACTTTGTCCTCAGTTTAAATATCCTATTATAATTACATCAACTGTAGAACTATTACATCGCCATGCTAAGCACTAAGTATATATAGATAACCATTGTCTCATCAATTCCACTGAGTTAACACCTTGTTTCAAGTATACTTCTTTCAAATATACTTCTTCAAAGTTCTGCCTTCTACAGTTCCATAGGGCAATTCAGCAAACAATAGCAACAACAAAAATATGTCTCAAAACACAGTCTCACATCAGAGGTGAACAATTGAAAGTGTATTATGAGCCTGGATGTTTAAAACAGCTTTCCTGTAGATATGAATATCATTAATTGATCTCTTAAAAATTGTAAATACCACATCTATATCATCCGACTAAATGAATTAGGCTATGGTTAATATAATGATTCTATCCATATTCATGTTTGTTATCTCTGTAGTATTGAGGTTGAATTTTATTTTTTCTAGCAATTTTAAAAATATATATACATTATTTTATGAATCATATTGGTCTAGAAAAATCAATGCAAAAGGAAAAAAATCATGGAAGAGATTTTACAAAAAAAGAAAAAAGAAATGAACATAGTATGTGGTGATTTAAATTCAGTCTCCTTAGTTCTTTTTCAGGATGCAAATGACATTTTCTGTCCAAAGTCTATTGAAATTCCTTTGGAAACACTGAAATGAATCAAATCTTTCATAGTTAATCATCACACATTCTTGCTGTTATTGTGTACAGTATATTCCTGGTGCTTCTGGTTTAGCTCACCATCAGTTCATGTAAATTTTCCAGATCTTTCTCAATTTAACTTCTGCATCATTTTTATAGAACAGCCTTATAACATTATCTTCATATACTACAACTTGTTTAACCATTTTCTAATTGATGGGCATCTAATGATTTTCCAATACTTTGCTATCACAAAAAGATCTGGTACAAACATTGTTACACATTTGGCTCCTTTTCCATTTTTTTAATGATTTCTTTGGGATAAAGAACTTGTGATAGTCCTGCTGGGTCAAAGGATATGCATAATTTTATAGTCCTTTGGCCAGGTTGCTCTCCAGAATGGTTGGCTCATTTCACAAATCCACCAACAATGCATCAGTGTTCCAGTTTTCTCATATCTCCTCCAACATTTATCATTATCTTTGCCTTTCATCTTAGTCAATCTGAAAGGGCTGAGATGGTACTTCAAAATTGTTTTAATTTGCACTTCTCTACTCAATAGTGATTTAGACCATTTTCCATATACTATAGATGGCTTTAACTTCGTCATCTGAAAATTGTCTGTTCATATCTTTGATCATTTATCAATTGGGGAATGATTTGTACTCTTATAAATTTGATCAAGTTCTTTAAATATGTTTGAAATGAGACCTTTATCAGAAAGACTGGCTGTGAAGATTTTTCCCAGCTTCTATTTCTCTTTTAATCTGGTTTCTACTGATTTTGTTTGTGTAAAGCTTTAATTTAATGTAATCAAGTTTGTTTATTTTGTTTTTATAATGTTCTATATTCTTCTTAGATCATAAAATCCTCCCTTCCCAGAGGCCTGGAGAGACTTAAATGAACTTATCTTGAATGAAATGAGCAGGACCAGGAGATCATTATATACTTCAACAACAATACTATATGATGATCAATTCTGATGAATGTGGCGCTCTTCAACAATGAGATGAACCAAATAAGTTCCATTTGTTCATTAATGAATAGAATCAGCTACACCCAGTGAAAGCACTCTGAGAAATGAGTATGAACTACTACATAGCATTCCTAATCCCTCTATTTTTGTTTGCCTGCATTTTTTGATTTTCTTCACAGGTTAGTTGTACATTAATTTAAAGTCTAATTATTCTTATGCAGCAAAGTAACTGTATGGATATGTATACATATATTGTATTTAACATATAATTTAACCTATTTAGTATGTATTAGTCTACCTGCCATCTGGGCAAGGGGGTGATGGAAAGGAGGAGAAAAACTGGAACAAAAGGTTTTGTAATTCTTAATGCTGAAAAGTTAACCATGCATATATATTTTTTAAATAAAAAGGTATAATAATAAAAATATGCATACATATATTGGATTTAATATACAGTTCTACCATGTTTAACATATATTTGACTACTTGTAATCTAGAGGAGGGTCTCAGGGAAGTGAGGGAAAACTGGAATACAGGGTTTTGCAAGGGCTAATGTTGAAGAATTTAATATGAGCTAATGTTGAAGAATTTAACATGCATATATTTGAAAAAATGAAAAGCTTTAATAAAAAAAGAAAGAAAATTAATGTGTTTTTTCTTTGGAGCCCTCTGCACTCTTCCAAAGATAAGCCCTATTTGCTGAAAAACAATTATTTATACCCAAGGATACTTCCTAACAAGATATTGAACATCAATTGCTATTTGCTATGCTTAAGATGTATGCTAACTATTTTCTTCCTCTAATGTCTCTCAATCTGATCTGTTCAAGGCCTTTTGCTATAAAAAATAGAATCCTTTCTATAAAAAAAATGCCTCTTGATGTTGTATAGTCTTTAGAAATTTTCTCATTTGTTTCAACTAGTCCAATAACACAAATGCTTTTAGTGATTCAGTGATCTATTTCTTTAGTAAAGTATCTATTTCAGTGTTTATGCATGAAATTGATCTAATACTCAGGAGAGAAATATCAGCTTTTTATGACATTTTCAGAAAGTGAACATATGAATTCCCCCCCCACACTTTTTGTGAAGTTCTTTTAACTGATTTTTCTTATGAACATCTTATGAAAGAAATACAATTTTCTGTCAGATATGTTGGACTATGGAATTTCTTGAAAGATGGAACCAACTTTCTTGCCTAATACCTTTTGTAATTTGGAGGTAAAACATGTAAGTATTAAGTTGTTTTGGAATTTTTCACATTACAATTTCAAAGGCTTGATGGATCTTCTAAAAAAGGTGCTTACCTACATAGTGCTCTATCTGGTTCCCATTTAAAATTGAATAGACAGTTCCAGTTATAATAATTATAGCAAATTTCCTAAAGGAAGTGAACTTGGCCATGGATACTACACTTAAGAAATAAAAGTAACACTAGATGGAACATTGCTCAAGAAAACCAAACAAACCTAGTCAAAAACTATCTCATGCAGGCCAGGACTACAAAATAAAGTCATTAGAAGTCTTCAGGAGCTTAACAGTGAATTCAGAAACAAGTTTGGAAGTAAAAGTTGAAATTTGAAAAATCTATGATAAATAAGGCCTGACCCTTGGGTCATTAATTATCTGAGATGGGATTTGAACTTAGGTCTTCCTGAATCAAAGGTTGGTGTGCTGTCGTGTTAACTGTTTATTTTCATAATATTTTGACAATAATATATTGTTATATTCATATACTCTATTGTTTTCAATTAATTTCCAAGTGTTGCATATTTACTTTATATCCAATTTTTGCTATCTTTTCCCCTACATATGAGTTCATTTCTTATTTTATGTCTTTGTAGTATATGTCTAGTAAACTTTAGGGTAATGAGTAGGCACAGTATATGGCACAGTATATTGATTTTGGAGTTATAACTTCAAATTGCTTCTGAGAAAGTTTGGACCAATTCATGATTGAACAATGATATATTAATTTCTCTCTTCTTTAACAGCCTTGTTGCTATATGTAGTTTTCTTTATTCCTTTCACATACAATGGATGAAGGAAGACTAAACAATGTCTTAGTTTTCAATTATCTTATTAGTGTGTCAGAGTGGAAAAATTCTAAATAATTGAGCACCTATATATTTAGTTCCAAATTACAAAAGTTATTACGATGGAGAGTTGGTTCCATCTTTCAAGAAGTACTACAGTCCAACATAACTGCAAAAAAAACAAACCAAAACAAAAAAAAAAGAAACAAAAAAAACATTTTTTTAAAAAATGTTTTGTTTTGTTTTGTTTTGGGGGAAATGGAGCAAAGACAGTATAGAGCAGACACCACTTTCTGTGACCTCCTATGACATTTATTATCAACAGTAGATTAAGCCTCTTAATAGCTTTTGGAGTGACAGAACCCATAAATACCTGGAGTACAACACATTCCCAGAAGAAGCTACCTTGGAAGAGCTTCAGAATAGATTTGTCTTAAATGGGCAAGGTACAGTCTGCTGAACATAGAGCACAGCACAGGGAACCTAAGGCAAAAAGCTAGGGCAAGGAGCTAGAGCATTGCAGCATCTCCTGGAGAACCTTCTGTAAGATCTTTAGGCTATTCTGTCTTGATTGCAAGCAGGTGTTAGAATCACAAAACCATGATGAAAAAAAAAAAGTATTTAGGTATTATCTTACAAGAAATCATATAGGAAAACTGCCCTGATGTTCTAGAATCAGAAGGTGAAATAGCCATTGAAAGAATTCCCTGATCACCTCCTGAAAGAGATATCAAAATGAAAACTCCAAGGCATATCATGGCTAAATTCTATAATTTTTGACCCAAGGAAAAAAATTATTGCAAGCAGCCAGAAAGAAACAATTAAAATACCAAGAAGCCACTATCAGCACTACCCAGGACCAGTAGCTTCTACTTTAAAAAATCAAAGGGCCTGGAATCCAATATTCCAAAAGACAAAGGAACTTGGATTAAAGCCAAGTTCCTTGGATTTTTGCTATCCAGCAAAAATGAACATTATCCTTCAGGGAAGAAGATGGACATTCCATGACAGAGATGAATTTTCAGATATTTCTGATGAAATTACCAGAGCTGAAGAAAAAAAAATGATCTCCAAACATAGAATTCAACAGAAGCATAAAAAGGTAAAAAGGAAAGAACTCTTGAGAACTATATTTATGTTATTAATATCCTTAGAGAGTACAGGTATGGTTTGATTTTTTATGATTATATGAAAAAGAAACTAGAGGTGGAAAGAGAAAAAGAAGAAAAAGGAGATAAAAAATTATATCTCACAAAGGAAGAACTATTATAATTGAGGGAAAGAAGGGAGGGAGATGAGAATTGTGTGCATCATACTTTCATCAGATTCATATCAGATGAAGTCAAAGCAAAGATAAATGTAATGAAAAGACATAAAGAAGGAAAATATAACATGAAAAAGGGTATAATAGATAATGAAGCAATGTCAATACTAAGCATTTATACCAGTGGTATTACATCCAAATGCCTAGAAGAGACATTAAGACAAATGCAAGAAGAATTAGACAACAAACTATATTAGTAGGGGATCTCAAACTGGCTCTCTCAGAACTAGAGAAATTGAACCACAAAATAAATAAGAAAGAAATTAAGTAGGTAAACACAATGTTAGAAAAGTTAGAAATGATAGAACTTTGGAGAAAATTGAATAGATATAGAAAGGAGTACACTTTTTCCTTGGCAGTTCATGGAAACTATACAAAAATTGAGTATATATTAGGGCATAAAAAATTCAAAATCAAATTCAGAAAGGTAAGAATAGTAAACATATTTTTTGGGGGGAGATAATGATGCAATAAAACTTATATGCAATAAAAGGCCAGAGGAAAATAGATCAAAAATTAATTAGAAATTTAATAATCTAATCTTAAAGAATGAATGGGTGAAACAACAATTCGTAAACACAATAAATAACTTCATCTAAGAGAATGGACACAATGAGACAACATAGCAAGATTTGTATGATGCAGCCAAACACAAAAGGTCAACAATGAACCCCAAAATGCCAAAATCTCATAGGATTTTGCTATGCCCACCCAGAACCAGGAGTGAATCAGCACTGACCCAGCACAAAATACTTTCCATACAATAAAGTCATATCTAATTAGTTGGAAAAATACCAAGAGCTCATGGGTAGGCTGAGTGAACGTAATAAAAATGACAATACTATTTAAATGAATCTATTTATTTAGTGCCATGCCAATCAAAGTCCTAAGAAATTATTTTCCAGATCTAGAAAAAATAATAACAAAGTTCGTCTGGAAAAAGAATGTTCAAGAATTTCAGGGGAATTAATGAAAAATGCCAATAAATGTGCCAATGGAGACCTAAAACCGTATTATAAAGCAATGATCATTAAAGCTATTTTGTACTGGTTAAGAAATAGAGTAAATGACCAGTAGAACAGGTAAGCTTCAAAGAAGAAAATAATTACATCAATCTAGTGTTTGACAAAATCAAGGACTCCAGATTTTGGGATAATAAATCATTATGTGACAAAAACTGCTGGAAACTGGAAACTAGTATTTGGCATTCATTCACCTCTAAGATCATGTACCAAGGAAGGTCATAATAGTTTCATGATTTAGATATAAAGAGTGATATTATAAGCACATTAGAAGAACAGAGGATAGTTTACCTCTCAGATCTGTTGAGAAGGAAGAATTTATGACCAAAGAATAACTGGAACTCATAATTGAGCACCAAATTGATAATTTTGATTATATTAAGTTAAAAAAAATTTCCACAAACAAAACTAATGCAGACAAGATTTGAAAAGAAAGGAAGCAATACATTGAGAAAACAATTACATTCAAGGTTCTGATTAAGGCTTCATTTCTAAAATACATAGATAATTCATTCGAATTTATAAGAATTAAAACTATTCTCCAATTGAGAAGTGGTCAAAAGATATGAACAGACAATTTTCAGAGAAACAAATTAAAAACAGTTCTAGTCATATGTAAAGGTGTTCTAAATCATTATTGATCAGAGAAATGCAAATTAAGACAATTCTGACATACCACTACACACCTCTCAGATTGACTAAGATGACAGGAAAGATAATTATGAATGTTGGAGATGTGAAAACTGGGACTTTATTACATTGTTGATGGAATTGTGAAGGGATCCAGCCAGTCTGGAGAGCAATTTGGAACTATGCTCAAAAAGTTTTTCAATCTGATGTTTCTAATGGGCCTATATCCCAAAGACATCTTAAAGGAGGGAAAGTAACTCACATGTGTAAAAAATTTTTTTTTTGCCAGCCTTTATTTATAGTGGCAAGAAACTGGAAACTGAGTGGATGCCCATCAGTTGGAGAATGGCTAAAGAAGTTATCATTCATGACTGTTATGGAATATTATTGTTCTATAAGAAACGATCAGCAGAATGATTTCAGAAAGGCCTCTAGAGACTTATATGAACGAATACTAAGTGAAATGAGCAGAAACAGACCATTGTACATGGCAACAGCAATATTATATTTTGATCAATTCTGATAAATATGACGCTTCTCAACAATGAGATGTTTGAAGCAGTTCCAATGACCTTGTGAAGAAGAGAGCCCTCTCTTCAAAGGACTATGGGAACTTAGTGTGGATAACAACATCAGATTCTCATGGTTTTTGATGATTTTTGCTTATATTTTGTTTTCTTAATAATTTTCTTTCTGTTTTATTTGATTTTTCTTGTGCAACAAAAGAATTATATAAATATGTTTATATATATTGGAGTTTACATATATTTTAACATATATAACATATATTGGATTGCTTGACATCTAGGGAAGGGGGTTGGGGAAAGGAGGAGCAAATTTGAAACACAAGGCTATGCAAGGGTCAGTGTTGAAAAAATTATCCATGTATATATTTTGAAAATAAAAAGTTTTAATAAAAATATTTTTCATATTGTATTCTTAAGAGAAAACTTTAAAAAAGAGAAGATGAGTTATTTCACCCTAATCTGAAAATGATCTATCTGGAGAGGAAAATGGCAAGCCACTTCAGTGTTTTTGCCAAAAAAATCCCAAATGGAATAATTCAGAGTCAGAAAAAAACCAAATACAACTACACAATTATGAAAGATATTGAAACATTGAATCTCAGGAAGACTTACAGGAAATGATGAATAGTGAAATAAGCAGAACCAAAAAAAGAAAAACAATCTACATAATAAATATAAACACAACAGCAGCAACAAAAAAACAAACTCCCAAAAATATATGTTGCAATCTACATATTTTTATGAGAGATGGTAGACTTTTGGTGCAGAATGATCAGTACATATTCAGGTATGAAAAATGTGTGAATTTGTTTTACTTTATTATAAAATTATTATTAATTGATGTATTTTCCTTTGTGTAAGAAAAATTGTGGAAGGGGATATTATGGGAGCAGTGATGATGCAATTATGAAAAAGATGGAAGAATGTCAAAAAGAAAAAAAAGACATGATTGTAACAAAAGTGCACAGATAAGCAGAACATATTGAGACTGCTAGATTAAATATAATATATACTTTAAAATAAGAATTATATAATATTAACAATTTAAATTAAAATAATTGCATGAAAATTTTAATTCTGAACATGGACTTTAAGTATGCCATCATTTCTTCTGGCACTAAAAATGTTCAATGAATAAAAAAAATAACCTTAAATGTAAAGTCCTATCATCTCTCAATTATAATCCTTCTCTGGGAGGAGGATTCTTTTCTCTGTGAATCTTTTTCTCTGTGAGCAGGTTTCCTGGGAGGCCTCTGGAACCTTCCCCTCCAAAAATGTGGGATTGCTGGACTTGTGAATCCACGGAACATCTTCTCTTCTCTTTGACTCAATCCAAACTGGAGTCCTAACTCAACGTCCCAGTCTAGACTGACTCTTCAGACTCATTGTTGCCTTCTTTTGTCCTTGAAGAGGATGGGCTTGTGAGAACTCCCAGGCTTGTGGGAACACCTTCAACCAATGAATTTGCTCCTTTTAAAGGTTGTGTAAACTCCTTTAAATGTGTAAACTCCTTTTCAGAAGTCTAAAGGTGTAAACTCCTTTTAAAAGTTTGAACTAAAGGTGTGAATTCTGAGCTAGAGAATTGTTTAGAAACCTGAGTTAGCACCTTGTAATCCTAGCATTAAAGGCATTTAAGATGGTTTGTGGGAGGGAAGAAGTAAGGACATAAGTGTATAATCCAGAAGGTAAATTATTCCTTACCTACATTCAGCCAAATCTATTTCTCATTTTCTCTGATGAGCTCAGATGTATTGGGAATGAAAGTTGCACACATTGTTAAAGGTGACGACATGGAATAGAAACTGAGGGATCACATTCAGTCTTAAAATTAAAGTTCATAGCATATTCTATCATTGAGGAATGGAATTTGTGATTATATTATTTATGCCTGGTACACTATATGTGAAATCTCAATTGCATTTACTGGCCCATTATTTTATGTCAACTAAGAATTATTCCCAGGAATATTTTGTAATTCCTTACACTGTATCAAATTCCTACTAAAATATTCTACAAAAATGAAGCTGATATGAGAGACAAATTAGAACTCAGCTATTGAATCATTAAATATCCAAGACAATTCCTTTGTCCTCACTTTTCTGATTTGTGAAATGTCTTTCTGTCTTTGTTTCTCTGTATCTCTCTCTAACTTTCCTTCTTTTCTTTCCCCTTATTCTCTCCTCTCTTCTTATTTTTTTTTATCCATCTCCCTCTTCCTCTCTTTACCTTTCCTTTTCTTGTGTCTAAGTCAGTGAAGACTATCAACTAATCTTGATGGTGGTCAGAAATTTTAATCTCAAAATATTCATCAGTTCAACCTTTCAATGAAGGAGAGAAAAAAATCAAAATGATTTTTATGATTTGAAACTGAATAACTAGAAGGAAGGTAATACCTTCAAAAGAAATAGGAAAAAGTGAGTACTTGGGAAGAAAAGAGAGATGATTTGTGTTTTGAATGCATTTGAATTTGAAATACTTTTGGGGCAACTAGTTTAATATATTCAATAGCTAATTGGTAATGTAGGTCTGTTAAGGACCATTCCTAGGTGAAGGGGCAGGTCGATTCTCTGAGAGCCTCCAGAGCTGTGAATCATAACACTTGAACAAGTTGCAAAGCAGGTTTCCTGATGCAGATGTTGCTTGTGGATTGGGAATGAAATAAATTGGAGGCAAGAGTGAAGAGGAGAGAGGTCAGACAATGCAACTTCCTCTCAGTCTCCTTGTATCATCCTCATCTTCTCACGTGAAAAGATCCATTCTAGAGGAATAGGAGTTAGGCCTCCAGCAGCCATTGGCAAGTGGCTCCCGTATCAGCACATGTGGCACCCAAAAATGGGGCACAAGAAACATAATAAATGAAGAAGAAGAAGCAGCACTTGAGAGCTGTTCATGAGTAGGATCTTCCTATAGTTCCTATGGTAATCCATGGGGAAGGAAAGGGAGAAGAGACCCAGTAAGACTTTTTTAGGTGGGGTAATTTAATGAGCCAACAAATCAAAGGGGCGAGCCAGGAGACTGATAAGAAACTTATGAAAAATGCCTGTTCTAATTATAGTCATCTTCTCTGTTTGAAAGTTTGCCTCCATGACATCTCACATGATTCATCACTTGCTGTAGTGCTGTTTGTACTCCCTAGAATGCAGACTCAGATATCTTAGCTTTCTGGACTTAGATAACAGCCAATGTATAAATTTACTGACCATGCTGGGGGGGAGGGACATAATCACACTTCTATAAAACAAAAACAAAAAACAAAAAAAAACCGAGAAAGTGTTAAGGATAATACCTAGGTGAAGGAGCAGGTCAATTCTCTGAGAGCCTCCACAACTGTGAATCATAACACTTGAAAGAGTTGCAAAGCAGCCTTAGCTGGCACAAATGTTCCTTTGTGGATTGGGAATGAAATAAATTGGAGGCAAGAGGGAAGAGGAGGGAGGTCAGAAAATGCAACTGCTTCTCAACCTCCTTGTATCATCATCATCATCATCTTCTCACATGAAGAGATCCATTCTACAGGTCTGACTTAGAACTCCAGCAGCCATTGACACGTGGCTCCCATATCACAACACAGGACTAAAAGTCCCGATAGAAAATTTGATAAAATTAATACTTTTCAATGCACCGTGATATTTTCTAAAGAAAAAAAAAACTTTGATGATTTATATAAGTAGGAACACAACTAGTATAAACTATATTAATATAAATAAAGATGAATTATCTAGATGTGAATCATCAGCACAGAAATAATTCTTAAATTTATATAATCCCTATTAAGCAACAAATAAGAGTATACATAGAGAAGAGAGTTTTATACAAAGCCTTAGGATACCCCTCTGAAAAAAGGTGTGAGATGTGGATAATAATCTAAGGAGAAAGGGAGGTGAAAAGTATCTAGATAGGAGAAGAATTAGGAAAGAACAGTCATCAAACCCCAGTGGAAAGAAAATGTCAAAGAGGAGTGGGCTATCAAAGTCTTCAATATTTCAGAAATATTTAAAAATAAAGAAGACTAAGAGAAGACCATTTTGGCATTATTTTCATGCCCAGAACTTATTATAATACTCCATATGTAATGTCAGTGAAGAAAATTATAATTACATTATGACCTAATTCATTCTAGATTATGCGTTTGTGTAAACACTGTCTGAAAACCTCATCAGTTCTAATGGGTCTGATATCCTTCCACAGAGCTAAAAATCTCCTTCTTTTTTATATAAATGATTGTTGATTCACATACACTCGTTCCTTTTGTACTTATGCAATTTTCTTTTCTTTTCTAAAATAAAAACATAAAAATTTATTGTTTATTTTTTTTTGTTTTTTTTTTTTCACTCATGTCCAAATCTTTGTGACCACATTTAGGATTTACTTGACAAATATCCTAGAGAGATTTGTTATTCCCTCCCCTTCATTTCTTTTCATTTTACAAAGGCAAATAGGATGAAGTAACTTGCCTGGTGTCCCAAAGTCAGTTAGCATCTAAGATTAGATTTGAATCCAGGTCTTCTTGTCTCTAGGTCCAGTATTCTATCCACAATGCCACCTTTCTTTCCACTTATTACATTTACTGGTATTTGGTTTTTTAAGCCTGTCTATTTTTTCTAACAAGCTAAAGTTGTGAGATATTCCATTTACTCTTGAATCTATGTCATTGATAATGTTTTGCATGGAATGGGGCTAAAAAATTAGTTTCATATGGTACTTCCCTTGAAACCTCCCTCTGAACTGATAATGATAGCTGTGTATCAGAACTGGACTTTCAGCTATTTCAACATAGGAAGTATAATTATATAGCTCACACTTCTCTATTTTGTCCATTTTATACAGAAGTATTTATTGAAAGTTTTTTTTAATTTTATTTATAAATTTTTGACAGTATATATGCATGAGTAATTTTTTTTATAACATTATCCCTTGTATTCATTTTTCCAAATGATTCCCTCCCTCCCTCTACTCCCTCCCCTTGATGACAGGTAATCCCATACATTTTACATGTGTTACAATATAATCTAGATACAATATATGTGTGTAAATACCCTTTTCTTGTTGCACATTAAGTATTAGATTCCGAAGATATAAGTAACCTGGGTAGATAGACAGTAATGCTAACAATTTACATTCACTTCCCAGTGTTTCTTCTCTGGGTGTAGTTGTTTCTGTCCATCACTGATCAACTGGAAGTGAGTTGGATCTTCTTTATGTTGAAGATATCCACTTCCATCAGAATACATCTTCATACAGCATTGAAGTGTACAGCGATCTTCTGGTTCTATTCATTTCACTCAGCATCAGTTGATATGTCTCTCCAAGCCTCTCTGTATTCCTCCTGCTGGTCATTTCTTACAAAGCAATAATATCCCATAACCTTCATATACCATAATTTACCCAACCATTCTTCAATTGATGGATATCCATTCATCTTCCAGTTTCTAGCTACTACAAAAAGAGCTGCCACAAACATTTTGGCACACACAGGTCCCTTTCCCCTCCTCAGTATTTCTTTGGGATATAAGCCCAATAGCAGCAATGCTGGGTCAAAGGGTATGCACAGTTTGATAACTTTTTGGGCATAATTCCAAATTGCTTTCCAGAATGGTTGGATTCTTTCACAGCTCCACCAACAATCTATTAGTGTCCCAGTTTTCCCACATCCTCTCATTCATCATTATTTGTTCCTGTCATCTTAGCCAATCTGACAGGTGTGTAGTGGTATCTCAGAGTTGTCTTAATTTGCATTTCTCTGATCAGTAGTGATTTGGAACACTCTTTCATATGAGTGGATATAATATCAATTTCATCATCTGAGAATTGTCTGTTCATATCCTTTGACCATTTATCAATTGGAGAATGGTTTGATTTCTTATAAATCAGGGTCAGTTTTCTATATATTTTGGAAATGAGACCTTTGTCAGAACCATTACTTTTAAAAATATTTTCCCAATGTGTTCCTTCCCTTCTAATCTTGTTTGCATTAGTATTGTTTGTACAGAAACTTTTTAGTGTGATGTAATCAAAATCTTCTATTTTGTGATCAATAATGATCTCTAGTTCTCCTCTGGTCATAAATTTCTTCTTCCTCCACAGGTCTGAGAGGTAGACTATTCTCTGTTCCTCTAATCTATTTATGATCTCATTCTTTATGCCTAAATCATGGACCCATTTTGATCTTATCTTGGTATATGGTGTTAAATTTGGATCCATATCTAATTTCTGCCATACTAATTTCCAATTTTCTCAACAGATTTTTTCCAAATAATGATTTTTTATCCCTAATGTTGGTATCTTTGGATTTGTCAAAGACTAAATTGCTATAGATGTACCCTTTTTTGTCCTTTTTATCTAATCTGTTCCACTGATCGACTGGTCTATTTCTTAGCCAATACTAAATGGTTTTGGTGACTGCTGCTATATAATATAGGTTTAGATCAGGTACACTTAGACCACCTTCCTCTGACTTTTTTTGTCATTAGTTCATTTGCAATTCTTGACCTCTTATTTATTGAAAGTTTATACAAATTGTCATAAATGTATGTATACAATGTTAAGCAAAAAATATATTCCTTTTTGACTTAATAACATAGTAATCATTAGCAAAAACAAAAAAAAAAGTTAATATTTTTAATGAACCCATTTCAGACAGGTTTTAATGTTTACCTATTCACATATTGTTCTTTCAAATATATTTTAGAATTTTTCCTTGAACCAAAGTAAAAGTTGCTTGACTAATTATGGAATTGAATATAAAATGAGAAAAAATAGATAAAATGTTTTAATTGATTGGGAACAAAACATTCTGACAATAACAAATTATATCATTATAACAAGATGTTTTCGTCATGATGGCAGAAATATTATAAATTCTGGCATTTCAAATGTTAACATATAATGATCTATTAATTTTTGATCCCTAGAGAACTTACTATTTTTCATTATTTATTATTATTACAACATATTTATTATGTATAAAATTCAATTTCTTCTAACAGATAAATAAAAATAGCATCTTTCTAGGCCTAAATTCACAATTTTAGTATTCTTTAACTCTTTAGTTTCCCTCAATTCTTGTAACCTATCCATTACTAAAACAGTTAATTTTACTTCTATGTCTCTTATTATTCATCTACTCTTTTACTGTCATCATCATAGTCCAAGTCATAATTTTTCAGTGCGACCATTGCAATAGCTTTCTACTTGTCACTTCTGACATCTTTTTTCCTCTCCAATTCATCTATAAAAGTACTAATATAGAATTAAACTTAAATTCTTATGTTCCTTTAAATTCCTTGCCACCAGACTTTGATGGCAGGGAGAGAGAATGAGGCTGATAACTTTTTGCATCTCTATTCTATGAAATCCAATTCATGAATAAATTAAGACATCAATTCCATAATGTCATTGGTGCTCTTCAAAAATGAAAAGTAAGCAAAAACTTTAAGCAATATATATTTATATATAATACAACCATAAACATGTTCACACTCATAGCTATATATATATATATATATATATATATATGTATGTATATGTATATATTAAAAATTGGTAAGAAGTTCAATTTCCCCCCATAAAAATACAGAAAAATACTTTCTCCTATAGATACATACATTGCAGGGGTCTATTTTAGGATTTTTGTCTCTTGCCTCTGAATTTCTCTAAAAATTTCACTGTTTTCTCAAATATTAGAAAAGATTCATTAGTTTCCAGGATGCTTGTGTTATCTGTTTTGTCATTTAATTTTTTTGGGGGGAAATGGGGTGATATAATGTTTTGTGGTTGGCTGTGTTTTTTGTTGCAGTGGAAAACTGGAGAATGTAGGTGGCATGTTTTAATTTGAAGGAAAGGTTTCTGTCAAAGCATTCTTTCCAAAAACATGACAGAAGAGGTAGCTTTCAGGAATGTACTGTAAGTATTTTCCTTTTGTGGACAACTCAGAATTGTATTTTTCGAATTTCTCCTGTTCAAGTAATTTTAGTGAAGATGGACATTTCACTTTTTAAGAGTGTCCTCTAATACACAGATGATATTAAAGCAGAATCTGACCTTCTGTTCTTCCCTTTGTTAAAGATATCAATGAAATTCTCCTTGTGGAGATTTAATTCAGACCATCAAATGGCTTTTGTCAAGTGCCCATCTGCTCAGTGCCTGTAATAGATGCTCTCAAAAGCAAGTTAAATAGAATCTCTCTATTTTCTTTTGATTGCTGGATCATGGAATGAAGTTTCCTTATTAGACAGAGAGCTGGATTTGGATTAAGAAAAATAGGATTTGACATCCCTTCTCAAAACTTATTGGGTAATACTGGACAAACCACTTAATATCTCTCAGCTCTCCCTTTTTTTAAATCTGGAAAATAGCGACAGAACTCCTATAGTAATTATCATACTTGCCAATAAATAAGATCAGGAAAGTGATGAAAACAGGGTGGTGACTTACCTACAGTCACATAGCCAGCAGGTTCCTAAGACTGGATTTGTATTATATGTCTAGCCTATTACTGAATCATCTTTCTAGTTCTTAACCAGTACCAGATATTGATGATCAGTATATATAAAAACTGGTAAATGATGTGGATAATTGTTTGCATGTATTTATTATGTTGCATATATATCTATATGTAAAGATATAGTTATATGATTTAAAGCAAAGACATATTTAGCTATCCTTCATTTCCAAATTGAGCATTAATATTATTAAATATTATAATTATCAGCATTTCTATGTTGCCAACAAAATCCTTCAACAAGAGATAGTAAAGGAGACCACATAAAAATAATTTAGCATAAAATACCTGGGAGTTTATCTGCCAACACAAATCCAGTAACTACATGAACATAGTTATAAAACCCTTTTTATACAAAGTAAAATTTAAATAATTATAAAAATAATAATTGTTTATCGGTGGATTGATTCTATATAATAATTCATCATTATAATAAAATTTCAATTCTACCTGAACTAATCTATTATTCACTGACATGAATTAAAATAACAAAATACATTTTATAATGTTTTAATATAATAACAAAAATTCATTTTGAAGAACAAAATACCAAGAACAATAAAGGAATCAATGAAAAATATTTTTAAAAAGTTTCAGCATTAGAACTTAAACTGCATTATAAGGTGGTAGTTGTCAAGACTACTTGGTACTAGTTAAGCACTAGAAAGGTGAATTACTGGAACAGAGTAGACATATAATACAAATACAATCTTAGGGATATGCTAGCTATGTGTCTGTAGGCAAGTCACTTAACCCTGTTTTCCTTACTTTCCTGAATTATAAAATAAATTGTAGAAGGCAAAGCACTACAAGATCTTTTCCAAGAAAATGCCAAATGGAGAAAAATATAAAAAGACTTGCTAGAAAATTAACAGCATGGGATAGCTGATCATGTCTCTTTCAACACTGAATCTATGATTCTATGAAAAAATAGAAAATTTACTTCAATTCAATAAAATTTCTTTGTATTCTTGCTCTATTCATAGCATGACAGTGGACAAAATAGCAAAGAGTCCTAATAATCAAAATATTTAATCCTAACAATCTCTTAACTTTACAGGGATCCTAGTGCAATAGCCACATATAGAAAGTATATATGTATGTATGTATGTATGTATGTATGTATGTATGTATAATACATATTTGAAAGAACTGGATTGAGTATTTCTTGTTACTTTTATTAAAAATGAAACTGGAACAAAAAAAAGTTGCAGTTAAATAGACATATGGTTTAAACATTTTCCTTGGAAAGACAAATAAAGTCTGTTAAAGAGGCATTATTGTATGCACAAAGGTAATAAGGAATCATTTTTTCATTTGACATTTGAAATTCTCATACTTCTTCATAATATATCTGGAAGGAAAATTCTATAACTATAACATTTGCTGGTGTACATTACAGTGAATCAATATATAGAAACATTTTAAAGAATTTCATTCTTAAATTTTTTTTCTGACATTCACATATAATAACTTTTAAAATACAAATTCCTTTATGAATCACATTGGGAGAAAAAAAAAAAAAAAAAAAAAAACTCAGAACAAAAGGGGAAATCCCAGAGAGAAAACAAAAAAGAAAAAAAAAAATGTAAACGCAGCATGTGGCAATTTACATTCAATCTCCAAAGTTCTCTTCCTGGATGCATCTAGTATTTTCTATCCAAACTTTATTGAGATTCCCTTGGATCACTGAACTGCTGAGAAGAACCAAGCCTTTCATAGTTGATCATCACTCAATCTTGCTGTTACTATGTACAGTACATTTCTAGTTCTACTTATTTTACTCAGCATCAATTCTATAAATATTTCCAAGCCTTTTTAAAATCACCTTGTTCATCATTTTAATAGAACAATAATATTACATTGCTTTCAAATGACATAACTTATTCATTACATTCAAATATCATAATTCTAACATTCCTTCACTGATGGGTATCCACTCTGTTTCCAGTTCCTTGTCACTACAAAAGCAAGGGCTGTTACAAATATTCTTGTGCATGTGGTTTCCATTTTTATGATCTCTTTGGGATACAGTAAACATATTGCTGAGAGGTGTGAGGTGGTAGCTCAGAGTGATTTTATTTACATCTCTCTAAAATATGCTAATTTAGAGTTTTTTCATATGACTATCACTTCTCAGCCCAAACAACAGTGGGGACAACATTAAATCTTTTTTTTTTTCTTCTTACAAAGTAAAATATCAAACTAGATAATCTCTGATCATTGGTCTCCAAAATTGTGATTTTGTGTGCTTTACTATTACAATGTATATATAATGTATATTATACAATATCTAATTAGAACCTAAAGATTGGTGATGATCAAATACCAGAATATATTTGTCTATTTTTGGAGAAATGGGAAAATAACAGTGAAGAAAGCTTGTGGTATAGGATTTATTTATAAATAGCAGCAACAACAAAGGGATATTACAGGTATTTATTGGGATTGTTCATTTTGGCCCAGTTCTTATTGCTTTTAAAGTTTACTCTGAAGTAATATGTGATGTAAATTTATGTTTAAAGTTAATTTATGTTTAGTTACAACTTCTGGCCAAGATGGCGGCGGGGAGGCAGACAGCTGCTTGAGCTCCTCATTTTATCTCAGAACTTACTTCATGACAAGCCTCAGAGTTAATGCTTGACCCAGAAAGAAATCCACAAATAATAACCAAGAGAAGACATCCTTGAAATTTGCCAGAAAAGGTCTGTGTTTGCTCTGGGTAGGGTCAATCAGACTGGGCGCAGACTGAGGGCAGGCAAGCCAGAGCGAGACAGGCAGCTCACACAGCTCAGACCCAAAAGGGACGGGTACAATCTCTGCCGTTTCTGGGAAAAGGCTTTTACCCCAGTGTGGATACTCCATCTTGGCAGCAAGCCAGGATCAGTGGAGAGGTTATTAACACCAGAGGTGAAGATTAAAACCCGGGAAAGCTAGTGTCTCTCAGAACACGGCCACTCCCAACACCCACCTGGACTGACTCAGCTCATTCTCAGAGCCTCAGAGCGCAGACGCAGCACAGTAATCACTGTCCTAGCTCTCTGCTGCCCTACCCCCAGTCTGTAGAGGAAGCCCATTAACACCATCCAGGCCCATCACCCCAAAAACAGACCAATTGTTTCTCTTGTCAATTTGTTTTCTTCGATTTCCTGCTCTGACAAAATGAACAAAAAATTCAAAAGGGCTCTAACCATTGACAGCTTCTGTATGGAGAAAGAGCACACTTCAAACACTGAGGAGACTAAAAACAGACTGTCCCCAGAAGAATCCCCTAAGAAGGATATGAGCTGCTCCTCAATACAAAAGAATCTCATAGAGGAAATCAAAAAGGTTCTCACAAGAGAGCTAGAAGAGAAATGGGAAGCTTGGCAAGAGAGCCTGGAGAAGTGCATTTAAAGACAGAATGGATAAAGAAATCAAATCATTGAGAAACAAGATTAGTGAGCTGGAAATGGTAAACAACTCCAAGGAAAACAGGATTAGTGAGCTCGAAAAAGAAAACAGCTCTCTAAAAAATAAAATGGATAAAATGGGAAAAAATACATAGAAGATAAAAACTCAATTGGACAATTACAAAGAGATATAAAAAAGTGAGTGAAGAAAATACATCATTGAAAATAAGACTTGAACAAATAGAAATGAATGACTCAAGGAGAAACCAAGAGGTAGTCAAGCAAAACCAGAGAAATGAAACAATTGAAAAGAATATCAAGTACCTTATTAGAAAGACAACAGACCTGGAGAACAGATCCAGGAGAGACAATTTGAGAATAATCGGACTCCCTGAAAAATGTGAGGAAAAAAAGAGCTTGGACACCATTTTCGAGGAAATTATCAAAGAGAACTGCCCAGATGTTTTGGAAACTGAGGGTACAATAGACATTGAAAAAATTCATCCATCACCTACTGAAAGGGACCCTAAAATCAAAACACCAAGAAATATAGTGGCCAAGTTCAAGAACCATCAGACAAAGGAAAAAGATATTGGAAGCTGCTAGAAAAAAGCAATTCAGATATGGAGGAGCCACAATAAGGATAACCCAGGATCTAGCAGCGTCCACATTAAAAGCATGAAGGGCCTGGAACATGATATTCCGAAAGGCTAAGGAACTTGGTATGCAGCCAAGAATGACTTACCCAGCAAGAATGAGCATTGTTTTCCAGGGAAGAAGATGGACATTTAACAAAATAAATGAATTCCATCTATTTTGATGAAAAAAACAGACCTACATAAAATGTTTGATCTTCAAATACAGAACTCAAGAGATTTCTAAAAAGGTAAAAAGAAATCTTGAGAACTATACTTTTGCCATAAAATGTAAAGAACATATGTATAATTGATCCTAGAAACTAGAGGTGGAAAGGAAATTATATCATAAAAAAGTGTAAAGTGGTGGTACTACATCTCATGAAGAGGCAAAGGTAACCTGTTATATCTGAGAGAAAGAAAGGAGGGAGATGAACATAGTGTGTATCAATAGACATATCTGATTTATGGTGAAACTTCTTCCTCTTCATTGAAAAGTGAGAGGGAAGGAGTAAGCTAAGGGGAAGGGACTACAGAAATTATGAGGAAAAGGGGTAAAATAAGGGGAGGAATTTTAAGGTGGGGGAGGGATACTAAAAAGGGAGGGCTGTGAAAAGCAAGTGGTCTTCATAAGTTTAATACTGGGTAGGGGGGTAAAAGGGAAGGAAAGGGGAAAAGCATAAGCAGGGATTAATAGGATGGCAAGCAATATAGAATTAGTCATTTTAACCATAAATGTGAATGGGGTAAACTCCCTCATAAAGAGGAAGCAGTTAGCAGATTGGATCATAAGTCAGAATCCTACTATATGTTGTTTACAAGAAACACACCTGAAACAGGGTGATACATTGAAACTAAAAGGCAAAGCCAAAAAAGCAGGGGTAGCCATCCTCATGTCAGATCAAGCAAAAACAAAAATTGATCTAATCAAAAGAGATAAGGAAGGGTATGGTATCCTGCTAAAGGGTAGCATCAATAATGAAGCAGTATCAATATTAAACATATATGCACCAAGTGGTGCAGCATCCAAATTCTTAAAAGAGAAATTAAGACAGCTGCAAGAAGAAATAGACAGCAAAACTATAATAGTGGAAGATCTCAAACTTGCACTCTCAGAATTAGATAAATCAAACCACAAAATAAATAAGAAAGAAGTCAAAGAGGTAAATAGAATACTAGAAAATTTTGATAAGATAGATCTTTGGTGAAAGCTAAATGGAGACAGAAAGGAGTACACTTTCTTCTCAGCAGTTTATGGAACCTATTAAAAATTGATCATATACTAGGACATAAAAACCTCAAAATCAAATGTAGTAAGGCAGAAAAAATAAATGCATCCTTTTCAGACCACAATGCAGTGAAAATTACATTAAATAAATAGCCAAGGGAAAATAGACCAAAAATAATTGGAAACTAAATAATCCTATACTAAAGAATGATTGGGTAAAACAGCATATCATAGGCACAATTAATAACTTCACCCAGGAAAATGACAATAATGAGACATCATATCAAAATGTGTGGGATACAGCCAAAGCAGTAATAAGGGGAAATTTTATATCTCTATAGGCCTACTTTTATAAAATAGAGAAAGAGAGGGCCCAACGAATTGGGCTTACAACTAAAATTGCTAGAAAAGGAACAAATTAAAAACCCCCAGACAAACACGAAACCTGAAATTCTAAATATAAAAGGTGAGATTAATAAAATTTAAAGTAAAAAAGAAAAAAAAAACTATTGAATTAATAAAACTAAGAGTTGGTTCTATGAAAAAAAAACAACAAAATAGACAAACCCTTAGTAAACCTGATTAAAAAAAGTAAAGAGAAAAAGCTAACTGTTAGTCTTGAAAATGAAAGGGGAGAACTCACCACTAATGAAGAGGAAGCTACTTTGCTCAGCATTATGCCAATAAATTCGATAACTTAAATGAAATGGAAGAATATCTTCAAAAATATAGCTTGTCCAGATTAACAGAGGAAGAAGAAAGTACTCTAAATAGTCCCATCTTAGAAAAAGAAATGGAACAAGCTATTAACCAACTTCCTAAGAAAAAATCCCCAGGATCAGATGGATTTACATGTGAATCCTACCAAACATTTAAAGAACAACTAACTCCAATGCTATATAAACTATTTGAAAAAATAGGGATTGAAGGAGTCCTACCAAAATCATTTTATGACACAGACATGGTACTGATACCTAAAACAGGTACGTCAAAAACTGAGAAAGAAATCTATAGACCAATTTCCTTAATGAATATTGATGCTAAAATCTTAAATAAGATATTAGCAAAAAGACTTCAGAAAATCATCCCCAGGATAATACACTATGACCAAGTGGGATTTATACCAGGAATGCAGGGCTGGTTCAATATTAGGAAAACCATTAGGATAATTGACCATATTAATAATCAAATTAATAAAAATCTATGATCACCTCAATAGATGCAGAAACAGCATTTGATAAAATCCAACATCCATTCCTACTAAAAATGCTTGAGAGTATAGGAATAAATGGACTATTCCTTAAAATAATAACGAGCATATATTTAAAACTGTCAGTAAACATCATATGTAATGGCGATAAACTAGAACCTTTCCCTGTAAGATCAGGAGTGAAACAAGGTTACCCACTATCACCATTACTATTCAATATAGTACTAGAAATTCTAGCCTCGGCAATAAGAGCCAAGAAAGAGATTCAAGGAATTAGAGTAGGAAAAGAGGAAATCAAATTAGCACTCTTTGTAGATGACATGATGTTATACTTAGAGAACCCCAAAGACTCTGCTAAAAAGCTATTATAAATAATTCAGAATTTTAGCAAAGTTGCGGGATACAAAATAAATCCACAAAAATCCTCAGCATTTTTATACATTACCAACATAATCCAACAGCAAGAGATATAAAGAGAAATTCCAATCAAAATAACAGTCGATAGTATAAAATATTTTGGAATATATCTATGAAAGGAAAGTCAGGAATTATATGAGCAACATTATAAAACACTTGCCAAAAAAATAAAGTCAGATTTAAATAATTGGAGAGACATTCAGTGCTCTTGGATAGGCCGAGCGAATATAAGTAAGATGACAATACTCCCTAAACTAATCTATTTATTTAGTGGTATACCAATCAGACTTCCAAGAAACTATTTTAATGACCTAGAAAAAGTAACAACAGAATTCATATGGAACAACAAAAGGTGGAGAATTTCAAGGGAAGTAATGAAAAAAAATAAATGAAGGTGGTTTAGCTGTACCTGATCTAGAACTGTATTATAAAGCAACAGTCACCAAAACCATTTGGTATTGGCTAAGAAATAGACTAGTTGATCAGTGGAATAGGTTAGGTTCACAGGGCAAGATAGGGAATAAAAATAGCAATCTAGTGTTTGACAAACCCAAAGATCCCAAATTTTGGGATAAGAATTCATTATTTGACAAAAACTGCTGGGAAAACTGGAAATTAGTATGGCAGAAACTAGGCATGGACCCACATATAACAGCACATACTAAGATTAGATCAATATGGGTCCAAGATTTAGGCATAAAGAATGAAAACATAAATAAATTGGAGGAACATGGGATGGTTTACCTCTCAGACTTGTGGAGGGGGAAGGAGTTTGTGTCCAAAGGAGAACGAGAGACCATTATTGATCACAAAATAGAAGATTTTGATTACACCAAATTAAACATTTCTACACAAACAAAATTAATGCAAACAAGATTAGAAGGGAAGTAACAAATTGGGAAAACATTTTTACAGTTAAAGGCCTCATCTCCAAAATATACAGAGAATTGACTTTAATTTATAAGAAATCAAAACATTCTCCAATTGATAAATGGTCAAAGGATATGAACAGACAATTCTCAGATGATGAAATTGAAACTATATCCACTCATATGAAAGAATTTTCATATCACTATTGATCAGAGAAATGCAAATTAAGACAACTGAGATATCATTACACACCTGTCAGATTGGCTAAGATGACAGGAACAAATAATGATGAATGTTGGAGGGGATGTGGGAAAACTGGGACACTAATACATTGTTGGTGGAGTTGTGAAAGAATCCAACCATTCTGGAGAGCAATCTGGAATTATGCCCAAAAAGTTATCAAAATGTGCATACCCTTTGACCCAGCCATACTACTACTAGGCTTATATCCCAAGGAAATACTAAAGAAGGGAAAGGGACCTGTATGTGCCAAAATGTTTGTGGCAGCCCTTTTTGTGGTGGCTAGAAGCTGGAAGATGAATGGATGTCCATCAATTGGAGAATGGTTGGGTAAATTATGGTATATGAATGTTATGGAATGTTATTGTTCTGTAAGAAATGACCAACTGGAGGAATACAGAGACACTTGGAGAGACTTACATCAACTTATGCTGAGTGAAACAAGCAGAACTAGGGGATCATTATACACTTCAACAATGATACTGTATGAGGATGTATTCTGATGGAAGTGGATATTTTCAACATAGAGAAGAGCTAATCCAATTCCAACTGATCAGTGATGGACAGAATCAGCTACATCCAGAAAAGGAACACTGGGAAATGAGTATAAACTGTGAGCACTGTTTTGTTTTGTTTTGTTTTGTTTTTCTTCCCAGATTATTTTTAGCTTCCGAATACAATTCTTCCTTTGCAACAACAACAACAAAATTCGGTTCTGCACATATATATTGTGCCTAGGATATACTATAAAATATTTAATATGTATGGGAATGTCTGCCATCTAGGGGAGGATGTGGAGGGAAGGAGGGGAATAATTTGGAACAGAAGGGAGTACAACGGATAATGTTGTAAAGAAAAAATTACCTATGAATATGTACTGTCAAAGAAAATGTTATAATTATAAAAATTAATAAAAAATAAATTAAAATAAAATAAAGTGATAGTTACAAGGCATCTATAGATGCACAGTTATCAAAAAAAAAGATCAAATAAGATTCATTATAATTAGCAAGACAGGTGAGGATTAGAAAAATGTTCAGTAAAGGATGAAATATAAAAGACATTTCCTTCACCTTTCATTAATTAAAAAAAAATGAAGTAAACATTCAGTAGTCATTGCAACTTTTTTTCTCTGCTGAAATATTTAAGTCACAGTTTGTCACATGAAAAATTCCCCACTCCTGTATTTCATTATTAAATAACTTTACCTTTACACAAAGAGGTATGTTCATCACAGAACTATAAAGTCTCCACAGCACTCTATAGGTATTCTTATCAATGTAACTTTTCTGTTTGACAGTACATTGTTTTGAATCTTCAACACTCCTTAATTGGTAAGTTAAAATGATAACACCTTATCTAAATTAAAGGAATTAGGAAGGAATGAGAACTCAAAGAGGGGAAAACTAGGTTACATGAGATAACTTCTCAGTAATATAGCAATTATTAATATAAACTGATATTGTTCTTACATTTTATGATTGGACTATTCCAGATGGTAGCTTTTTTTACACACTAACATGAAATGAATAGGGGAAAGGCATTCTATAAAATAGCTGCCTAAGGCTAAAAGAATATTTTTATCTTATATTTAGACTAAATAGAATCAATTCACTGTGGCTTACATACTATATTAGTTTTTTTCCTCTGGACCAAAAATCTGACACAAAATGTTCATTCTTTGAAGTTCATTATGAGAACACTGAATGATACAGAATCATTCATATAGAGTTAGAAAGGACTGCTATTCAGGACAAATAAAATTATTTGGAATTAGTTTGGTTATCGCACTTTGCAAGTACCATATGGAAGACTAAGGAAGATGCCCAAAACAAACAAACAAACAAAACAAAACAAAATAAAAAATTCTATAGCTAACTCGAGAGGTTTTTTCCAACATATGTTAAATCCCTGTTCTTAAATAAAGTTGGTCAGTTCTCTCATTTCATTTTTCACCCCCACATGTTTCATCTGCATTGTGTTCCCTGCTGTTGAATATCAACCAAGGCAAAGAATAAGCCCTCTGTTTGCTTTTCACGATGTACCATTAAATTGCTTTTTATAAACAGGTCACATTCTATACTTCTTTCCTAGGCACTGTAAAGATAATATCATGGGAAGAGGGAAGTAATTTATCAGAGTGAAAATGGCAGGACAGTTCCTTCCTACTTTCTTCATTGCTGTTGACAGACTCACCATTTTATTAGTCCCCAAGGCCTAGAACCTAGGCATAATAATTAGTTCTTTTCATTTCATACCTAAGCTATTATAGCAAATGATTCATATAAAAGGTAGATATAAAAAAAAAAAAAACCTTCATCTAAATTGATTCTTATTTCTATCTGTTCTTACTATTGTTACTATTATCATGTCTTAGGATGAATATCATCTTTTCCATGTTGGTCGTCTTGATTTTTATCTTGTACATATGCAATTTATCATATAGAGTCTGTCAAAACTATCCATGCTCTGCCACTTCAACCAAAAAGTTTGTACAAGCCAAACTACTAAGTACATGGAACTTTATTTATGAGATTGTGCTGAGACAATTTGGATTTTATGCCTAGGTTTTTAAAAAAATGGAAGATTTTTCTCCTTAACAACTAAATGACAATGAGCATGGAAGAATATCACTAAAAGTAAAGACTTATTGAAAACAATTTGTTCTACAAATTTTAATATTAAAACACTCCCTTGATATTAATTTATATTGGCAAATGTATTAATCCTTCCTCATCCAACCTTGTGGATTTGGACTTGTAAGTTTATTGATATAAGGAAGCCTGGTCGAATAATTCTTCTACCAATGTAAATTAGTAAAGCACAACAATGCATAATCTTAGAGTTACCTAAGAAAATGAGAACACAGTGACATACTGATCAACAAACAAATGCTATACATCAGTAGAAGAACTAATATCTTCCTGATTCCAGATATTTCCCAACTCATTTTCCAGTCTCTCTTAATTTAGCTTAAAAACAGTAACCTCCTAAGTATATGGCACATGCTGTTTTGTGATATTTGTGGTTACTTTTTTTTTTAATTTTTTATTATATATATATATTTTTATAATATTATCCCTTGTATTCATTTTTCCAAATTATCCCCCCCTCCCTCTATTCCCTCCCCCCCCCGATGACAGGCAATCCCATACATTTTACATGTTGGGGAGTTGATTAATAGCTTGTTCTATTTCTTTTTCTGAAATGGGACTATTTAAGCAATTTATCTCCTCCTCTGTTAATCTAGGGAGCCTATATTTTTGGAGGAAGTCATCCATTTCACTTAAGTTATCAAATTTATTGGCATAAAGTTGGGCAAAGTAACTCCTTATTATTTCTCTAATTTCCTCTTCATTGGTGGAAAGACCCCCCTTTTCATTTGTAAGACTATCAATTTGATTTTCCTCTTTCTTTTTTTTGATCAAATTTACCAAAGGTTTATCTATTTTATTGGCTTTTTCATAAAACCAACTCTTGGTTTTATTTATTAATTCAATAGTTTTTTTTACTTTCAATATTATTGATTTCTCCTTTTAATTTTTGTATTTCAAGTTTAATTTTTGGTTGGGGGTTATTTGTGGTTACTTTTGAAAAGAGATGATTACAATAAGGAAGTGAAAAGAGAATAAAACATGGAAGCTTGGAAAAAAGAAGGGAGGGGGATGGGCATTGTGTGACATATTTAACACACAGAAATGTTTGTATCACTCTGTAGGGAAAGAAGGCTAATAATAGAAGGGAAAACAGAAGGAGAAGGGGAAAGGCACAAGAAAGGGGGAAGGGTGAAAAAAGGGAAAGGCTGTTTGAGGGAGGGGGTGGTCAGAAGCAAAGTAACTGGGGAGGAGGAAAAGAAAAAGAAAAGAGCGAAGCATAACTGAGGGAAATAAGATGGCAGGAAATAACAGTTAGTAATTTTACCTCTGTATGTGAATGGGATGAACTCTCCCATAAAACAGAAGTGGATAGAAACTGGATCAAAAGCCAGAATCCTACAATTTGTTGTTTACAAGAACTATATTTGAAGCCAAGTGATACATTAAGGGTAAAGATAAAAGACAGGAATTGTGACCAAAGAAGAACTGAAGATCATTATTGATCACAAAATAGATAATTCTGATTATATTAAGTTTAAAAGTTTTTGTACAAACAATAATATTGAGACAAGATCAGAAAGTAAGCATTTCACTGGGAAAACAATTTTACATTCACATCTTCTGATAAAGGCCTAATTTCTAAAATATATAGAGAATTGACTCAAATTTATGAGATTTCAAGACATTCTACAATTCACAAATGGTGAAAGAATATGAATGGATAATTTTTAGTTGAAGAAATTAAAACTTTTTTCTAATAATCTGAAAAGGTGCTTTAAATCACTATTGAGCAGAGAAATGCAAATAAAAAACTCTGAGATACCACTATACACCACTCAGATTCGCTAAGATGACAGGAAAAGATAATGATGAATGTTGGGGAAATTAGGACACTGATATGTTGTTGGTGGAATTGTAAAAGGATCCAATCATTCTAGAGAGCAATTTAGAACTATGCTCAAAAAGTTATAAAACCGTGCATACCCTTTAACCCAGCAGTGTTTCTAATGGACTTATATCCCAAAGAGGTCTTAAAAGAGGGAAAGGGACCCACATGTGCAAAAATGTTTGTGGCAGCCTTTTTTGTAGTGGCCAGAAACTGGAAACTGAGTGGATGCTCATTAATTGGAGAATGGCTGAATAAATTATGGGATAATTAATGTTAGGGAATAATTTTGTTCTGTAAGAAATAACCACAAGCAAAATTTCAGAGAAGCCTTTCCACCTCTAGTTTCTTTTTTATATCATAATAATAAAATCAAATTATACATGCACTCTCTATGTATACCACTTCTCAAGAGTTCTTTTCTTTATATCTTTTTATGCTTCTTTTGAATTCTATATTTGGAAGTCAAATTTTTTTGTTCAGCTCTGGTCTTTTCAACAGAAATAAATGGAATTTACCTATTTGGTTGAATGCCCATTTTCTTCTCTTAAAAAAAAAAAAAAGTGGGCAATTTATTCTTGGATGCATTCCAAGTTCCTTTGTTTTTTGGCATATCAGATTCCAACCCTTCAGTCCATTAAGGTGTAAGCTGCTAGGTCCTGGATAATCCTTATTGTGGTTCCTCAATATTTGAATTGTTTATTTCTGGCTGCTTGCAATATTTTATTCTTTGGTTTGATATTTCTGAAACTGAGCCACAATATTCCTTTGAATTTTAATTTAGGCGTCTCTTTCAGGTGATCAGTGAATTCTTTCATTGGCTAATTTACTTTCTGATTCTAAAACATCACTGCAGTTCTCTTTGACAATTTCCTAGAAGATAATTTTTTTCATCAAGGTTTTCAGGAAGTCCAATAATCCTTAGATTGTCTCTTCTAGATATATTTTCCAGTTCAGTTGTTTTACCAAGTAGGTTTTTTACATTTTCTTCTAATCTTTCATATTTTGGGGTGGGGGGGGGTTTGCTTGAATGATCCTTGATATCTCATCGGGTCATATACTGGTGTCTGTGTTCGGCCTGATTGTGCTTGGCCCACCTCCCTTTGTGCCAGACTGAAACATACCATTTCTGGAGATCTTCAAAATTATTTTCTGCTGGCAATTTGTTGTACTCCTGATATTTGTGCCTTCTACCAGTCCAGAACTAACTCAGAGGCTGGGTTTTCTAATTAGTTTGAAGGTTGTGGGAAGAGGTCAGGAAAAAACATGTGTTCACTCAACTATCTTGGATACCCCTGCCCCTCTCCCTGAATTAATATATTTCTTCCTGGTAACTAAGATGAAGTTGTTCAGGGAATCATGTTATTACTGATATGAGTGAAGTAATCTGATTAACAAGAAACAGAATTACTTTCTTTATGAATAATGCCATTATAATTGTATATTTAAAGAACACGCAATAAAATGATGGTCTTTTACTGCCAGGATATGTGTAAGTTGGTAGAGGTCACCATAGCAAATTAGGGTTAAGAACAATTAGATATACAGTATAAAATAGATCAAAGGTATGATCAGTGATTAATGACTGAACATGACCCCCAAATGATGTTATAATAAGCTTTCCTATAATTTGGTTCCTTTTAATGTGTACAATTTTCTTTTCTTGTAATCATTTAATAAAAGTTTATTGATTATCACAACTTCAGTTTTTTTCTTTTTCATTTATTTTTGACAGACATTACTTTAAGAATCATGTTGAGAGAAAAATCAGAGCAAAAGGGAAAAATCATGGGAGAGACAAATAAGAGAAAAAATATGTGAGCATTGCATGTATTTATTTACATTCAGTCTTATCAGTTCTTTTTCTGGATACAGATGGCCTTTTTTGTCCAATATAATTGAAATTGCTTTGTATCACTGAATCACTGAGAAGAACCAAATCTTTCATATTTGATCATTGCACATTCTAGTTGTTATTGTGCAAAATATATTTCTGGATTCTACTTGTTTTGCTCAGCATGTTCATGTAAGTCTTTCCAGGCACTTCTAATATCATTTTTATAGAACAATAATATTCCATAACATTTATATATCACAACTTGTTCAGCCATTCCACAAATGATTGGCATCTAATAATTTTCCAATTCTTGGCTTCCACAACGAGCTGCTACAAACATTTTTGCACATATGGGTCCTTTCCCCTCCTATGATATAGTGGTAGTATATCAGATGTTATCTCAGAGCTTTTTAGTTTGCATTTTTCTACTCAATAGTGATTTGGACTATTTTTTCCCTATATAACTAAAAACTGCTTTAATTTCATCATCTGAAAATTTATCTTTTCATATTCTTTGACCATTTATAAATTGGGGAATAAATTATATTCTTATACATTTGACATAGTTCTTTATATATTTTAGAAATAAAATCTTTATCAGAAATATTGGTTGCAAAGATTATTTTCCCCCCCAGCATTAGGAAATGTAATCTTGCTTCTGTTGGTTATGTTTTACAGAAACTTTCCTTAATTTAACATAATCAGTTGCCCATTTTGCTTTTCATAGTGTCCTTTAGTCATTATCTGATCATAAATTCCTCCTGTCTCCAAAGATCTGATAGGTAAATTATCCCGTATTCTCCTAATTTGTTTACAGTATCATCTTTTATGCTCAAATTATGTAACCATTTGATCTTATTACTAGGTCTCTGTTGAGTTTGTGACATTATTTTCTAGCTTTCTCAGCAATTTTTTGCAAACAGCAAGTTCTTATCACAGAGCCTGGAGTTTGGCAGGGTTTATCAAATACCAGATTAGTACAGGTTTTAATTATTGTGTCATGTGTATCTAACCTATTCCACTGATCCATTGTAATGTTCTTATTCATTTTCTGGAGGTCTCTGTGGCAGCTTTCTTATCAGTAAATCATCAGGAGAACAGCCAGGTGTTAGTGTCCAAATCCTTTATTATCTCCTTCACAATCTAGTTTCCTTGCTGGAACCCAGGCCAGCTTAGTGAAGAGACTTTCAGACCAGCCTTAGTCTCAAAGGGAAGTGCAGGAGGCCAGGCCCCATGGTAGTGTGAGATGAAATGAATGAATCTGTCTCTGAGTCCCATCCTGGCTGAGTTTATCCCAGTTAATATGCTGCATTTAGTTAAATACATTCATCATACTGAGTATAAACCAATCATTATATCACTAGGAAACTATTATTTGTTGTAAGATTAAATCAATCAAGATTAAATCAATGAACTAGAAAACTAGTAATCACCATGCTAAACTAGATAACCATTGTCTTTATCAATTCCACTGAATTAGCACCTTGTAAGAAACCTTATTTTAAGTACACAGTTCTGGCCCATAATAATCCACCATTCTATTTCTTAGGCAGTACCAAAGAGTTATTTCAATGACTGCTGATTTACAATAGTGTTTTAGGTCCGGTACTGCTAGAGCATCAAACTATTTTTTTCATTAATTTACTTTACATTCTTAATCCAATGTTCTTCCAAATGAATTTTGTCATTGTTTTCTAGATACATAAAATTATTTTTTGTCATTTTGATTGTTGTGGCACTGAACAAGTAGAACAATTTAAGTAGAATTGACATTTTTGTTACATTAGTTCAGACTTCCCGTGAGCAATTGATATTTTCCCATATGTTTAAATCTGACTTATTTTATGTGAGAAGTGTTTTGTAATTGTGTTCATATACTTCCTGGGTTTGTCTTAGTAGGTAGTTAGCCAAATATTTTATTTTTCTATAGTTATTTTAAATAGAATTCCTTTCTGTATCTCTTGCTATGGGCCTTTTAATATATCATATAGAAATGTTAATGATTTGTGTAGTTTTATTTCATATCTTATAAATTCGTTAATGTTAATTGTTTGAAGTAAGTTTTTGAATGATTCTTTTGGGTTCTCCAATTATTTCATCATATCATTTTCAAGGAATAATAGTTTAACTTCATTCTTGCCTATTCTAATTCCATTAATTCCTTTTTCTTTTCTTACAGATAACACCAGCATTTCTAGTACAAAGTTAAATAATAGTGATGATAACAGGCGTTGTTTTGCCTCTTATCTTATTGGAAATATGCCTCCTTTTCTCCATTTCAAATAATGTTTGCTGTTGGTTTTAGACAGTATTTATCATTTTAAGGAAAGCTCTCTTTTAATCCCATGCTCTCTAGTGTTTTTAAAAGGAATTGGTACTGCATTTTGTCAAAAACTTTTTTATGCATCTATTGAGATTATCACATGATTTCTATTGATTTTGTTATTGATATGTTCAATTATGGTAATAGTTGTTCTGATATGGAACCATCCCTGCATTCTTGGTATAATTCCCACTTGATCATAATGTATTATCCAGTTCATAAACTGCCATGATCTCTTTGCTAATATTTTATTTAAGAATTAGCATCAATATTCATTAGGGAGAATTGTCTGTGATTTTCTTACTCTATTTTGGCTCTTGATGGTTTAGGCATTAGTGCCATATTTGTGTCATAGGAGAAATTGGGCCATAATCCTTCTTTACTTATATTGCCAAGTTTTATTTGTTTTACCCAGTATGGGAATTGGTTGTTCCTTTTTTTTTTTTTTTTTCCTGAGGCAATTTGGGTGAAGTGACTTGCACAGGGTCACAGAATTAGTAAATGTTAAGTATCTGAACCTAGATTTGAACTCAGGTCTTCCTAACTTCAGGGCTGGTGTTCTATTCACTTCACCAACTCACTGCCCCTGGAACTGATTGTTCTTTAAATGTTTTGGTAAAATCCATAAATTGTACAATTTTCAAAAAAAGGGAATATTCTTAAATCATTTCATCTCCATTGACTTTAACACTTGCAGATAAATACATCAAAATGATTTAAATTATTTTTATGCATAGATTTCAAAGACTAAAATTCTCCCCTGAGATATTCTAAAATTTGTATTGGTCTACCTTTAAGTTTTCAGTGCTACTTATTTTTGTGGTGACTTCAAATTCTGTGTGAAACTTCTCCCTTAGTCAGTCACTAAAGGACTCATGAATATCCTCATAATGAAATAAATTACTTCTCCAGATATTCAATAAACCCAAACCCTTAGGGAGAGGCAGAATAGGTGCATTACCTTTAAAATTAGTACTTTTCTCTTTCACTTTTCTTTACTGCCCCACAAATTTATTGTCTGAGTGTGTTTAAGGTTTAAGTCCACTATGATTATTCTTTTTCTTTTTATATGAATAGACCTGAATTAATAACCTTCATGAATAAAAAGAAATATAAATGAGAAAGTATTACATTAAAATTATCCTGAGAACAAATTCCAAAACAGAACACATAGCAATTTGTGACTCAGTTTAGTTTTGCTAGATTGTACCAGAGTAAACAGTCAATAAACATTTACCATGCTTCTAGTCAGCATTATGCTAAAGTCAATGAATACAAATAGGAAAAATAAAAGAAAGCAATTCCTTGCTCTTAAGGAACTTGCAAGGCAATACACACACACACACACACACACACACACACACACACACACACAAACCGCTAAAAAAGGAGAGGGTATCTGGCTCAGGAGTAGAAGGGGCCCTTTAAACAGGTAATCTCGAAAAAATAAAAATAAAAAAAGGAGTCATGGGTCGGACCATCAGTTCTCTAATAAAAGAACAGTGTAGTTCTTCAAAGCTGAATCTGTCACCCAGATGATGAGATTTGACTAGATAACCTTATCCTAGAGGAATCCTGTTATTTATTTTCCATCAGCAGTCCAGCTGATAGCTGATATTGATTGATAATTAATATATGATCAATATAATGGAAAGGCTATTTTTCAATATATATTTGTGTGTGTGTGTGTGTGTGTGTGTGTGTGTGTGTGTGTGTGCGTGCGTGCGTGTACACAGAGGGGGGAGAGACAGAGAGAGAGAGAGAGAGAGAGAGAGAGAGAGAGAGAGAGAGAGAGAGAGAGAGAGAGAGAGAGGCACAGTGGAACAAACCATAAAGTGGAAATGGAAAGAAACAGATTATAAAGAACTCTGGGTAGATACTTCGTAACATTAAGATGTATTAGAAGATTAAGGAGAAAGCAAAATGAAAGGATACAACAGTTGCAGCCTCAAATAAATTAAAGACAGAATTTTCCTTTAAATTTTTCCTTTCAGCGTATAATCAGTTAAAGTAGTATCATAAATACAAGCATAGGTTTTCTCACAGTCTATAAACACATAAGAATGCAGCTTTCCATGTATTATCATCATATGAAATATGCAACAATAAACCTGGCATTTAAAGATCTTCATAATCTGTCTCCAGCCTAGTTGTTTGAATTTACTGCATATTAGTCTATTTCAGTATCCTATAATTCAGTCATATCAGTTTGATTTGTAATTGCCATATGAAACATTCCATCTTCCATCTCTGACTTTTCCCATGGTGTCTTCCATGCCTGGAATGCTCTCCACAATTGTCCTTCTGAAAATACCTTCATTGTTAAAATCATAGTTGCTGAGGGTCTCTTTTGCTTCATATTAGAATTAATATGATACATTTGTATAACATTACCTATTAGAATATAAATATTTCAATCATAATTTTTGACATTTATTTTTTTTTGATCTGAGTAATTATAGCACCTCAGATAGTTTGCTATACTATAAGGACTTTATACATACCTAAGTACATTATTGTTGAATATCTGAAGGAATAAGACATATAAAATTACTTTATTTCACTGATGGAATATATTGCCTTTATCTGCTCAACAGCAAACAACATAAATAAAAACGAAATTAAAAATAGAGGCAAGGAAGAGATGAAAAGGAGAAAAGGATGGAGGAGAGAGATAGAGACTGTGTGTGTGTGTGTGTGTGTGTGTGTGTGTGTGTGTGTGTGTGTGAGAAAGAGAGAGAGAGAGAGAGAGAGAGAGAGAGAGAGAGAGAGAGAGAGAGAGAGAAAGAGGAAGAGGTGGAAGAGGAAGAAAAGAAGGAGCAGAAAGAGGAGGAGGAGAAAGAAAAGGAGGAGAAGTGAAACAGAGATAGAGACACATACAGAAAAAAATTATTAAGCATGACTAATTATCAGCTACCAGGCACAGTGCTGAGTTGAGTGTTAAGCCTGGGCTAGCTCCCTGGAGGCCTCAGGATCAGCCAGAGTCAGGGTAAGAAAAAATCTTTGGTCTTTAGGGGAAGAAGCAGGCAAACTGCCAGGAGTTTAGCCAAAGATCTCTTCTCCATTCTGGAGTCCAGAATCTCCACCTTTCTTCTCCTCCTGCTACTGCCAGATGAAATCTGGCTTCTGTCACCCACCCACTAGTCCTTGCCTTCAATTATCTTAAGACCAAACATTGAGTTAGCACCAAACAATGGGAAAAGCCATTTTTCCAAACATATGCTAATAGAGTCATTGTCTCATATAGAATAGGTAATTAACCTTAAGTGCTCAGTTGTCTGATTCAAGTACCCCTTTTCATAGTTTCAGCCTTTTATATTTGAAAATAAAAATATGAGGAAGCAAAGTAAATCTTGTCTTCAAAGAATTCATAGAGACAACCTAGAATGAGATGGGAGAATTTATATGGCACCATGATTTTAAAATATTTTAAAAGTTACCTGAAATCTTGGTTTTGAATGAGATAAATAAAAAACTTAAAAAATAGAGTTCAAGTTTATGAGGGAATGAGTATACATTTCCATGGGAACACACTCCAGAGTATAATGGCATGGCTTAGAAATAGACTACAAGTGACATGGAAATATTATTCTTTTTTATTATAGCTTTTTTATTTACAAAATATATGCATGGGTAATTTTTCAGCATTGACAGTTGCAAAACCTTTTGTTCCAATTTTCCCCCTTCTTACCCCCAAAATGTTTGTGGCAGCCCTTTTCATAGTAGCTAGAAACTGGAAAATGAATGGATATCCATCAATTGAAGAATGGTTGGGTAAATTATGGTATAGGAATGTTATAGAATATTATTGTTCTGTAAGAAATGACCAACAGGAGGAATACAGAGAGGCTTGGAGAGACTTACATCAACTGATGCTGAGTGAAAAGAGTAGAACTAGGGGATCATTATACACTTCAACAATGATACTGTATGAGGATATATTCTGATGGAAGTGGATATTTTCAACATAGAGAAGAGCTAATCCAATTCCAATTGATCAATGATGGACAGAATCAGCTACTTCCAGAAAAGGAACACTGGGAAATGAGTATAAACTGTGAGCACTGTTTTGTTTTGTTTTGTTTTGTTTTGTTTTGTTTTGTTTTGTTTCTCTTCCCAGATTATTCTTACCTTGCGAATACAATCCTTCCTTTGCAACAGCAGCAACAACAAAATTCGGTTCTGCATTTATATATATATATATTGTACCTAGGATATACTATAAGATATTTAATATGTATGGGAATACCTGCCATCTAGGGGAGGGGATGGAGGGAAGGAGGGGAAAAACTCAGAACAGAAGGGAGTACAAGGGATAATGTTGTAAAAAAAAAAATTACCTATGCATATGTATTGTCAAAGAAAATGTTATAATTATAAAAATTAATAAAAAATAAAAAAAATAGATGCTACTGGTTATTTTAAGGAAAAGTCATTTTATTCCTATACTCTCAAGTGATTTTAATAGGAATGGATGTTGAATTTTATCAAATGATTTTTTCTGCATCTACTGAGATGATCCCATTATTTTTCTTAATTTCGTTATTGATACTGTCAATAATATTAATCATTTTCCTAATATTCAACCAGCCCTACATTCGTTTTACTTGGTCATGGTGTATTATCCTAGGGATGATTTTCTGTAGTCTTTCTGCTAATATTTTAGTTAAGATTTTAGCATCAATATTCATTAGGGAGATTGGTCTAATAATTTTCTTTCTCTGTTTTCAACCTACGTAGTTTAGGTATCAGTACCATGTCTGTGTCATAAACAGAATTTAGTAGGAATCATTCATTCCCTGTTTTTTCAAATAGTTTATATAGCATGGAAGTTAATTGTTATTTAAATGTTTGGTAGAATTAACGTGGAAATGCATCTGGTCCTGGGGATTTTTTCTTAGGGAGTTGATTAATAGCTTGCTCTATTTCTTTTTCTGAAATGGGACTATTTACGCATTTTACTTCCTCCTCTGTTAATCTGGGAAGCCTATATTTTTGGAGGTAGTCATCCATTTCACTTAGGTTATCAAATTTATTGGCATAAAGTTAGGCAAAGTACCTTTTTCTCTTTCCTTTTTCCTCCTCTTACCACCTGGAGACCAGATTGGGAGGTTGCTACTAAGGTATGTGCAGTAAGTCATAGAGTAGATGTGATTTATGGGAATAAAATCCAAGTTTGTTCATTTAAACTCTTGGGTGCTCTGTTATGCTTCAACTACTTTCTATGAGATAGTAGCAGGAGGATTCTGAGGACCTCAAAACAGAGGTGAGATTGATGATATTATATTTGCCAGTTTTTCTCTGATAGGCCTAGGAATAAGGACCGATTAGCATTAGTTAGGGAGAATAAAAAAAACTCTAACATATGGTGCCAAACATGGGGCAGAAGATTAAAAATGCTAAGCCTTGATATATTAATTATTATTAAAATTAATATCTAGGAAGAAATAACAGTTCCTTGGAAGAGAAGGTAGAGATACACTGTGGGTCAATTTGTGACCAGACCATAGAATAGAGTTGTGAAAGAAGAACAAGCTTATGAATTACAAACCAGAACAGGTGATTCTTTATCAGAAAACACACCCTCCAAAAAAGAAAAGCAACAGTTTTTCCCAATGCCAAAAAGTGTTTATCTTTCATTAGAAGGTTTATCAAAATATGTGCCTGTGCCTCCAGGTGATCAAGATAATAAAGAAAACCATCTCCTCCACCCCTTAAGTACAGCTCAAATGGAGAGAAAGGATGAAGGAATTAAGCAAATAGAGCAAAAGTTGCAGGAATTGGGCCTTTAAGCAAGAGATAATATAAAGGCCTTGTTACAGCAATTAGACCAGGAAGTACAACAATTCAGGCAGAGAACTGAGGTAGAAGACAGAGAAAGGGCTAAATTAGAACAAAAAAGAAAGCCAGAGCCCTGGCTACAGATTGAGCAAGAAAAGAGACAGGAGATAGCTTTGGAAAGACCAGTTGTTTTTCCCATTGAGCACAGAAAAAGCCACCCCCTCACATCCTTACAAGAAGGGTTAATGAAGGCAGCTGCTGAAGGTGAAGATAGAATGCTGTGGGATCCTGAGAAGACAGAAGGAAAGAAATGTAATAAATGTGGCAGAAAGGGACATTCCCCAGCCCAATGCCATAAGCGGCAAAAAGGGGATGGAAAATTCTTTGGCCTTGCTTGGGGTAAGATAGGCCATATGGTAGAATTTTATAGGATCAGGAAGAAAAGTAAGACTGCGGTTCACGGAAACTTGCATGGGGCTCCCTTGAGGACCCCAAACACATACTAAATAGATTCAGATCAAGCTTTGATGAGAAATATTTAAAGTATTTGGTGAATGCAGTTGAGGGTTTCAACATTAGCCCATGGACTATTGCACGTGTTGAGGTACAACCGAAGGCAGAAGATAGAATCGGACTTTCAGACTATGCACCCATGATTATACATACTAAAATATTAACATATGGAACCTGTGAACTTAAAGGGAAATCATCTAATCTGTAAAGTATTAATTCTTTTGGTGAGGTTAATTTTACTCAGATGATTGGGCAAGAAAAACCCAGTGTACTATTTATACAGAAAACAAGTCATTAGGAATGATTGACTCAGAAAAAATTGATTGGACTCCTGAATGGCTGATTCAAATTCAAATAGTAACAGCTAAGGAAGTAGGCTTTATGGATGGAGCCAAAAAAAAAAAAAAAAAAAAAAAAAAAAAAAAAAAAACAAAAAAAAACTTGTGGTGTCCTGAGGACAGTAATTGCTATAATATTCAGAAAAATTTTAAAAACACAGCTCAGCTAGAGAGAGTGGAATTTTATACTTATAAAACTGCAAGGATAGTTCTTCGAGAGTTGGAACTCCCCTTTTCATACACTTCCACAGGATGATTGCCCAAACCCCTATGAGTACTTATAAAACAGTGTTGATTTTTAGAATGGTTTGGAAAATTGCTGTTTTAATCACTAGAATAGATAGATAATGTGTGACCCAGGAGGAGAAGTAACATTAGATTTATTGATTCACACTCCTGAAGTACAATTTGGTATCAGAAATTCAAACTTTGATGTTAGGCAAAAGACTTCAGGGATATCATGGACTGAAGCTTTCATAGCCATGTCCTTTTTTCATTAACTGTATAAATGGCAGACCATTGAAAAGGTTGATAGACACAGATGTAAGTAATATAGCTATTGGATGTGCCAACTGGACTGGTAATTGGTTAAAAATCATAGCAAATACCTATGTGTCAGGTATAAAATGATCTATAGTAGTTAAAATTAGTGCTACCTCTTGGAAATGAAAATTTAAATTTAAAACAGTAAACCTTATTTATTTTACAATGGAAAGGTCCCACATTAATCAGTGGGGAAGATATTTCTTAGAAAATAAAAAAATTCAAATTTCTTTAGGCACAGGACAGAAAAGACTTAACCAAGGACATTTACAAGTTTTTCTAAGTCCTTGGGATTCCCTTGAATTTGTTATAAAAAGGAAATTTGGGGAATGGAGAATGTTTATTGATCCAAGAAAAGTAAATGGACATGTGGAGATAGTAGCAGCTCTTCAGCTTGGGCTTCCATCTTCTCAATTGCTTGAGGAATGGTCTTTTAGGATTAAGAATTTTATTTCTCTAGATAAGGATATGAAGGAATTTATATTTTCAGTGCCCAGCATTAATTCAGCTGAACTTTACAGAGGATTTGAATGGATGGCCTCGCCACATGGCATAAAGAACAGTGCTACTTTAAATCAAAGGCCTGTGGCAGATGAACTTACCCCTGTGAGAAAAGTATCTCTAAGAGTTAAGGTGGTACTACTGTCAAGAGAAAACAGTATTTTGGATTCACAATACCATCTTAAAAAAAGCTCTAGAGGCTCTAAGAGAGAATGAATTGGCTTTATTTAATATAAATGAAAAAATAACTAAAAAAAGTATTGAAAATATCAAATTTGGTTACAAAAAAAGGCACCCATAGCAATCCTTCATCAAAGAGACAATATGAAGTGGGTGAACTTCCCAGCACAATCAGATAAAAATTTTAAATTTTACCCAGTGCTTGTGGTTAACATTTTAATAAAAGCCATAGAGAAAGTAGTAAAATTATCTGGGACAAGACCTGGTAAAATTAATATCTCTAATATCAATGCACAAATTGATGTGTGCTGTGAAACCATCCTAGAGTGTAAAAATGTATTGGCTACAGCTCTAAGCCTTGCACATGGATATGTAAGAATAAATTTTGATTGGGTTATTCAATAGATGTGGTACAAAGAATTGCCATAACTCAAATAAAATTTGTAGTTTTAAAAAATATGTTATCAGCTCTTTAAAGAACTTTGAGAGCGAGTGAGAAAGCCCTCAGATAAATATATCCTATATGTCCATTTTCAGAGTAGACTTTCAAAACATATCTTTTATAACCAGGCTGCTAGAGTCTTATATTTGCAAATTGTGATAACTAAAGAAGAAGCTAGGAGCATGGCAAAAGGCTACATAGCTCATCTTTCTTTTCACTCTAATATGCTCCTTATAGGAAAAAACCCTTATGCTTTGAAATTTAATGTTTTGAGACCAATGGATATTATGGCTTCATTCCAATCTGGAGAAATAGCTAGGCATGTGATCAACCATCTTTCCATTGTAGGAATTTCATATGCATTTAAGACAGGTTATGGATTGGCTTATAAATATTTTGCCTTTAGGTGTTTTTGCATTGAATTTGACTTTGTTCATTCCCTTGGCGTTTCTTATAATCCTACTAGCAAAGTCATTACTGGACAGACTATTTATATCCCCAAGAGGTTCTCTTTTAAACAAGAGAAGGGAATTTTGGGACATGCACAAGATGTGGCAATACATATGTGTGATTGCTTGCAATTTTAAAATTTTGATTTTACATTTTTAAACTCTTTTGAGTTTGCATTCTTAAATTATTTTGATTTTACATCTCTAAAGTATTTTGATTTTACATTTCTAAGTTATTTTGATTTTATATTTTTAAGTTACTTCAGTTTTATACTTTTAAATTATTTTGGTTTTACTTTTTAAAATTCTTTCAGTTTTATATTTTTAAATTCTTTGCATTTTACCTTAACAATGTACTTCTGGCATAGACAGAAAGTGCAGCTAAGTGACAGACTGATTGACTTTTGTCTGACCTTTGTTTGTCTTTTTGACAAGAACTTTCTTTCCATAGTGATGTGCCTTGATGGCATTTGGAAAACCCCAAGTTGGGCCAGGGTTTGGGGCCCCAGGTACATTCCTTTAATTCTAGGTGCAGATTCAATAGCAGAGGAGTTGATCTCCACCAGAAACATCCATGACTTGGGGATTCAAGAAGAGAAGCACCAGACAACAGCCCAGAGGGACCAGCCAGATGTCAGCAGCCATCCAGCCGCTGATGGCAGCAATGTCCCTCCTGACTTTGATACCAGAGACAGCAGACACAGCTCCAGTGCAGCAGCTGAAATGGACTGCCTTGGGTGATAATGGAATATAGAGACTGTAAATCTCCTTGAGTATGACTTTAATGAATGGATTGAATACTTGGCCATTGTTGAGCCTAATTATTATTTTCATACTTATATGCAATATAAAGACTGTAAATGGATAATGGGCCATAATTGGGCTGGAACCAAGATCTGGCTCTGAAGTCTTGGCCAAGTTGATTGGCTTGTGTTGTGACGTTGGGACTTGGGACAAAAGCTTGGGACAAAAAGAGGTCTTCTATTTTTCTCTTTCCTTTTTCCACCTCTTACTACCTGGAGCCTGGACTGGGAGGTCGCTACTGAGGTAGGTGCAGGATGTCATAGAGTAGATGTGATTTGTGGGAATAAAATCTAAGTTTGTTCATTAAAAAAAAAATGGGCAAAGTAATTTCTTATTATTGCTCTAATTTCCTCTTCATGTGTGGAAAGTTCTCCCTTTTCATTTTTGAAATGAACAATTTGATTTTCCTCTTTCCTTTTTCTAATCAGATTTGCCAAAGGTTTATCTATTTTATTGGATTTCATACAACCAGCTCTTAGTTTCATTTATTAATTCAAAATTTTTTTGTTTGTTTTTTTTTACTTCCAGTATTATTCATTTCTCCTTTTAATTTTGGTATTTCAAATTTAGTATTTGATTAAGGGTTTTTAATTTGGTCTTTTTTCTAGCTTTTTAAGTTTCAAGCGCAATTCATTGATCATCCCTTTGTCTATTTTATTCAAGTAATCCTCAAAAGATATAAAATTTCCTCAAACTATCACTCTTTGCAGATGACAAGATGGTATACTTAGAGAACCCCAAAGACTCTGCTAAAAAAGCTATTAGAAATAATTCAGAACTTTAGCAAAATTGCAGGATACAAAATAAATCCACATAAATCCTCAGATTTTTTATACATTACCAACACAATCCAACAGCAAGAGATACAAAGAAAAAGTTCCAATCAAACTAATGGATGATAGTATAAAATATTTGGGAATATATCTACCAAAGGAAAGTCAGGAATTACATGAAAAAAATTACAAAACACTTGCGACAAAAATAAAGACAGATTTAAATAATTGGAAAGACATTGAGTGCTCTTGGATAGGCCGAGCGAATATAATTAAGATGACAGTACTCCCTAAAGTAATCTATTTATTTAGTGCTATACCAATCAGACTCCCAAGAAACTATTTTAATGACCTAGAAAAACTAACAACAGAATTCATATGGAACAACAAAAGGTGGAGAATTTCAAGGGAAGTAATGAAAAAAAAATTAAATGAAGGTGGCCTAGCTATACCTGATCTAGAATTATATTATAAAGCAGCAGTCACTAAAACCATCTGGTATTGGCTAAGAAATAGACTAGTTGATCAGTGGCATAGGTTAGGTACACAGAGCAAGATAGTGAATAAAAATAGCAATCTAGTGTTTGACAAATGCAAAGATCCCAACTTCTGGGATAAGAATTCATTATTTGACAAAAACTGCTGGCAAAATTGGAAATTAGTATGGCAGAAACTAGGCATGGACCCACATTTAACACCACATACTAAGATAAGATCAAAATGGAGCCAAGATTTAGGCATAAAGAATGAGATCATAAATAAATTAGAGTAACATAGGATAGTTTACCTCTCAGACTTGTGGGGAAGGAAGGAATTTGTGTCCAAAGGAGAACTAGAGATCATTATTGATCACAAAATAGAACATTTTGATTGCATCAAATTAAAAAGCTTTACAAAACTAATGCAAAAAAAGATTAGAAGAGAAGTAACAAATTGGGAAAAAATTTTTACAGTTAAAGGTTCTGATAAAGGACTCATTTTGAAAATATACAGAGAATTGATTCTAATTTATAAGAAATGAAGCCATTCTCCAATTGATAAATGGTCAAAGGATACAAACAGACACTTTTCAGATGATGAAATTAAAACTATTTCCAATCATATGAAAGAGTGTTCCAAATCACTATTGATCAGAGAAATGCAAATTAAGACAACTCTAAGATACCACTACACACCTGTCAGATTGGCTAAGATGACAGGAACAAATAATGATGAATGTTGGAGGGGCTGTGGGAAAACTGGGACGCTGATGCATTGTTGGTGGAATTGTGAAAGAATCCAACCATTCTGGAGAGCAATCTGGAATTATGCCCAAAAAGTTATCAACCTGTATATACCCTTTGATCCAGCAGTGCTACTACTAGGCTTTTATCCAAAGGAAATACTAAAGAAGGGAAAGGGACCTGTATGTGCTAAAATGTTTATGGCAGCCCTTTTTGTAGTGGCTAGAAACTGGAAAACGAATGGATGTCCATCAATTGAAGAATGGTTGGGTAAATTATGGTATAAGAATTTCATGGAATATTATTGTTCTATAAGAAATGACCAACAGGATATATACAGAGAGGTTTGGAGAGACTTACATCAATTGATGCTGAGTGAAATGAGCATAACTAGGAGATCATTATACACTTCAACAATGGTACTGTATGAGGATGTATTCTGATGCAAGTAGATATCTTCAACACAGAGAAGATCTAATCCAATTCCAATTGATCAATGATGGACTGAATCAGCTGTACCCAGAAAAGGAACATTGGGAAATGAGTGTAAACTGTTAACATTTTTTTTGTTTTTCTCCCCAGGTTAATTTTACCTTCCAAATCCAATTCTTTCTTTCCAACAACAATAACAACAACAAAATTTGGTTCTGCACATATATATATATATATATATATATATATATATATATATATATATATATATATAGTACCTAGGATATACTATAACATATTTAATATGTATAGGAATGCCTTCCATCTAGGGGAAGGGGTGGAGGGAAGTAGGGGAAAAATTCGGAACAGAAGGGAGTACAGAGGATAATGTTGTAAAAAAGTTATAAATATAAAATTAATTTTAAAAAATTTAATTTAAAAAAAGATATAAAATTTCCCCTTATTACAACTTTAGCTGCATCCTACAAATTTTGGTATGATATCTCATCATTGTCATTATCTTGAATGAAATTATTAATTGTTTTTATAATTTGCTGTTTCACCCAACCATTAAGATGAGATTATTAAATTTCCAATTAATTTTTGGTCTATTTACCCTTAAATTTTTGTTGAATATAATAGTTTTTATTTCATTGTGATCTGAAAAGAAAGCCTTTACTATGTCTGCCTTCCTGCATTTAATTTTGAGGTCTTTATCTCGTAATATATGGTCAATTTTTTATAGGTTCCATGAGCTGCTGAGAAGAAAGCATACTCCCTTCTATATCCATTCAGGTTTCTCCAAAAATCTACCATACCTAACTTTTCTAATATTCTATTTACCTCTTTAATTGCTTTCTTATTTCTTTTCTTTTTTTGTGGTTTGATTTATCTAATTCTGAGAGTGCAATTTTGAGATCTCCCACTATTATGGTTTTGCTATCTATTTCTTCTTGCATCTCTCCTGATGTCTCCTTTAGGAAATTAGATGCTATTCCATTTGGTGCACATATGTTTAGGATTGATATTGCTTCATTGTCTATGCTACCCATTAGCAAGATAGAGTTCCCTTCTTTATGTCTTTTAATTAGATCAATTTTTGATTTTGCTTGATCTGGGATTAGGATTGCTATCCCTGTATATGTATGGTTGAATTTTTAAATGATTTGTTTTGCTCTATGGAATTTTTTTCCATTTCACTATTTTTTTTTTAACTGAATTATTTTCTTTTTCCAATTCACAAATCCTACTTCTTTGGGAGTTCTTTATCTTTTTCAATTCACAATTTCTACTTTCCTGGGAGTTCTTTACCTTTTTCAATTCACAAATTCTGTTTCCCTGCATTCTCTGGGAGTTCTTTATCTTTTTCAATTTACATTTTAGGAAGTTGTTTTCTTTTTCCACTTTATCAATTTTTTTTTCCTTCAAGTGAGTTATAAGTCTTTTCTGTACTCTCTTGCATAGCTTCTCTTTCCTTTCTCCATTTTTATTCTAGCTCTCTTTTAAGATTTTTTATAATTTCTTCTAGGAGAGCCTTGTGTGATGGGGACTACGTTACATCCCCCTTTGGAGTTTTGTCTGGACACTATCTTCTATTAGTCTCCTTGTGATTCAAAACCTGTTCTCTTTCTGTATAGAAGTTATTGATGGTCCATCTGGCTTTTTAAATCATTTTTTAAAAGCCCTTATGGTCTGCCTTCAGGACAAGGAGGTTACCAGCTTCCTCTGCAGAGCAGGGACAGATATATGGACAGTAGCTATCTTGCAAACAAGCTGCAAAGAGTGGCTGAGCTGTGGAAGTGTTCTGGGAAAAGTGTCTCTGCCCTGGGTAGCACAGGCCGAGATGAGAACTACCCTGCTAAGAGCCCTGCAGTGCGGATTAGGAATTGCTCTGGGGGTTAGAGACTGAGCTGGGGAAGTCACTGCTCCAGGAAGAAACCTGCTGTGAGGAGTAGCAGTTTGCCTGGGAAGATCCCCACACAGGACAAGAAGTGTATCTGCCCTGGGAAGTGCAGTCACACTGTGGAAGTTCTATTTCTCCAGGCTGACCCCCTCTCCCCAATGCAGATAGAGGCTGCTCTTTCCTGAGTCACTCGGCTGTGCAGATTTGTGATTACCCCAGGCAGTCCCATACTATAGAATGTGGCTGCACAGCTGTGCTGTGATCTGTGCTAAGTCACTCACTTCCAGTCCTGTGTGGGTGTAGCCAGATCCTGTTAGAGTCTGGCATGTTTTTGGAGTACCCTCTACCTTGGATTTAATTTATCTGCTGGTCTACTGCTTTACAGCAGAGCAGCCAACCTGTGGTAGAGTCCTCCTTATAAATTTTCCAGCCACAAAGACTGCCCCACCCCAGTTGCTCAGTTTGCTAGTGTCTCCTTCTATCTCCCTGATTGTGCTGGCCTGCTCCTGCCACTCAAAATAAACTTTTTCTGGAGATCTTCCAGATTATCTTTGGAGGGTAAATTGTTGTACTTCAAATCTTTGTGAATTTTACCAATCAAGCACTATTGTTGAGCTGAATTTTATAATTATTAATGAGGGTATGAGAGAAGTTTCAAATGTCATTTTTGTCTTCTCTGCCATCTTGGCTCTGCCTCCCAGAAATATTATTCTTAAAAAAACAAGGTCATATATTCTGTGCAGAAATATTTATAGTAAAAAGAAAATTGAACAATTTGAGAATATTAACAACTGGCAAGATTGAAGAGAGAATTGAGCATGATTTCCTAGATGAGGTAGTCTATTAGAATTTATTTCTTTACTTTCTATCATCTATTTTTATATCTATCAATAATCTACCTAATATATCAATCTATTATTTTATTTAGCTAATATAATTTTGCTAAGGATGGCACATTATTCTATATGCTATAATCCTTACCTAACTTGTTTAATAGTCTGATAAATCAGAAATTAGAAAGATGAAAAAACTTGAACTCTTAAATCTAGACTTCTCATTCCATGTAATCTAAAAATGATTCTGGGTTCCCCTTAATAAGTTTAAAGATGGTGCTTTAGCATTTTAAAGGTGATGCAAATTAATGGCTGACAGATGGTATCTTGCTTTTCTTTAGGCAGAAAAATTTAGTTATTATTCATTAATACCCCATCAATGCAAAGACATCTGCAGTATTCAATGCAAAACATAGATAGAAATGATAGATGAAGATAAATTTATAGATAGATAAAACATTTCCCACTTGATTGCAATATGGTGTAAAAAATAAGGTGTTACTTGTGTCACTGGCATATTGAGATTTCTAATGTTTAGTCATCCAATTGGGGAATTTAAAAAAAACAATTTATATAATGACATTTACATTCAATTGCTTATCTCACTGGAATCCAAAGTCACACATGAAAAGATAGTAAGCAGAAGACTTCATTGAAGTGCAGAGCACCAACATTTTTCCCCATCAAAAAGATTCACTATTATACTCAGATTTTAATCAATGTCCTCCATCTAATATTATAATCTTAGTCAATAATGCTTGCCAAAAAACCTAAATAAACATATGTCTAATCAACACATTTTGTCATCTGTTTGATTAGTTTACTTCAACGGATTGAATCTAAAAAAAAAAAAAAAAAACCAAGAATATGTTTTTGCCTTATGTGAAATTGCTTTTTATTAGAGTACATAAAGGGATATTTTTTTCTTCTGAGTATTAAATGAAGGACTTCATATAGCTAATTACCTAGAACTTCTAAATGGAAGTTAGATGATACAAAAATAATAATCTAATTTCTATGATAAAATATAATGAATAATTGACATTCCAAAGAACTATATTTATAGTTTTTTTCTTTAGTTGAGCCAAATATAAAATAATGTTGTGCCAAAGGACATTTTACTGGTCAAAGATATAACATATATTACATGTTATACAGTAAATTATAACAGTGTGACCCACTTAGATAAAATATCTTCTCATACCTCTAATTAAGAGAACAAAACTGTGGCAACTTTGCTGATAGAAAGATGATCAAAATCTTGGCTCAGAAGGTATTATATTTAATGTTGATTTTGTATAAATCAGTGATATATAGATGTTGGTCATTAGAGTATATATAGGAACACTGGTTCAATTGCTAAGCAATTATTTGCTTATTAAAACACACTCAGTAAAATATAGTTTATAAAGCATAAATGTTAAGATGCTTAAAATCAGCATCCTATTAAGTGAAACATTCCTTATAATTATCTATTTTTACAAGTAATATCTTGCACATTATATTTATTGAAAAATGAACAACATAAGAATGATCTAAATGTTTTCTTGAAAAGTATTCAAAATTGAACATATGCACTAGCTTTCCTTTATGAAATCTCTTTTTGCACTAGGTCAACTTCTGTAGTTCAATTTTGCTAAAAGAGATAAAAATGTAGAGAGATCACTAAGGATATGAGAGATAATAATATCAATATAAAATAATGTGATCATTAAAGTTAATATTTGTATATATCATAATCACTTCTAAAATAGAATTTACCTGTTTTCACAAAAATCATGAAAAATTTCATAAAATTCTCAACAATAGGAATGTGCTTTCTATTTTATATTATAAAGGAGAAAAAATGACCTCAGAATTCTAATGTAGGGACTATGACTTAAAATACCAAAATTATAGGGTCTTCCTAAGTATGCTTTTAATGATATTTAAGAGTATTGTGGTTTATGTGTTCATTAAGATAGCTTTAGATAGAATTAAGTTTGAAAGAGAAATATGATAAAAGATTAAAAATGTAGAGGATAATAGGGATTTTATAGAATGGAAAGTAATTGTTTAATATGTTGTTGTTTTATTTTGTCTGGACCTCCATGATTCCATTTTAAGGTTTTCTTGACAGAGATACTGGAATGGTCTCATTTCCTTCTCCAAGCCTTCTAACAGATGAGGAAGTAAGACAAATAGAATTAAATGACTTCTGCAACATCACACAACTAGTAAGTATCTGAAGGAGGATTTGAACTCATACAGATGAATCTTCCTGATCCAAAACTGAGGACTCTATCCACTTTTCCACCAGTATTCAAATACAGAAAAATTATAGTGAAGATTGTCAGTCAATATAGGATAGCTTAGTTGATTGTAGTAATAGTTTTTCTGACATTGAACCAGCCTTGCATTCCTGGTATAAATGCTACTTGGTCACATTGTATTATCATATTGATAAGTAGTTGTAAGCTCTTTGCTAATATTTCATTTAAATTGTTGTATCAATATTCATTAGGGAGATTGTTCTGTAATTTTCTTTCTCTGTTTTGGTTCTCCCTTGTTTAGGTATCAGTATTATATTTGTATCATGGAAGGAATTTGGTAAGTCTGTTTCTATTCTTTTCCAAATAATTTCCAAAATATTGAAATCAATTGTTTTTTTAAATATTTGCTAGAATTTACTTGTGAATCCATCTGGTCCTGGAGATTTATTTTTCTTAAGGAGTTCATTAATGGTTTGTTCAATTTCTTTGTCAAAAAGAGAATATAAAAGTAACTTATTTCCTCTTCTGTTAATATGGGAATTATGTTTTTGTAAATATACATTTGGGTTAAATTGTTAGATTTCCTGCCATGCAGTTAGGCATAATACTCCTAATTATTGCTTCACTTTCTTTTTCATTGGTAAAGTTAACCATTTCATTTTTTATGCTGTCAATATTTTTTTGCATTTTCTAATCAAATTAACCAAAAATTTATCTATTTTGTTGTTTTTTTCTATAAAAACAAATCTTAGTTTTATTAATTAGTTCAATACTTTTATTAGTTTCTATTTTATTAATCTCATTTTTGACTTTCTTAATTTCTAATTTGGTATTTAATTGAGTTTTAAAATTTGTTCTTTTTCTTATTCTTTTTAATTGCTATTTTCTTTTGACATCTATCATATCTAGATATTCTAGGATTCTATTAACCTCCTTCGTTTCTTGTTAATTGTTTGATTCTAAGAGGGGTAGGTTGTGGTACCCCACTCATATGGTTTTACTGTCTATTTCTTCCTGTAACTGCCTAATATCTTCTCTAGGAATTTGTATACCTACCATTTTGTGAATATAAATTTAGTATTTTACTATATTATTGTTTATGGTACCTTTTAACAATATGTACTTTTCTTCCTTATCTCTTTTAATCAGACATATGATTTGTTTTTTATCCTGCAACTTTGCTAAAGTTGTGAATTGTTTCTAGTAGTTTTTAAGTTGATTCTTTAGGATTCTCTAAGAATATTATTACATCATCTGCAAAGAGTAATACTTTGGTTTCCTCATTTCCTACTCTAATTTTCTTCTCTTATTGCCAAAGCTAACATTTCTAATCTAATATAGGACAGTAATACTGATAGTTTGCAAACTTGTTTCATTTCTGATACTACTGGGAATGGATCTAATATGTCCCCATTATATATGATGCTTGTGGATGTTTTTAAATAAATGCTACTGATCATTTTAAATAAATGTCTATTTATTTCTATACTTTCTAGTGTTTTTAATAGAAATGTGTATTGGATTTTATCAAATGCTTTTTATCCACCTCTTGACATAATCATATGATTTTAGTTAGTTTGTTTATGATATAGTCAATTATCCTAGTAGTTTTCCTAATATTGAAACTGCCTTGCATTTTTGGTATAAATCCTACTTGGCTGTGATTTGTGTTGTCATCCTTGGGGATGACTTTCTATAATCCCTTTGCCAATATTTATTTAAGATTTTTGCATCAATATTCATTAGAGGAATTGGCATATAATTTTCCCTTCACTGTTTTCACCCTGCTTGATTTAGGTATCAGCACCATATCTGTGACATAAAAGATATTTGGTAAAACTCATTTTTGTTTCCTATTTTTTCCAATAGTGTGTATAGTATTGGAATCAATGGTTCTTTAAATATTTGGTAAAATTCACATGTATTTCCCTCTGGCCCTGGAGACTTTTCTTGGGGAGCTGATTAACAGCTTGCTCTATTTCTTTTTTCTAAAATGGGATTATTTTAAACATTAATTTCTTCTTCTGTTAACCTGGGCAATCTATCTTTTGTATGTATTCCTCAATTTCACTTAGATTATACAATTTGTCGACATAGTTATTCAAAATAACTCCTAATTATTACTCTGATTTCCTCTTCATTAAAAAGGAAAGTTCTCCTTTTGTTTTTTCTTTTCGATACTAATAATTTGATTTTCTTATTTCCTTTTTATTATCAAATTTAGTAAGTTTTATCTATTTTGTTGTTTTTCATAAAATCAACTCTTTATTAACGTAATAGGTTTTTTTTTTCAATTTTATTTATCTTCTGTTTTATTTTTAGAATTTCAAATTTGTTATTTAATTGGAGGTTTTTAATTTGTCTTTTTTCTAGTTTTTTTTTTTTTAGCAGTAAGCCCAATTCATTGATCTTCCCTTTTTATTCATTTATAGATATAAAATTTCTCCTTATTACAGCATTGAATGCATCCTTCTAATGTTGGTATGTTGTCTCATTATTGTCTTTCTCTTGGAAGAAATTATTGTGTCTGTGATATGCTGTTTCAAATATTCACTCTTTAGAATTAGATTATTTAGTTTCCAATTAACTTTTGATTTATTTTCCCCTGGCCTTTTATTGCATGTATTTTTTTCTTTCATTATGATCTCAAAATAAATGCATTTACTATTTATGACTTTCTGCATTTGATTTAGAAGTCTTTATGCCCTATGATATGGTCAATTTTTATATAGGTCCCATGAAACTCAGAGAAAAAAAAATTATACTCCTTTCTGTCTCCATCAATTTTCTTGAAAGATCTTCTATTTACCTGCTTAATTTTTTTCTTGTTTATTTTGTGGTTTGATTTATCTAGTTCTGAGAGAGCAAGGTTGAGATCCCCCACAAGTATAGTTTTGCTGGCTACTGATCCTTGAAGTTTCATTGATTCATTCATTTCCATTTTTCAATTCTAATGTTCAGTGAATTGTTTTATTCAGTTTTTTTTTAAATTTATTTTTGCATTTGGCCAATTGAACTTTTATATGAAGGGTTTTGTTCATTGTAATTTTTTCATTTCACAAATCCTGTTTTTTACAGAGTTGTTTTCTTTTTCCATTTTTGTCAAATCTATTTTGTAAGGTGTTATATGATATTTCATTATATGTATTCAATATATTCATTATACTATATATATATATATATATATATTCAATATATTCATATTATATTTCTATTTCAATAAATCTATTTTATAAGGTGTTTTCTTCAGATAATTACTGTGTTTCCTTTTCCAAACACTCTTGCAAAGTTCTCATTTCCTTTGTCCATTTTTCTTCTCTCTTTTAGCATCCTTTTTGAATTCTTCCAAGAGGGTCTTTTATGATGGGAAGCAATTCATATCATGCTTAGGAGTTTCATCTGGAGACAACCTGCTTTTAGTTTCCTTAGGGTCTGAAATCTGTTATTTTCTTTCTCCACAAAAATTATATATGAATAGAATTCTTTTTGCTTTTTTGCTCATTTTTTACAGGTTGATGTTTGCTTTTAGGGCAGAGGATACTGCCTAAGCTTTCTCTACAGGTGACAGTGGCTGTGCTGGGTCAGTGCTGACTAACTTGTGAGGCTGAGTAGGCATGTCCAGGACCAGATATTCTGAGGTTTAGGGGCTCTCTATTTGCTTCTTGTATTTGCATTAGTCTTACATCTTATCTGTTGATCTATTGGCTTGCAACCAGGATGGGGTAAGAAACACTGCTATAGATTCCTCCCAGGAGATTCCCTGGTATTTGGAACTTACATCACCCTGTGTCTATGCCCTGCCTCACTCAGCCTGCCTTTACTCAGCCTGGCTGGGTTCAACCCACCTCCCTCCATGCCCAATTGAAAGATTTTTTTTTTTTTTCCTGGAGATCTTCCAACCTATTTTCTGCTGGAAATTTGCTTCAAATATTTGTGAGTTCTGTCATTTTAAAACCAGTTTAAAGACTGGATTTGCTGTTAATTTGATGGACAAAGGGAGAGCTCAGGAAAACACATGCCTCCTCTCTGGTATATTGGTTCCACCCATGAGATTTTTTTTTAATTAAAGCTTTTTATTTTCAAAATATATACAGGGATAATATTCAACATTCTCCCATAAAAATTCCTGTATTCTAATTTTCCCCTCCTTTCTCCTCACTCCCCGCCCTAGTTGGCAAGTAATTCAATATATGTGAAACATGGGCGATTCTTCTACACACATTTCCTCAAAAACCATGATGCACAAGAAAAATCAGATCAAAAAGGATTAAAAAAAACTGAGAAAGAAGATAAAATGCAAGTAAACAACAACAAAAAGAGTGAAAAATATGTTGTATTTCACATTCAGTTACCATTGTCCTCTCTTTGGGTACAAAGGCCTTTCTTCATCTCAAAATCACTGGAACTGGTCTGAATCACTTCATTGTTGAAGACAGCCATGTCCATTAGAATTGATCTTCATATAATCTGGTTGCCATGCACAATGACATCCTGGTTTTGTTCATTTCACTTAGCATCAGTAATATATGTCTTTCCAGGTCTCTCTAAAATCATTGTGCTTATCATATCTTACAAAACAATAATATTCTGTAACATTTACATATCATAAGTTATTCAGCCATTCTTCAACTATTGGATATATAGTGTTCCAGGTTTTTTTTTTTTGCCATTACAAAAAAGGCTGCCCACAAATATTTTAGTACATGTGGTTCCCTTTCCCTCTTTTAGGATCTCTTTGGGATACAAACTCTGTAGAAACATTGCTGGATCAAAGCGTATGCATATTTTGATAGCTCTTTGGACATAGGTATAAATTGCTCTCCAAAATAGTTGATTCAGTTTACAATTCCACTAACACTGTATTACTTTCCCAGTTTTCCCACATCCCTTCCAACATTCATCACTATCTTTTCCTGCCATTTTAGGAAATCTGAGAGTTGTGGAGCAGTATCTCAAAGTTATCTTGATTTTGTTTTCTCTGTTCAATGAGAAATTTTTCATGGGTAGAAGTGGTTTCAATTTCTTCATTTGAAAATTCCCTCTTCATATCCTTTGATAATTTTTCAATTGCAGAATGTCTTTAGTTCTCATAAATTTGAGTCAATTCTTTATATATATTTAGAAAAGAGGCCTTAATTACAACCTTTGAATGTAGAAAGGTTTTCCCATTTTATTGATTCCCTTTTAGTTTTGTTTGCATTAATTTTTGTGTACAAATTTTTTAACTTAATATAATCAAAAATATTCATTTTGCATTCAATATCGTATTTGAGTTCTTCTTTAGCTACAACTTCCTTTCTTCTCCACAGATCTGAGAGGTAAACTATCCTTTTTTTTTCAATTGCTTATAACATCACTCTTTATGTCACAGTTATGAATCCATTTTGATCTTATTTTGCTATACTGTTAGAGGTGCAGGTACATGCCTAGTTTCTGCCATACTAGTTTCCACTTTTCACAGCAGTTTTCTCAAATAGTGAGTTCTTATCTGAAAGCTAGTCTTTGATTTTGTCAAGTACATGATTACTATAGTCAGTGACTATTTTATGCTGTGAACCTAACTTATTCCACTGATCCACTACTCTATTTCTTAGCAAGTACCAAATGGTTTTGATGACCACTGCTTCATAATATAATTTTAGATCTGTCACAGATAGGTCACCTTCATTTACATTTTGTTTCACTAATTTCCTTGAAATTCTTAACCCTTTGTTCCTTCAAATGAATCTTGTTATTTTTTCCAGATCTATGAAGTAATATCTCACAAATGTAATTGGTATGGTACTGAATAAGTAGGTTAATTTAGGTAGTATTGTCATTTTGTCAGCCTACCCATGAGTGCTTGATATTTTTCCAAGAGATTAAATCTCACTTTATTTGTGTGGAAATTGTTTTGTAATTGTGATCATATAATTCTTGACTTTGTCTCAGCAGGTAGACTCCCAAATATTATATATGTTTTTAAATGGCTATTTTATCTTCTAGTTCTAGGACATCAGGGCAGTTTTCCTTGATGGTTTGAATTCAAGATATTTGAATCTTCCTGATTTCAGGTTCAGCACTCCATCCCCTAAAATATCTAGATGCCTCATTGAGCTTGTTTACTTTATTTTAATCTGATAAAATTAGCTCAATTTTATTTAAAGGAATTCTATTCCAACTGATTCATTTCCCCTCAATCCCAATATCAACTCTTATTTGTAATTCTTCTTTCAAGTATTGCTTATGAATTATAATTGTTTCTTTCCTGTTTTTATATGGATATTTACTCTTTCCTTCTTTTTTTCTCCCTTCACTTAATAGCTTATCCCTTTTTCTCTTATACTTAAATTCGTTCTGTTCATTTAAAATTACTCATTTTGTGGACTTTAATAGAAATAATTTCTTTCACACTTTTAATTTTCATGCTATATTTCTGTCTATTCTAGGCACTCATTCTTTGGTTTGTGATCTCTATGATTATCGAGGCCCGCTCTATTCCTTATATAATTCAAACTTTCAAGTTATCTATTATCACCTTTCCACTATTGGGAGTTTCTACAACTATCTCTTAAAACTTGCCCTATAGACCCCCTTTTCCATTATGTTTCAATTTTAGAATAATACCAATGTTTGTCAGCAACAGAAAGAAAACTGGTACTTGGTAGGAATGACTTACATGTCCTAGATCACTGTTCTATACATTCCCCCAGTTATCTTTTTTTTTTTTTTTTTTAATCAATGATTCCATATTTTTCTGCTATCTGCAATAGCAGTTGACCCTTGAACTTTTAATCATCCCCTGCCCCAGGAATCTTTTCAAGCAACAAAGATGTAATGAATTGTTTAATTTTTCAAAGATTATCTTCAACCACAGTAATATTCATCAAGACGTCCTTCCCACCCACCATCATAACAAGTCATTCTTATTCACTTCAAGGGTCACCTTCTCTTCATTTCTTGAGTTTGATCAAATAAATTCTTCCATCACCTTGCTCCATTTTTTTCTTTTAATTTCATTTTAATGTAGTCTCTCCAAAAGGTTTGTCAGCTCATCTGTAGGCAGGATGTTACAATGTTCTGCTACACTTTCCTCGCCTACATCTCCATCATCATCTTCACTTATTATCTTTACCCATGTTTCCTTTTGTACGTTTAGAAACAAGTCTCTTTGGTCTCTTTGCTGTCATTCTATTGCTATTATTTTCCTTGGCTATTACATTCACTCCCTTCTCACCACTGCCTCCACATTACTGTGGCTTCTTGTTGAAGAAACAAATAAAATATCTTTAGATATGGATTTATTTATAAGAATGCTTCAAAATTTTCTTAATTTTTGGATATCTATTTTTCATTTGTATTTAAGCTCAAATAAGAAGAGTAAAATATATAGTCTACATTTTAATCTCCATTGCTTTATGGAACATATTCTGTTATTTCCTAAGTTTTGTTTGGAGGTCCAACATTTTTGTGTTATTTAAATATCCTTTCCTTTGTATTTGAAAGTATTTCTTCTAGTAATTACAAAACATTTAGTTCCTGAATTGAATTGTCAAATCTAACTATATTGTTTTGTTTTATGGAGATGATTGATCTATGAATTCTTTCAATTAATATTTTATTTTTTCTTTTCAGAAATTCTGACTTATAATCGAAATTAAATTATAACACACACATATACATTATGATGTTTAGAATTTTTGCCTGGGATTTTTGGGTAAACTTATGATTGTTAAGCTATCTTTTTATAACCTGTCTGTAAAATCAGCACATTTTGAATAGGTAGACAGCATCTATTATTTTAATGTTGTGGGGGATTTTTACTTCTTTTTTAGATTCTCTTTGCATTATAAGTTTTATTATCCCTAATTAATTATTTTCTTTTATTTTCTTTAAATTTGCCAGCATAACTTTTTTCTTATTCTGCCAATAATGTTTGGTGAGCGTACAATAAATTATATTCTTACAATTTTCCTTTAAAAACACTTTGAAAACATGCTGTAGTTCATTAATTTTGTCTTTAAATTCCATACTTCTCTAAGTTATCTCTCCTTCTACTCCCTGATACAAAATCTTGTTATAATGAAACATGTCTCTAAGACGCATATTATTGCTCACTCCTACAATTCATTTTTTTTCTTTTTATTCCTTGTCATCTCAATAACACCACTTCTTTAGAATCCAGCCTAAATTCTCCATGCTCTACAAAGACACCCTTAATCACTTTGAATCAATTTGATATTATTATTTTTTGGCAGATGTATTATTAGAGGTGTCACAAGTTTTTCTTTATGGCCATTTATTTATAGTTAGTTATGTGTTTTATGTATAGCTTGTCTTCTTAATCAGGCTACATGAAGAAATCATATTTTCAATTTTTCTTTATACTCTCAAAATACATACACATAATTGGAACTCGATAATTAGATTTTGAATGATAGGATGATTCATTAGTAATTTCCAGTTAAGTTGTTTGATAGAATGATTCATATACATGTTCATATACATGCCTGTTTTAAATCATCTCATACTGTGGGAAATTTCCTTTATTTACACCATGAAAAGTACAATAAAATCATTAATTCAATGTGTATGGAGATATGTATTTTCAATATATCTTTAAAACTTACAATTGTGATGTTATACAGAGACTCATTTGACTTATTCCTTTCTAAACTGCTTCATAAATCTTGATTATTGTATCAAATTTTCCTTAAGTTCTTTAATCAATAAGATGTTCAGCATAGGAAAAGGTCCTTTCTGGCAAATTTTAGCAAAAGAATCCTTACTTCATGTAGTGAAAGATATTCAGTTGCTTTATTAGCTTTCCTAATCGTTGCTTGTATGTCAAAAAATGAATCAAACAAACAAAAAAAAGAAATGACTTTTTAAAGAATTCTTTAAAATTTTGGGGAATCTATATTTGGTGGTTTATTCAAAAGAATAAAAGATATAAAATGCATTTCTAAATTTTTGAGTAATAGAATCATCTTTAATAAAAGTTATAGATATTTGTAATGGCAACATAAAAACTCTGATATACAGTTGGAGGATTATGTAATCTTCGACAAATGATATATATTTGAGCAAGAGTTTCTTCATCAGTAAAGTTTGGAGATCAAACTAAATGTTATATTGGATAGGCTGCTCATAGTTTTTAAAAATTTTAATAGTACTTTCTTTTTCCAAATACATGCAAAGGTAATTTTCAACATTAATCTTTGCAAAACATTGTGTTTCAAATTATTCTCCTCCTCTTCCCCTAGACAAAAAATAATTCAATTTAGGTTAAAACTATACAATTCCTCTAAACATATTTCCATATTTATCATGCTGCACCCCCCAAAAAAAATAAGATTACTAGGAAAAAAAAAAAAAAACAAAGAAAAAAAAAACAAATATGAGCAAACAAAAAAACAAACAACAATAACAAAAGATGAATCTACCTTCTACCTTCTCTGGATGTGGATGACACTTATAGGAAGTGCATTGAATCACTTCATTTTTGAAAAAAAAGCCAAACCAAACACCCTTAATCACCATATAATCTTGTTAGTGTGTACAACATTCTCTTGGTTCTGCTCATTTTACTTAGCATCAATTTATGTAAGTATTTCCAAGCTTTCCTGAAATCAGCCTGCTCATCCTTATATATATAGCACAATAATATTTCTTTTTTTTCCCTTTTTTTAATTAACATTTATAATTATAACATTTTAGACAGTACATATGCATAGGTAATTTTTTTACATTATCTCTTGTGCTCCCTTCTGTTACAATTTTCCCCTCCTTCCCTCCACCCCCTCCATTCCCATACATATTAACTATCTTATAGTATATCCTAGGTACAATATATATATATATATATATATATATATATATATATATATATATATATATATATATATATATATATGCAGACTGAAATTTTGTTGTTATTGTTGCAAAGGAAGAATTGTATTGGGAAGGTAAAAATAATCTGGGAAGAAAAAAATAATAATGCTCACAGTTTACACTCATTTCCCAATGTTCCTTTTCTGAATGTAGCTGATTCTGTCCATCATTGATCAATTGGAATTGGATTAGCTCTTCCCTGTGTTGAAGATATCCATTTCCATCAGAATACATCCTCATACAGTATCATTGTTGAAGTGTATAATGACCTCCTAGTTATGCTCATTTCACTCAGCATCAGTAGATGTAAGTTTCTCCAAGCCTCTCTGTATTCTCCTGTTGGTCATTTCTTACAAAACAATAATATTCCATAACATTCCTATACTATAATTTACCCAACCATTCTCCAATTAATGGGCATCCATTCATTTTCCAGTTTCTAGCCACTATAAAAAGGGCTGCCACAAACATTTTGGGGGCAAGAAGGGGAAAAATTGGAACATCTGAAAATTGTCTGTTCATATTCTTTGACCATTTATCAATTGGAGAATGGCTTGATTTCTTATAAATTAAAGTCAATTCTCTGTATATTTTGGAGATAAGACTTTTATTAGAACCTTTAAGTGTAAAAATGTTTTCCCAATTTGTTACTTCCCTTCTAATCTTGTTTGCTTTAGTTTTGTTTGTGAAGAAACTTTTTAATTTTGTGTAATCAAAATTATCTATTTTGTTGTTCCATATGAATTCTGTTCTTATATTTTCTAGGTCATACAAATAGTTTCTTGGGAGTCTGATTGGTATAGCACTAAATAAATACATTAGTTTAGGGAGTACTGTCATCTTAATTATATTTGCTCGGCCTATCCCAGAACACTGAATGTCTTTCCAATTATTTAAATCTGACTTTATTTTTGTGGCAAGTGTTTCATATAATTCCTGACTTTCCTTTGGTAGATACATTCCCAAATATTTTATACTATCGACAGTTATATTGAATGGAATTTCTCTTTGTACCTCTTGCTCTTGGATTGTGCTGGTAATGTATAAAAATGCTAAGGATTTATGTGGATTTATTTTGTATCCTGCAACTTTGCTAATGTTCTGAATTATTTCTAATAGCTTTTTAGAAGAATCTTTGGGGTTCTCTAAGTATACCATAATGTCATCTGCAAAGAGTGAAAATTTGATTTCCTCATTTCCTACTCTAATTCCTTGAATCTCTTTCTCAGCTCTTATTGCCTAGGCTAGCATTTCTACTACTATATTGAATAGTAATGGTGATAGTGGGCAGTCTTGTTTCACTCCTGATCTTAAAAGGGAAAGGTTACAGTTTATCTCCATTACATATGATGTTTACTGACGGTTTTAAAAATATGCTACTTATTATTTTAAGGAATAGTCCATTTACTCCTATACTCTCAAGGGTTTTTAGTAGCAATGGATGTTAGATTTTATCAAATGCTTTTTCTGCATCTATTGAGATGATCATATGATTTTTATTAATTTGATTATTAATATGGTCAATTATACTTATATTTTATCATATTTTCCTAATATTAAACCAGCCCTGCATTCCTGGTATAAATTCTACTTGATCATAGTGTATTATCCTGGGGATGATTTTCTGAAGTCTTTTTGCTAATATCTTATTTAAGATTTTAACATCAATATTTATTAAAGAGATTGCTTTATAGTTTTCTTTCTCAATTTTCAATCTACCTGGTTTAGGTATCAGTACCATGTCTGTGTCATAAAAAGAATTTGGTAGGACTCCTTCAATCCCTATTTTTTTCAAATAGTTTATAGCATTGGAGTTAATTGTTCTTTAAATGTTTGGTAGAATTCAAAGGTAAATCCATCTGGTCCTGGGGATTTTTTCTTAGGGAGTTGGTTTTCTGACATGGGACTACTTAGACTACTTACTTCTTCCTCTGTTAATCTGGGCAAGCTATATTTTTGAAGGTATTCTTCCATTTCATTTAAGTTATCAAATTGATTGGCATAAAGTTGAGCAAAGGAGCTCCTAACTATTGTTCTAATTTCTTCTTCATAAGTGGTGAGTTCTCCCTTTTCATTTTCAAGACTAACAATTTGCTTTTCCTCTTTCCTTTTTTTATTAATTTTTATAATTATAAAATTTTCTTTGACAGTACATATGCATAGGTAATTTTTTTACAACATTATCCTTTGTACTCCCTTCTGTTCTGAGTTTTTCCCCTCCTTCCCTCAACCCCCTCCCCTAGATGGCATCCATTCCCATACAAATGAAATATCTTATAGTATATCCTAGGTACAATATATATGTGCAGAACTGAATTTTGTTATTGTTGTTGCAAAGGAAGGTTTGTATTTGAAAGGTAAAAATAATCTGGGAAGAGAAACAAAACAAAACAAAACAAAAAACAATGCTCACTGTTTACACTCATTTCCCAGTTTTCCTTTTCCGGATGTAGCTGATTCTGTCCAACATTGATAAATTGGAATTGGATTTGCTCTTCTCTATGTTGAAGATATCTACCTCCATCAGAATATATCCTCATACAATATCATTGTTGAAGTGTATAATGATCCCCTACTTCTACTCGTTTCACTCAGCATAAGTTGATGTAAGTCTCTCCAAGCCTCTTTGTATTCCTCCAGTTGGTCATTTCTTACAGAACAATAATATTCCATAACATTCATATACCATAATTTACCCAACCATTCTCCAGTTGATGGACATCCATTCATTTTCCAGTTTATAGCCACTATGAAAAGGACTGCCACAAACAGTTTGGCACATACAGGTCCCTTTCCCTTCTTTAGTATTTCCTTGGGATATAAGCCCAGTAGTAGCACTGCTGGGTCAAAGGGTATGCACATTTTGATAACTTTTGGGGCATAATTCCAGATTGCTCTCCAGAATGGTTGGATCACAACTCTACCAACAATGCATCAGTGTCCCAGTTTTCCCACAGCCCAATAATGGTCTCTAGTTCTCCCTTGGAGAACTAGATCTATGAACTAGAGTTCCCAGATCAATAATGATCTCTAGTTCTCCCTTGGACACAGACTCCTTCCTCCTCAACAAGTCTGAGAGGTAAACCATCCCATGTTCCTCCAATTTATTTAAGATATCGTTCTTTATGCCTAAATCTTGGACCCATTTTGATCTTATCTTAGTATATGGTGTTAAATGTGGGTCCATGCCTAGTTTCTGCCATATTAATTTCCAGTTTTCCCAGCAGTTTTTGTCAAATAATGAATTCTTATCCCAAAAGTTGGGATCTTTGGGTTTATCAAACATTAGACTGCTATTTTTATTCACTATCTTGCCCTGTGAACCTAACCTATGCCACTGATCAACTATTCTATTTCTTAGCCAATACCAAATGGTTTTGGTGATTGTTGCTTTATAATATAGTTCTAGATCAGGTACAGCTGGACCACCTTCACTTAATTTTTTTTTTCATTACTTCCCTTGAAATTCTCGACCTTTTCTTGTTCCATATGAATTCTGTTGTTATTTTTTCTACATCATTAAAATAATTTCTTGGGAGTCTGATTGGTATAGCACTAAATAAATAGATTACTTTATGCAATATTGTCATCTTAATTACATTCAATCGGCCTATCTAAGAGCACTGAATGTCTTTCCCATTATTTAAATCTGACTTTATTTTTGTGGCAAGTGTTTTGTAATTTTTCTCATATTATTCCTGACTGTCTTTTGTTAGATATATTCCCAAATATTTTATACTATCAACCATTATTTTGAATGGAATTTCTCTTTGTATCTCTTCCTGTTGGATTGTGTTGGTAATGTATAAAAATCCTGAGGATTTATGTGGATTTATTTGGTATCCTGCAACTTTGCTAAAGTTCTGAATTATTTCTAATAGCTTTTTTATTATTTAGAATTTTTTTTCTCATTATATATGCATGAGTAATTTTTTTTATAATATTATCCCATGTGTTCATTTTTCCAAATTCCCTTCACTCCCTCCCCCCATTGACAGTCAATCCCATACTTTTTACATGTGCTACAATATAACCTAGATACAATATATGTGTGTAAATACCATTTTCTTGTTGCACATTAAGTATTAGATTCTGAAGGTATAAGTTACCTGGTTAGATAGACAGTAGTGCTAACAATTTACATTCGCTTCCCAGTGTTCCTTCTCTGGGTATAGTTATTTCTGTCCATCATTGATCAAGTGGAAGTGAGTTGGATCTTCTTTATGTTGAAGATATCCACTTCCATCAGAATACCTTTTCATACAGCATTGAAGTGTACAGTGATCTTCTGGTTCTATTCATTTCACTCAGCATCAGTTGATGTAAGTCTCTCTAAGCCTCTCTTTATTCCTCCTGCTGGTCATTTCTTACAAAGCAATAATATTCCATAACCTTCATATACCATAATTTACCCAACCATTCTCCAATTGATGGACATCCATTCATCTTCCAGTTTCTAGCTACAAGAAAAAGAGCTGCCACATACATATTGACACATACAGGTCCCTTCCCTCCTTTAGTATTTCTTTGGGATATAAGCCCAATAACAACAATGGTGGGTCAAAGGGTATGCACAATTTGATAACTTTTTGGGCATAGTTCCAAATTGCTCTCTCCAGAATGGCTGGATTCTTTCACAACTCCACCAGCAATGTATTAGTGTCCCAGTTTTCCCACATCCCCTCCAACATTCATCATTATTTGTTCCTGTTATCTTAGCCAATCTGACAGGTGTGTAGTGGTATGTCAGAGTTGTCTTAATTTGCATTCTCTGATCAGTAGTGATTTGGAATACACATTCATATGAGTGGATATATTTTCAATTTCATCATCTAAGAATTGTCTGTTCATTTCCTTTGACCATTTATCAATTGGAGAATGGTTTGATTTCTTATAAATTAAAGTCAGTTCTCTATTTATTTTGGAAATGAGACCTTTGACAGAACCTTTAGAAATATTTTCCCAATTCATTATTTCCCTTCTAATTGTGTTTACATTAGTATTGTTTGTACAGAAACTTTTTAGTTTAATGTAATCAAAAACTTCTATTTTGTGATCAATAATGATCTCTAGTTCTCCTCTGGTCATAAATTCCTTCCTTCTCCACAGGTCTGAGAGGTAGACTATTTTCTGTTTCTCTAATCCATTTATGATCTCATTCTTTATGCCTAAATCATGGACCCATTTTGATCTTTTCTGGGTATATGGTGTTAAGTGTGGATCCATATCTAATTTCTGCCATATTAATTTCCAGTTTTCCCAACAGTTTTTTCCAAATAATGCATTTTTATCCCTAACGTTGGTATCTTTCGGTTTGTCAAAGACTAGATTGCTATAGATATACCCTTTTTTGTCCTTTGTATTTAATCTGTTCCACTGATCTACCGGTCTATTTCTTAGCCAGTACCAAATGGTTTTGGTGACTACTGCTATATAATATAGCTTTAAATCAGGTACACTTAGACCACCTTCCTCTGAGTTTTTTTTCATTAGTTCCCTTGCAATTCTCGACCTTTTATTCTTCCATATGAATTTTGATTTATTTTTTCTAGGTCATTGAAATAGTTTCTTGGGAGTCTGATTGGTATAGCACTAAACAAATAGATTAGTTTGGGTAGTATTGTCATCTTTATTATATTCCCTCAGCCTATCCAAGAGCACTGAATGTTTTTCCAGTCATTTAAATTTGACTTTATTTTTGTGGCAAGTGTTTTGTAATTTTTCTCATATAATTCCTGACTATTCTTTGGTAGATGGATTCCCAAATACTTTATACTCTCAACATTTGTTTGGAATGGAATTTCTCTTTGTATCTATTGCTGTTGCTTTTTGTTGGTGATATATAAAAGTGCTGAGGATTTATGTGGATTTATTTTGTATCCTGCCACTTTGCTAAAATTCTGAATTATTTCTAACAGCTTTTTACCAGAGTCTTTGGGGTTCTCTGAGTATACCATTATGTCTTATGCAAAGAGTGTTCTTTCCTTTTTTTAATCAGGTTTACTAAGGGTTTGTCAATTTTGTTGGTTTTTTCATAGAACCAACTCTTAGTTTTATGAATTAGTTCAATAGATTTTTTTTTATTTTATTTTATTTATCTCACCTTTTATATTTAGAATTTCAAATTTTTTGTTTGTCTAGGGGTTTTTAATTTGTTCCTTTTCTAGCAATTTTAGTTGTAAGCCCAATTCGTTGTCCCTCTCTTTCTCTATTTTATGCAAGTAGGCCTGTAGAGATATAAAACTTCCCCTTATTATTGCTTTGGCTGTATCTCACACATTTTGGTATGATGTCTCATTATTGTCATTTTCTTGGGTGAAGTTATTAATTATATCTATAATTTGCTGTTTTACCCAATCATTCTTTAGTATAAGATTATTTAGTTTCCAATTATTTTTTGGTCTATTTACCCCTGGCTTTTTATTAAATGTAATTTTAATTGTATTGTGGTCTGAAAAGGATGCATTTATTATTTCTGCCTTACTTCATTTGATTTTGAGGTTTTTATGCCCTAGTATATGATCATTTTTTGCATAGGTTCCTTGAACTGCTGAGAAGAAAGTGTACTCCTTTCTGTCTCCATTAAGCTTTTGCCAAAGATCTATCATATAAAGCTTTTCCAGTATTCTATTTACCTCTTTAACTTCTTTCTCATTTATTTTGTGGTTTGATTTATCTAATTCTGAGAGTGCAAGGTTGAGATCTCCCACTATTATAGTTTTGCTGTCTATTTCTTCTTGCAGCTCTCTTAATTTCTCTTTTAAGAATTGAGATGCTGCACCACTTGGTGCATATATGTTTAATATTGATACTGCTTCATTATTGATGCTACTCTTTAGCAGGATATAATGCCCATCCTTATCTCTTTTAATTAGATCAATTTTTGTTTTTGCTTGATCTGAGATAAGGATGGCTACCTCTGCTTTTTTGGCTTTGCCTGAAGCATAGTAGATTCTGCTCCACCCTTTTACTTTTAGTTTGAATGTATCACCCTGTTTCAAGTGTGTTTGCTGTAAACAACATATACTAGGATTCTGAATTTTAATCCTGTCTACTAACTGCTTCCTCTTTATGAGGGTGTTTATCCCATTCACATTTTTGGTTAGAATGTCTAATTTTATATTGCTTGCCATTCTGTTAACCCTTGCTCATGCTTTTCTCCTTTCCTTCCCTCTTACCCTCATACCCAGTATTAAACTTGTGAGTACCACTTGCTTTTCACAGCCCTCCCTTTTTAGTATCCCTCCACCACCTTAAAGTTTATCCCTTTATTTTACCCCTTTTCCTCACAATTTCTGATTCCCTTCCCCTTAGCTTACTCCTTCCCTCTCACTTTTCAATGAAGTGGAAGAAGCTTTACCATAAATCAGATGTGTCTATTGATACACACTATGTTCATCCTGCTCCTTTCTTTCTCTCAGATATAATAGCTTACCTTTGCCTCTTCATAAGATGTAGTACCAGCACTTTACCCTTTTTTATGATATAAATTCCTTTCCACCTCTAGTTTCTAGGACAAATCATACATGTATTCTTTACATATCTTTATGGCAGAAATATAGTTCTCAAGATTTTATTTTATCTTTTTAGAAATCTCTTGAGTTCTGTATTTGAAGATCAAACATTTTGTGTAGGTCTGGTTTTTTCATCAAGAATAGATGGAATTCATGGATTTCATTAAATGTCCATCTTCTTCCCTGGAAAACGATGCTCATTCTTGCTGTGTAAGTTATTCTTGGCTGCATACCAGGTTCCTTAGCCTTTTGGAATATCATGTTCCAGTCCCTTTGTTCTTTTAATGTGGATGTTGCTAGATGCTGGGTTATCCTTATTGTGGCTCCTCCATATCTGAATTGCTTTTTTCTAGCAACTTCCAGTATTTTTTTTCCTTCCTCTGATGGTTCTTGAACTTGGCCAATATATTTCTTGATGTTTTGCTTTTAGGGTCCAATTCAGTAGGTGATCGATGAATTTTTGCAATGTCTATTTTACCCTCTGTTTCCAAAACGTCGGGGCAGTTCTCTTTGATAATTTCCTGCAAAATAGTGTCCAGGCTCTTTTTGATCTCACATTTTTCAGGGAGTACGATTATTGTCAAATTGTCTCTCCTGAATCTGTTTTCCAGGTCTGTTGTCTTTCTAATAAGGTACTTGACATTCTTTCTAATTGTTTCATTTTTCTGATTTTGCTTGACTACTTCTTGGTTTCTTCCTTATTCATTCATTTCTACTTGTTCAAGTCTAATTTTCAGTGATTTGTTTTCTTCACTCACTTTTTTATATCTTTTTGTAATTGTCCAATTCAGTTTTTATCTTCCATGCAATTTTTTTCCATTTTATCCATTTTATTTTTTAGAGAGCTGTTTTCTTTTTCCAGCTCACAAATCCTGTTTTCCTTGGAGTTGTTTACTTTTTCTAATTCAATAATTTTATTTCTAAATGATTTGATCTCTTTATCCACTCTGGATAACTACTCCAGGCTCTCTTGCCAAGCTTCCCTTTTCTTTTTAATTAATAATTTTTTATTATATATATATATATATATATTTATAACATTATCCCTTGTATTCATTTTTCCAAATTATTCCCCCCTCCCTCTATTCCCTCCCCCCGATGACAGGCAATCCCATACATTTTACATGTGTTACAATATAGTCTAGATACAATACATGTGTTTGAATATCATTTTCTTGTTGCACAATAAACTTTAGATTCCGAAGGTACATGGAACCTGGGCAGACAGATATTAGTGCTAACAATTTACATTCACTTCCCAGTGTTTCTTCTCCCGGGTGTAGCTACTTCTGTCCATCATTGATCAACTGGAAGTGAGTTGGCTTTTCTTTATGTTGAAGATTTCCACTTCCATCAGAATACATCCTCATACAGTATTGTTGTTGAAGTGTACAGTGATCTTCTGGTTCTGCTCATTTCACTCAGCATCAGTTGATTTAAGTCTCTCCAGGCCTCTCTGTATTCCTCCTGCTGGTCATTTCTTACAGAGCAATAATATTCCATAACCTTCATATACCATAATTTACCCAACCATTCTCCAACTGATGTACATCCATTCATCTTCCAATTTCTAGGTACTACAAAAAGAGCTGCCACAAACATTTTGGCACATATATGTCTCTTTCTGCTCTTTAGTATTTCTTTGGGATATAAGCCCAGTAGTAGCGCTGCTGGGTCAAAGGGTATGCACAGTTTGAAAACTTTTTGGGCATAATTCCAGATTGCTCTCCAGAATGGCTGGATTCTTTCGCAACTCCACCAGCAATGTATTAGTGTCCCAGTTTCCCTACAACCCCTCCAACATTCATCATTATTTGTTCCTGTCATCTTAGCCAATCTGACAGGTGTGTAGTGGTATCTCAGAGTTGTCTTAATTTGCATTTCTATGATCAATAGTGATTTGGAACACTCTTTCATGTGAGTGGATATAGTTTCAATTTCTTCCTCTGAGAATTGTCTGTTCATATCCTTTGACCATTTATCAATTGGAGAATGGTTCGGTTTCTTATAAATTAGGGTCAGTTCTCTATATATTTTGGAAATGAGACCTTTGTCAGAACCTTTGTTTTTAAAAATATTTTCCCAATTTGTTACTTCCCTTCTAATCTTGTTTACATTAGTATTATTTGTACAGAAACTTTTTAGTTTGATGTAATCAAAATCTTCTATTTTGTGATCAATAATGATCTCTAGTTCTCCTCTGGTCATAAATTCCTTCCACCTCCACAAGTCTGAGAGGTAGATTATCCTCTGTTCCTCTAAAGTATTTATTATCTCCCTCTTTATGCATAAATCATGGACCCATTTTGATTTTATCTTGGTATATGGTGTTAAGTGTGGATCCATATCTAATTTCTGCCATACTAATTTCCAGTTTTCCCAACAGTTTTTTTCTGAATAATGAATTTTTATCCCTAATGTTGGTATCTTTGGGTTTGTCAAAGATTAGGTTGCTATATATGTACCCTTTTTTGTCCTTTGCATCTAATCTGTTCCACTGATCTACCGGTCTATTTCTTAGCCAATACCAAATGGTTTTGGTGACTGCTGCTATATAATATAGCTTTAGATCAGGTACACTTAGACCACCTTCCTCTGAGTTTTTTTTCATTAGTTCCCTTGCAATTCTCGACCTTTTATTCTTCCATATGAATTTTGTTGTTATTTTTTCTAGGTTATTGAAATAGTTTCTTGGGAGTCTGATTGGTATAGCACTAAATAAATAGATTAGTTTGGGGAGTATTGTCATCTTTATTATATTCGCTTGGCCTATCCAAGAGCACTGAATGTCTTTCCAATTATTTAAATCTGATTTTATTTTTGTGGCAAGTGTTTTGTAATTTTTCTCATATAATTCCTGACTTTTCTTTGGTAGATGGATTCCCAAATACTTTATACTCTCAACATTTGTTTGGAATGGAATTTCTCTTTGTATCTCTTGCTGTTGCATTTTGTTAGTGATATATAAAAATGCCGAGGATTTATGTGGATTTATTTTGTATCCTGCCACTTTGCTGAAATTTTGAATTATTTCTAGTAGCTTTTTAGCAGAGTCTTTGGGGTTCTCTAAGTATACCATTATGTCATCTGCAAAAAGTGATAGTTTAATTTCCTCATTTCCTACTCTAATTCCTTGAATCTCTTTCTCGGCTCTTATTGCCGAGGCGAGCATTTCTAGTACTATATTGAATAGTAATGGTGATAGTGGGCAACCTTGTTTCACTCCTGATCTTACTGGGAAAGGTTGCAGTTTATTTCTATTGCATATTATGCTTACTGAAGGTCTTAAATATATGCTCCTGATTATTCTAAGGAATAGTCCATTTATTCCTATACTCTCAAGAGTTATTAGTAGGAATGGATGTTGGATTTTGTCAAATGCTTTTTCTGCATTTATTGAGATGATCATATGGTTCTTATTAATTTGATTATTAATATGGTCAATTATATTAATAGTTTTCCTAATATTAAACCAGCCCTGCATTCCTGGAATAAATCCTTCTTGATCATAGTGTATTATCCTGGAGATGATTTTCTGAAGTACTTTTGCTAATATCTTATTTAAGATTTTAGCATCCATATTCATTAAGGAGATTGGTCTATAATTTTCTTTCTCAGTTTTCGATCTACCTGGTTTAGGTATCAGTACCATGTCTGTGTCATAAAAGGAGTTTGGTAGGACTCCTTCATCCCCTATTTTTTCAAATAGTTTATATAGCATTGGGGCTAATTGTTCTTTAAATGTTTGGTAGAATTCACATGTGAATCCATCTGGCCCTGGGGATTTTTTCCTGGGGAGTTGATTAATACTTTGTTCTATTTCTTTTTCTGAAATGGGATTATTTAAGCAATTTATCTCCTCCTCTGTTAATCTAGGGAGCCTATATTTTTGGAGGAAGTCATCCATTTCACTTAAGTTATCAAATTTATTGGCATAAAGTTGGGCAAAGTAACTCCTTATTATTTCTCTAATTTCCTCTTCATTGGTGGAAAGATCCCCCTTTTCATTTGTAAGACTATCAATTTGATTTTCCTCTTTCTTTTTTTTTGATCAAATTTACCAAAGTTTTATCTATTTTATTGGTTTTTTCATAAAACCAACTCTTCGTTTTATTTATTAATTCAATAGTTTTTTTTTTACTTTCAATATTATTGATTTCTCCTTCTAATTTTTGTATTTCAAGTTTAATTTTTGGTTGAGGGTCTATAATTTGGTCTTTTTCTAGCCTTTTAAGTTGTAAGCCCAATTCGTTAATCTTCTCTTTCTCTATTTTCTTCAAATAAGCCTCTAAAGTTATAAAATTTCCCCTTATTATTGCTTTAGCTGCATCCCAAAGATTTTGGTATGATGTCTCATCATTATCATTATCTTGGGTGAAATTGTTAATTGTTTCTATAATTTGCTCTTTCACCCAGTCATTCTTTAAAATGAGATTATTAAGTTTCCAATTACTTTTTGGTCTATTTACCCCTAACTTTTTACTGAATGTAGCTTTTATTGCATTGTGATCTGAGAAGAAGGCATTTATTATTTTTGCCTTCCTACATTTAATTTTGAGATCTTTATGTCCTAATATGTGGTCTATTTTTGTATAGGATCCATGAAGTGCTGAGAAGAAAGTATATTCCTTTCTATTGCCATTCAGTTTTCTCCAAAGGTCTATCATACCTAGTTTTTCTAATGTTCTATTTACTTTTTAAATTTCTTTCTTGTTTGTTTTGTGGTTTGATTTGTCTAAATCTGAGAGTGCAAGGTTGAGATCTCCCACTATTATAGTTTTACTGTCTATTTCTTCTTGCAATTCTCTTACCTTTTCCTTTAGAAAGTTAGATGCTATACCACTTGGTGCATATATGTTTAGTATTGATATGGCTTCATTATTTATGCTACCTTTCACCAGGATATAGTTCCTTCCTTATCTTTTTTAAGGAGATCTACTTCTGCTTTTGCTTGATCTGAGATAAGGATAGCTACCCCTGCTTTTTTGGCTTTACCTGAAGCATAATAGGCTCTGTTCCAACCTTTTACCTTTACTCTGTATGTATCTCCCTGCTTTAAGTGTGTTTCCTGTAGACAACATATTGTAGGGTTCTGCTTTTTGATCCAATCTGCTATCCGTCTCCGTTTGATGGGATCGTTCATCCCATTTACATTTACAGTTAAAATTACTAATTCTGTATTTCCTGCCATCATATTATCCCAGATTATGCTTTTTTCCCTTGACCCCCCTAATCCCCCTCCCCGATATTTAATTTACAGACCCCCTTGTGACGCATAACCCTCCCTTTTTTTTTTTAGTATCGCTCCCCCCTCCCTCCAAGTCCCTTCACTTATTCTCCTTTTCCTTTTCCCTTTTCCTCTCCCCCCTTTTAATGAGGTGAGAGAAAATTCTCTGAAAAATAAATATGTTAATTATTTACTCTTTGAGCCTCTCCTGATGAGAGTAAGATTCACACAATGAATCTCCCCCTCACTAAGTTCCCTCAGATATGGTGTATTTTCTATGCCTCTTCCTGGGATGTAGTTTCCCTCTTTTTATCGTTCCTTCCCCTTTTTCTGAACCAACCTCCTTCCCTTTACTACATCCCCCCTTTTTTTCTTTTATATCAGTAAAATCAAATTATCCTTGAGTACTTTTTATATACCCACAACAGAGTTACAGTTCTCAAAGGTTCTGTGTACCTTTTTCTGTTTCTCTTCAGTCTTGTGGATGTAGATCAAATTTTTTGTTTAAGTATGGTTTTTTTCTTAGAAACATATAGAATTCCTCTGTTTCATTGAATGACCATCTTCTGCCATGGAAAAAGATGCTAAACTTAGCTGGGTAGTTCATTCTTGGTTGCAGTCCTTCATCTTTTGCCTTACATAATATCAGGTTCCAGGCCCTTCTATCTTTTAATGTGGAGGCAGCCAGATCTTGGGTGACCCTTATTGTGGCACCTTGATATTTAAATTGTTTTTTTCTAGCTGCTTGCAGGATTTTCTCCTTTGTGTGGTGATTCTCCAGCTTAGCCATAATATTCCATGGTGTTCTTTTTTTAGGGTCTATTTTAGAAGGAGTTCGATGAATTCTTTCCACATCTACTTTCCCTTCTGTTTCTATTATCTCTGGACAGTTCTCTTTGATAATTTCCTGTAAAATAGAATCTAGGCTCTTTTTTTTGGTCATAGTTTTCTGGAAGTCCAATGATCCGCAGATTATCTCTCTTAGATCTATTTTCCAGGTCTATAGATTTTCCCAGTAAGTATTTGACGTTGTTCTCCAGCTTCTCATTTTTTTTTGTTTTGTTTGACTGATTCTTGGGTTCTCTGTGAGTCATTCATTTCTATTTGTTCCATCCTGACTTTTAAGGAGTTATTTTCTTCTTTCACAGTTTTTAGTTCTTTTTGTAAATGCCCAATTTCGTTTTTAAATGAATTATTTTGCTCTATTGAATTTTTTTCCATTTCCCTAATTTTTTTTTGAGAATTATTTTTTTTCCAATTCAGAATTTCTATTTTCTTGAGACTTTTTTATCTTTTCCAATTCAGAAATCCTACTTTCCTGTGTTTTTTAACGTTTTCTAATTTATAAATTTTGTTTCCCTGCATCTCCTGTGAATTCTTTATTTTTTCCAACTCCAATTTCAGGACGTTGTTATTCTCTATCATAGCTTTCCTTTCCTTTCCCCATTTTTCTTCAAACTCCCTCAATTTTTTAAGAGTCTCTTCTAGGAGAGAGTTATGTGATGGGGGGCAGGAATCGTTCCCCTTTAGGTTGTTATCTGCTGACTCTCTGATGTTAACTTCCTCGGGGTTGGATACCCGCTCTTTCTCTGTGTAGAAGGAATCTATAGTTTTTCTGGCTTTTTTGTTCATATTTAAAAAATCTTTTGGGTTCTGTCCCTAGGGTAGGAAATTATTTATTTACTTCTTTACCAGCTTCCTCCCAGACTAGATGGATGCAGCGGCTCCTGTGCCTGAGCTAAGATAGAGCTCTGGGAGAGAGTTCCCCACCCCCTTCCTGGAAGTGCCTCAGAGGTGATTAGCACTGCTGTGCCCCGAGGGCGCTGAACAGTAAAGGCAGCACAAAGCCCAGCCTATGCTTCCCGGTGGGGCCTGGATGTCTGCAGCAGGTGATGTGAAAAGCCCCTGAGCTCAAACTGGAAGTGTCTGCCAGAAACCGCGGTCCCTAGTTCAAAGGTTCCTCTTCTCTGGGATTTCCTGGAGCTGAGTTCCACTCCCTCCAGCTAAACTAGGCAGTGTGTGTTGCCCTGGGCCGTATCTGCCCACTTGTCAATCTCTTAACTATTCTCAGGTGGTAGCTGAGGCTACACCCCCTGGTGCCGAGATCTGCTGAGTCACCTCCAGGATTTGGGGAAAATCTGAGTTTTTAAGGTATTTTAACTTTCTCTTCTGAACTGCTAAATAATTAACAGAGAAGAACTAATAGTCTGTGCCAGATTCCTTTATCTCAGTGGCTTCTCTGATCCCAGAGCCCTTCCCAGCGCGATCGGCAGATTATGCTAGCACCCAGCCGTCTGTGCTGGCCTCTCTTCTTCCTCCCCTGGGGACTGACCTTTTCTGTTGAAACTCCAGATTCTCTTCAGCTGATAAGTCGTGCTTCCAGTCCTTGTGGTATCTATCAGTCCTGGGCTTATTCTGAGGCTGATTTATCTAATTGGTTGTGAGGGAGTGAGGACCTTTACAGAGTCGTGTGTTTCTTCTCCGCCATCTTGGCTCCGCCCCCAAGCTTCCCTTTTCTTTTCCCATTTCTCTTCTAGCTCTCTTGTGAGATGCTTTTTGATTTCCTCTATAAGAGTCTTATATATTTAGGAGCAGCTCATATCCCCCTTAGGGGATTCCTCTGGAGATAGTCTGCTTTTAGTGTCCTCAGTATTTGAAGTCTGCTCTCTATTCATATAGAAACTGTTGATTGTTAGAGTCCTTTTAAAGTTTTTTGTTCATTTTGTCAGAGTCGGAATTGAAGAAAACAAATTGACAAGAGAAACAATTGGTCTGTTTTTTGGGGGGGAGGATGGGGCTGGATGGTGTTACCGGGCTTCCTCTACACATTGAGGGAGACAGTGGAGATGTACTAACAGGTCTGTGATGGCTGTGTTGCATCTGAGCTCTGAGGCACTGAGAATGCACTGAGTCACTCTGGGTGGGGGTGGGGGTGGCCGGGTTCTGAGATACAATGGCTTTCCTGGGGTTTTATTCTTCTCTTCCAGTGTTTACACCCTCTCCAGATGCTCCTGGCTTGCTGCCAAGACGGAATATCCATACTGTGGTAAAAGTGTTTTCACAGAAACGAAAGAGAATGTACTCTGGTCTGAGCTGTGTGAGCTGCCTGTCTTGCTCTGGCTTGCCTGACCTCAGTCTGCGCCCAGTCTGTTTGACACTCCCCCGAGCAAACACAGACCTTCTCTGGCAAATTTCAAGGATGTCTTTTGTTGGTGATTATTTTTGGGTTTCTTTTCAGGGCAAGCATTAACTCTGAGGCTTGTCATGAAGTAAGTCCTGAGAGAAAACACGGAACTCAAAAAGCTGTCTGCCTCCACGCTGCCATCCAATAATATTTCATTACATTCATATACCATAACTTATTCAGCTACTTCCCAATTGATGGACATTCACTCAATTTCTAGCTCCTTTCTGCTGCTCATAGCCTTGATGTCTTAAAAATGCTTTACATCTTGTATTCTGATGGAAGTGGAAATCTTCCACATAAAGAAGAGCCAACTCACTTCCAGTTGATCAATGATGGACAGAGGTAGTTACACCCAGAGAAGGAACACTGGGAAGTGAATGTAAATTGTTAGCACTAATATCTGTCTGCCCAGGTTACATGTACCTTCGGAATCTCATGCTTATTGTGCAACAAGAAAATGGTATTTACACACATGTATTGTATCTAGGTTATATTGTAACACATGTAAAATGTATGGGATTGCCTGTCATCAGGGAGAGGGAGTAGAGGGAGGGGGGGGATAATTTGGAAAAATGAATACAAGGGATAATATTATAAAAAAATATAATAAATAAAAAAATGCTTTACATCTTTCTTGCTGTGAGCTTATGAACTGAATTAAAATAAGAAATTTGCAAGATGCCACCTATATCTTGAGAAAGAAGTATCTAATTATAATGATGCATCAACTATAAACAACAAATACTATGAAGAGAATGTGTTACTATAAACTTCCATTACACAACTTCAAAGTATCTCAGATCTCATTAATGTAAATATGAATTCTAGTAATTAAAATTGCAACCTATATATTACTTCTCATTCTTAAAATAACTCTGGTACTCCTATAAAAATTTCCCCAGCAAACTATGAAGCATTTTCAGTGATTTCTGCTAAATCTCTTTATATTGAAAGGATATCAGGGTAGCTGGTAAGCTATGCATCACTACCACTCTTTCTTATGGTCCATATCCAAACATATTAATTCTACCTTAATAACAATTCATTTTTATTTTTACCATTCCTGTGAATAAAATACTGATTTAGGCCTTTGTAAATTCTTGCTTTTGTTAATGAGCCTCTTAATGTCTTCTGTTTCCAATTTCTCCACTCTCTATCCAAAGTGTTGTAAAAATTATTACAGTAAGGCATATGGCAATATCTTACTCAAGAACTTTAGATACCCTCTTTTACCTCTAGATTAAAACAACAACAACAACAACACATTCCTTACATTATTTTTAATGTACATTCCTATAAGATTCCACCAATGTACCCTTCCATATTTACTTCATATAATTCCATTTAAGCCTTGTATGCCACAATCAAACTAACCTTCTTTCAGTTCCATGAACTTAACATTCTATCCCATTTTCAAGACCTTTAAGAAACTGCTCCCATTCTAACCTAATCCTGTGTCTGGAATTTACTTGTTTCTCATCATGGCTTTTTTACAATAGCTGGCTATTTTCAAAGTCCACCTCAAATGGCACTCCAGCAAATGCCTCCCTTTCCCGAATTTCCTAGTAGAATGGCTTCTCTCTTCAAATAATCATCTTTATACTTATCAGTATGCATGTTTTGGTTCCCTCACTAAAATGCAATTTCCTTGAAATCAATACTATTTTTCATTTTATTATTTGTAAGGGTCCTAGTAGGTCAGGCAAGTGCAATTGAAAAGTAAGTGGGCCAATGGTATTTGGGATCCCTGGATGTGCTTAAGAGTAGAGTACTTAGGGACTTCCTTTGTGGGTGGGACCTCCACCCATGGCAGGAACCCAGATCTCTCTCTGAAGTCTCAGTCAAGTTCGGGATATAACCTTCATCCTCAAATACTCGATTGGCTTATGTCTGTGACATCATTGACCCTATTTAAGCTCTGGACATGAAGAGCACGCTCTCTCTCTCTCTCTCTCTCTCTCTTTCTCACCACATGGAGCTTGGACGGGGAGAGCACTACCAAGATAGGTACAGCACGTCATAGAGTAGATGTGATCAATGTGAATAAAGTCTAAGCTTGTTCATATAAATTCTGCTTCCTGTTACTCGTGCTAATCACCAATATACTAAGTATATTAGACTATAAAAAGAAAAAAAAAACTAACAAAATAAATGAAAACAAAATTTGATATTAAAACCCTGAATGCCTTGTTCAAGATACCAACAATACCAAACATCATGGTAATATTTGTTTAGGAGAATGTTGATAGCTTGCATTTTGAAATGCTGGAGAGGAGAGAATAGCATTCTTATAGCACTATAAGAACGTATTTTTAATCTCCAATATTTTTAGCATATTGGAGTAGATAGAAGTCAAAAAGAAATATAGGGTGAGGACTTTATTTTATCATCTATCAGGAAGAAATAGTAATGAATTTAGAGGCAGTTGGTTGGGCAAAATTATGCTCCATTTCGAAAGATTTTGTATTGCATTAGGACATAGAATTCAAAACCCTCTTGCTTACATAGATTCTAGAAGTAGACTTTCAATAGTCACAAAAGAGAAGATAGGACATCTTTTAATTTTCTTTCCTCATAAAACCTGATAGATCCTTATGATTGATTGCAAAGATTTGTGACATACATATGAATATGCATACTATAATTTTAGAGAACATGGCAATACACCTGTGTCAACCTTGCCCAAATATACATCTTTGCATGTATATATCTATGTATTCAGTATATACATCTATGTATAGTAAAATATATAAAAATCAGTGGTTCCATTAAAAAAACTAGAATGCAAATAATGAAATTAAAGCATTAAAACAAATGAAGAATATATTAAACATATTATATTAAAAGGAACTTTCTAGAAAATAAATCAAAGTATAATGTAATAATCATCAGACTATCAGAATATCATGACAGCAATTTGGATGTTCCCTCTCTGATGAAGATACCAACTCATCCTTATTTTACTATTCAATGAAATCGTGTTATATATTATATATGTGTGTGTTTGTGTATGTGTAGTCAATGAAGTTCATCTGTTGTTTTTAAGACCTTCTTCATTTTCCCTTTACATTGACAAAATAAAAGTGGAAACTTCTAGCAGCCTGATATTCTTCATAATTCTTCTTTTTTGAAGTTTGTCATTGTTTATATGATACAGTCTTCTCAAACACACCATCAGATTCTCTCCATTGTCTAATATATAGTATTCCTTTTCAATATTTTTTTCAGGAAATTACAATTTTATTACATCACACTTCCAGATATAGTGCCAATTTTCAATACCAACACTGCTGATGTTACAAATTTTCTACATACTATGGCACAACAGTCTCCAAACATTTTATTAGCATGGAATTTATACTACAAGTTTAAAGCTTAACATGGAAAAAACAAATATTTTAACTATTTTAGTCCATAATAATGGTCTTTGGAATTAAGTAAATTTCACAAAAGAATTAGTTAAAACAGAGATATGGAGGAAAAACAGTGCAATAAAAGCAAAAAACTCCTCCTCCCAACACACACTCACTGAGCTCTCCCCCAAATACTACAAAATAACTTTAAATAATGACTCTAAACAAATTCTACAGCAATGGAATTTACAAAAAAGGCAGAGTGATGCATTTTCCAGCCCAAGAATATTAAAGTCATAAGCAAAGATCTGCTGCACCAGAATAACAGTAGATTATGGTCAAGCACAGTAGCAGCAGAGAAGATTGTGTCCAAATAATCCAGAAGCAGGCCTCAGGGCAGTTAAATCAGTGACAACAGAGGCATTGCTATACCTCTCATCCCATAGACACCAAAGACAATTTACCATCTCAGCAGCAAAAATCTGTTGCACTGGGGTGAGTGTGGAGCACAGTCTAGCACAGACCATATCAGCCCAGTCCAAACCCCATCTAATTAAAAACATATCTTGGTAACCATTGAATCAGCAGCAACAGTGACCTACTTCCTTTACTCTGAGACTACACATAATAAGGGGGTTGAAAAACTGGTCCTGAAATTCCAGGGGTCTCATTGCTAGCAATGCTGTAGAACTCTTTTGATTTGCCCATACTCAGATCTGGGTCTCAGTCTTGGGTGTCACACTTAGGATAAGAAGGAGCATACAGCTACAGTGGAACAGGGATCCTCCTCATATTTCCAGGACAGAAAAGAGTGCTTAGGGCAGAGAACAGATAGGAGAGTAGTAAATACTGTCCTTAGATCAGATCACTTTAGAAATACTGAAAGCATATGGGTCAGAGACAGAGTCAAAATAGCAGAGTAAAAGCAGGGACTTGCCTAAATTCTCCCCCAAACTTTCCAAATTCCTTTAAATAATGACTTTAAATAAGTTTTAAAGCATCAGAAACTACAAAAAAGAGAACAATTTTCTGGGCAGAGACAACTTAGAATGTCAGTAAAAAAAGTGTGTTGTATCAGGGTAAGCCACATATTAATTGACCTAACAATACCACTACTAGTCACAGATTCCAAAAAAGTATTTTCAAAAAGGAAAAGAATCCATGATAAAAAATATTTATGGTATCTCTTTGCTCAGGGCAAAGAATTGGAAATTGACTGGATGACCATCAATTTAGAAATGGCTGAATAAATAGTGGTATAAGATTATGAAGGAATATTCTTGTTAGATAAGATATGATGAGTGGTGGGGGTGGAGCCAAGATCGTGGAGAAGGCACATTTGACTTTCTGAGCTTCTCTCATGCCCTCATTACAAATTAATAAAATCAGCCTCAAAAATAGTGCCTGACTGGTAAAATTCATGAAGCGTGGAAGTACAACAACTTACCAGCTGAAGATAATCTGGAAGATCACCAGAAAAGGTTTGTGCTGAGCAGGCAAGAGTAGACCAGCACAAGCTGGGATAGAACCAGAGACTAGCATCTAGAGTACATGGTGGGGGGGGGGGGTATCTCTGTGGTTGGAAAATTTACAGAGAAAAATATGCCTGTTCTGCTTTGGTTACAAAGCAGTAGACCAGCAGAGAAATTAAAACCAAAGGTAGAGGGTACCTAACAGGATCTGGCTAAACCAAACCAAAGCTGGAAGTGAATTAACTAGCACGGGCCACAATACAGCTGTGCTTCTGCATTCTGCAGCAGGGGCTTTTTTTTTGGGGGGGGAGGCAGCTACAAATCCGCTTGGCTGGAGGTGTAGCCCAGGGCAGCCTCTAATCTACACAGTGGGAGTCTTGGCCTGGGGCAATAGAATTTCCTCAGCACTATTGTGTTCCCCAGGCAGAGACACTTCCATTGCTGTGAGAGGTAGGGCAAGTGCTAATACCCAAAATGGGCTTTTGGTGGGATGGGGTAAGGGGAGGGCAGTGACACTTTTGCTGCTCAGCCTCTAGCCTTAGAGCAGTCGCTAATTCTCACAGTGGGGCTCTTCAGCAGGACAATTCCTGAGCTCAGCCTGTGGTATCCAGGCCTGAGTGACTTCCAGTGTGGAACTTTTCCCAGAGCACTCCTGCCACTCAGCTGCTCTTTGCAGCCTGTTTGCAGGACAGCTACTGTCTATATATCTATCCTTGCTCTGCAGAGAAAGCTAGTAACCCCCTTGCCCTGAAGGCAGACCCTAAAGGCTTTTAAACAATGAGTAAAAAAATCAAAATGATGACCAATATATTCTATACAGAAAGAGTAGGTTTTCAACCCCAAGGAGACTAATAGCAGACACTCTCACACTCTCCAGACAATACCCCAAAGGGGGATGTATCCCTATCACACAAGGCTCTCACAGAAAAAAAAAAAAAAGCATATATATATATATATATATATATATATATATATATATATATATATATATATATACATATATATATATATACAATATATATATATATATATACATGTATATATATATATATATATATATATATATATATATATATATATATATATACATAAAACATCTTAAAAGAGAGCTAGAAGAAAAATGGGGAAAGGAAAGAGAAGCTATGCAACAGAGTAACAACTTTTGGAAATATGAATTGGAATAGGTAAAGATCTCCCAGGAAGCCCAGGGAAAAAGAATATATGAATTGGAAAAGGTAAAGAATTCCCAGGAAAGTAGGATTTATAATCGGAAAAAGAAAATAACTCAGTAACAATAATAATAATAATAATAATAATAATAATAATAATAATAATAATAATAATAATAAGTGAAAGGGTAAAAAATTCCATAGAGCAAAACAACTCATTTAAAAACTCTATTGGACTTATACAAACTAAAAGTAAAAAAAGTTAATGAAGAAAATAACTGATTAAAAATCAGAACTGAACAAATAGAAATGAATGATTCATTGAGACATCAAGAATCAGTCAAGCAAAACCAAAAAAATAGAAAAAATGTTGAATATCTACTTGTAAAAACAACAAACCTGGAAAATAGATCTAGGAGAGATAATCTGAGGATTATTGGACTACTTGAAAATTATGATGAAAAAAGGGGCCTAGATACTATTTTACAGAAAATCATCAAAGTGAACTGCCCAGATATAATAGAATCAGAAGGTAAAATAGGCATTGAAAGAATTCATCAAACACCTTCTGAAAAAGACCCTAAAATAAAAACTCCAAGGAATATTGTGGCTAAATTTCAGAACTATCAGAATAATGAAAAATATATTACAAGCAGCCAGGAAAAACAAACAAACAAACAAACAAAAAACTGGAAAAACTGGGACATTGATGCATTATAGGTGGGATTGTGAATACATCCAGCCATTCTGGACAGCAATTTGGAACTATGCTCAAAAAGTTATCAAACTGTGCATCACCTTTGATCCATCAGCGTTACTACTGGGCTTATATCCCAATGAGATTTTAAAGAATGGACAGGGACCTATATGTGCAAGAATGTTTGTGGCAGCCTCATTGTAGCAGCCAGAAACTGAAAACTGAGCGAATGCTCATCAGTTGGAGAATGCCTGAATAAATTGTGGTATATGAATGTTATGGAATATTATTGTCCTGTAAGAAATTACCAGCAGGAGGATTTTAGAAAGGCCTGGAGGAACTTACATGAACTGATGCTGAACGAAATGCGCAGGACCAGGACATTATTATATACTTCAAATACAATATTATAAGATGATCAATTCTGATGGATGTGGTTCTCTTCAGCAATGAGAAGAACCAAATCAGTTCCAATTGTTCAGTAATGAATAGAACCAGCTACATCCAGTCAAAGAACTCTGGGAAATGAGTGTGAACCTTTACATAGAAGTCCTAATCCCTCTACTTTTGTCTGCTTTTTTTTTTTTTTTTTAATTTCCTTCACAGGTTAATTGTACATTATTTCAAAGTCTGATTCTTCTTGTGCAACAAAGTAACTTTATGGATATGTATACATATATTGTATTTACCATATACGTTAACATATTTAGCATGTATTGGTCTACCTGCTATCTGGGGGAGGGGGTGAGGGAAAAGGAGGGAGGGGGCAGGGGAAAAATTGGAACAAAAGGTTTTGCAATTGTCATTGCTGAAAATTTACCTATGCATATATCTTGTAAATAAAAAGCTATAATAAAACAAAAAGAAATTATCAATGAAAATTAATTTACTATTCCAGAATCAGAGGGAAAAATAGAAATCCCCCCAAAAAAATTCCCCAATCACCTCTTTAAGAAATCCCAAAATAAAAACTCCCTGGAATATTATTCCAAATTGATAAAATGTTGCAAGCAGGCAGCAAGAAACACTTCAAATATCGTGAAGCCACAGTCACAAAAACACATATATTAAAGAACTTTAATTCTTATTATTTATCAAAACTGAATGAACTCCTTCAGAGGGAACAATAGATATTTAATAAAATAGCAGACTATCAGACTTTCAAGTATTCTTTGTGGAAAGGTCAGAGGTAAATATTCAAACTGAGTTTTAAATACAAGATTTAAGTTTAATTAAATATAAGAATGAAGAGGGGAAAGAGTAAGTTTTGCTCTCATCACAATTGGCTTAAAGAGGGAATATAGAGCCAATGACAAAAAACTTTTGGGGATCAGCAAGGATCAGTGATATAATAAGAAAAATAAGAACTCCATGTTAAATTGTTTTTTATTGTTTCTATTTCATTTCTTTCTTTCTGTCCTTCCTTCTTTCTTTCTTTCTTTCTTTCTTTTTGTTTCTTTGTTTCTTTCTTTCTTTCTTTCTTTTTTCTTTTTTTGTGTGGCAAAAATGGGCTTATTTACACTAAGAAAACAGTAGGTTAAAGAGACAGCTTTCTTAATGGGCAAGATCCTGTTAGGATTATTGCAAAGATGGGTTTATACTGAGAAGACATCCACATTTATACTGAGAAGGCTTCCACAGGCTGGGGAATCTAGTAGGAATCTCTTAACCAAAATACAGCAGCACCTGCTACTGTGTCCTGGTTGGGAAGCCAGTGGATCAGCAGATTAGCTGTGAGACCTACATAACTACAGAAGGCAAATAGTGAGCACCTGAACCACAGTATAATGCAGAACTTGGCCACACCTACCAAGCATGGAATAGAAGCCAGCAACACCAGCCTTAGAGCAGCATATTCTTTTTCTAAATACTATAAGTGTTTTATGAGTACTGGAAGAAGAGAAAAAGGGTAGGTAAATCGGGTAAATTTCATCACATGAAGAGGTAAAAAGGACCTATTACAGTTGGGGGAAAGAAGAGAGGAAGATGAACATTATGGGAACATTAATCTCATCATATTTACTTCAGAGACAGAACATCTGACATATTTATTTCCATAGGGAAAAAAAAAAAAAAAAACTTTTCTTATCCTATAGGGAAGTAGAAGAAGAAAGAGGAAAGGAAAGGGGCTGATAATAGAGGGGAGAATAAAAGTAGGAGGGGAAAGGGATAAGAAAATGAGAAGAGATTATAAAAATGAGGGCAGATTGAAGGAAGTGGTGGTCAGAAGCAAAACATTGGTGAGGAGGGAAAGTGGGAAAGATAAAAATATAACTTGGGGAAAATTAGATTACATTTAGTAATTTTATCTGTGAATGTTAATGGGATGAACTCTCCCATAAAAAGAAGATGATTACAGACTAGATTAAAGATCAGAATCCTACAATATATTGTTTACAAGAAACATATTTAAAGCAGAGTGAAAAATACAAAGTTAAAATAAAAGACTGGAGGAGAATCTATTATGCCTCCACTGAAGCAAATGAAAAAAAAAAAAACAAAACAAAAAAAAAAACAAGGGTAACAAACCTGACCTCAGTAAACCAAAAGGAACAAATAGATCTAATTAAAAGAGAGTTGGAAGCAAACTACATGTTGCTAAAAGAACCATAAATGAAGTACTGATATTCCTTATATGCAGCAATTGGTATAGCATTGAAGTACCTACAGGAAAAGTAAAGAGAGTTGAAAGAAGAAATACACACCATAACTACACTAGTGGGGAATCTCAACCTTGATCTATTAGAACTAGAGAAATAGAACCATAAAACATATAAGAAAGGAGTTGAATTTTACAAGTTAGGTATGGTAGTTCTGGAGAATACTGAATGGGATCAGAAAGAAATATACTTTTGTTCATCAGTACATGGAAGCTACAAAAAAAAAAAAAAACTGACAATGTATTTGGGCATTCAGATCATGATGCAATAAAAATTATAAGTAATGAACGATCAGAAAAAAACAGACCAAAAATTAATTAGAAACTAAATAATCCAATCCTAAAGAATGAGTAGATGAAACAACAAATCAGAGAAACAATCAATAATTTCATCCAAGAGAATGACAATAATTCTCTCACATACCAAAATTTATGTTGCAGCCAAAGCAGTTCTTAGGGGAAGTTTTATACATTTAGATGCTTACTTGCATAAAAGAGAGAAAGAAAAACAAAAACAAAACAAACAAACAAACAACAACAACAAAAAAAAACAACAACAATGAATTGGGCATGGAACTGAAAATAGAAGGGGGGATTAGTAAAACTGAGAGTAAGAAAATTAATGAAGTATTATACAAAACTAAAAGTTGGTTTTATGAAAAACTCAACAAAATAAATATTTAGATAATTTGATTAGAAAAATGACAAAAGGAAATCACTTTGTTAGTATCAAAAATGAAAGGGTGAATTTTCTTTCCACTAATGAACAGGAAATTAGCACAATAATTGGAAATGGTTTTTGGCCTACTATAAAGCAATAAATCTAATAATCTAAGTAAAATGGATGGATACTTACAAAAATATACATTGCTGAGATTAACAGAAGAGGTAATAAACTAAGTAATCCCATTTTAGAAAATGATATTGAACAAGCTATTAAGCAATTTCCAAAGAAAAAACAATCTCCAGTCTAAATGAATTTGCATATGCATTGTGCCAAATATTTAAATAACAATTAATTTTAATATTATGCAAACTATTAGAAGAAATAAGGAAATAAAAAGTATTACCAAATTCATTTTATGACACAGATATGCTGCTATTATCTAAACTGTAGCATCCAAACAAAGAAAAAAAATTATAGACCTTTTCCCCACATGAATACCAATACAAAAATATTAAATAAAATATTAGCAAAGACCTATATTACAGCATGTCATCTCCAGGATAATATACCATGACCAAGTAGGATTTATACCACAAATGCAGGGCTGGTTCAGTATTAGAAAAACTATTAGCGTAATAGACTGTATCAATAACCAAACTAACAAATCATATTATTATAGCAATAGATGCAGAAAAAGAATCTGACAAAATCCAACACTCATTCCTGTTAAAAAACAAACAAATAAACAAACAAAAAAACACAAGAAATCATAGGAATAAATGGAATAGGAAGCATAGGAATAAAATGATCAATAGCATTTATTTAATGTCATCAGCCAGTATAATATATATAATGGGGACAAAGCAAAACCATTCCCAATAAGATCAATGGTGAAATAAGATTGCCCACTATTACAAATACTATTCAATGCTGCATTTAAAATATTTGTTTTGGCAATAAGAAAAGAAAAAGAAATTAAAGGAATTAGAGTAAGTAATGAAGAAATTCTTTACACGATATGATAATATCTAAATTCTAAATATGATAATATCTAAATTCTAGAAATTAAACACAAAATTACTAGAAGCAATTCACAAATTTAGCAAAGTTGAAGACTACAAAATATATCCACACAAATCATCAGCATTTCTATATGTTGGCAATAAAATCCAACAGCAAGAAATTCAAAGAGAAAATCCATTTAAAATTACTATAGATATATAAAAGGTAATGTTCTGGTTAGCTTTCTGGAGGTCTTGTGACCAGCTTTGATCTAAGTAGAATAATCACCACGAGAATAATTAGGGATAAAGTCTAAATTCTTTATTACATACTTTATTGTCTGTTTCCTTCACCTGGAGCCCAGATAGCTTTGTATAGGCCCTCCAGAATGGGTCTTGGTTTCAGTGAAGGGATGCAGGAGGCAGGAGAGCCACCAGGATGATAGTCAAGTTTCTTCTCTCAAAGTGCAGAAGGCAGGAGAGACACCACCAGTGTGATCAAAGATGGAATCCTTTATCTTCCAGTCATTGTTGGCTCTTATATCCTCTATTATAAATACATCATCATAAGTACATCAAGATTCTGCAATGTTGGGGGCGGAGCCAAGATGGTGGAGAAGATACACCTGATTTTGTGAGCTCCCTCCTTCCCTCAATACCAATTAGTTAAATCAGCCTCAAAAATAACACTGGACTGATAGAAACCACAAGGACTGGAAGCAAGACTTACCAGCTGAAGAGAATCTGGAATTTCAACAGAAAAGTTCGGTTCCCAGGGGAAGAAGAAAAAAGGCCAGCACAGATAGGATTAGGTGCTAGCACACTGTGCCAATCAGGCTGGGGAGAACTCTGGGATCAGAGAAGACACTGAGATAGAAGAATCTGGCAAAGGCTGTTAGCTCTTCTCTGATTATAAAACAGCAGTCCAGAAGAGAAATCAAGCCACTTTAAAATATAAAGACAGATCCTAGAACCAACCTAATCTGGAAGTGACCTAACAGATCTCGGCAAGGCTGTGAAGGCGCCTTCTGTTGTCCAGGGCTTCACCTTGGGGTAGTTAAGAGATTGAAAGGCAGGTACACAGCCCAAGGCAACATATAATTTACATAGTGCCTGCCTTGGCCTTTGCTTATATTATCATTTTTTTTAATGTCTAAATCATGAACACATTTAGACCTTATTTTGGTATATGGTGTTAGGTGTGGGTCAATGTCTAGTTTCTGCTACATTAGCTTCAAATTTTCCCAGCAATTTTCATCAAAAAATGAGTTGTTTTCTCTAAAGCTGGCTTCTCTGCATTTGTGAAACACTAAATTACTATACCCATTAACTATTTTGTCTTATAAACCTAACCTATTCCACTGATTGACTATTGTATTTCTTAGTACCAAATGGTGTTGATGACTGCTGCTACATAATTATTTCTCTAATTTCCTCTTCATTGGTAGAAAGGTCTCCTTTTCATTTTTGAGACAAACAATTTGACTTTCTTCTTTCCTTTATGTAATCAAATTAAATAAAGGTTTATCTCTTTTGTTGGATTGTTTCATAAAAAGGAACTCTTATTTTTGGTCATTAATTCAACATTTTCCTTATTTTCAGTTTTATTTATATCCTCTTTTATTTTCAGATTTTCAAATTTGATACATAATTGGTGTATTTGATTTGTTCTTTTAGGTGTAAGCCCAATTCATTGATCTTCTCTTTCTCTATTTTATCCAAATAAGCATCTAGAGATATAAATCTTCCCCTATTAACCTCTTTGGCTGCATCCCATTAATTTTGGTATGTTGTCTCATTATTGTTATTCTCTTGGATGCAGTTATTGATTACCTCTAGGTTTTGTTGTTTTACCAATTCATTCTTTAGGATTAGATTATTTAGTTTCTTAATAATTTTTGGTCTTTTTTCTCCTGGCATTTTATTGCATGTGATTTTTATCATTTCATGATCTAAAAAAAATCATTTACTATTTCTGCTTTTCTGCATTTAATTTTGAGCTTTTTGTACTTTAATATCTGGTCAATTTTTGTATAGAATCACTGAGATGAAGAAAGTATATCCTTACTCTCTCCATTTACTTTTCTCTAAAAATCTATCATATCTATTTTTTCTAATATTCTATTAACTTCCTTAATTTTTTTCTTATTTATTTTGTGGTTTGATTTATCTACTTCTGAGACAGTAAGGTTGAGATCCCTTACTAGTATAGTTTTGCTGTCTATTTTTTCTTGAAGTTTTCTTAATTTATCAAGGAATTTAGATGCTATGCCACTTGGTGCATATTTGTTTAGTATTGATATTGCTTCATTGTCTATGGTACCTTTTAGCAAGATGAAATTGCCTTCCTTTTTGCTTCAACTGAAGCATAATAGATTCTACTCCAGAATTTTGCCTTTACTATGTAAGTATCATTGTGCTTTTAATGTGTTCCTTGTGAACAAAATATTTTAGGATACTGGCTTTTAACCCATTCTGCTATCCACTTCCATTTTTTTAGACAGTTCATCTCCTTCCAATTCACAATTAGCATAACTAATTTTGTATTTGTTTCCACTTTATTTATCCCAAATTATGCCTTTCCTTTTTCCCCCCTTTCCTTCCTCTCCATAATTTTGCTTTACACCACAAGCTCCCTCAATCAGCTTTTCCCCTTTATAGCCCATCCCCCTTTCTTATAACTTTTCCCTTCTACTTCTGTTTTCATTTCTATTAACCTCTGCCTTTTATTTCCCCTTTTGCTTCCTATTTCCCTGAAAGAAGTTTGTCTGTGAAACAAAATATGACTGATACTCTCTTTGAGTCCAATCACATGAAAGAAAAATTCATATGATGTTTACCCCCTTACCTTTTCTTCCTCAATATATTAGATCTTCCTTGCCTGTTCATGAGATGTAATATTCCTTAGTTTGCCCCCATTTTCCTTTTTCTCTACTACAATCCCTTTTCTATCTCTAGTTTTGTTTTCATTTTATCATAATAAAATCAAATTATACCCATTATCTAAGTATAATCTAATAGAGAAATAGTTCTCTAGAGTTCTTTCCTTTTTACCTTTTTATGTTTCTCTTGAGTTCTGTATATGGACATAAAATTTTTTTGTTTAGCTTTTCTATTTTCATCAGAAATAAATAGAATTCACATGTATCATTGAATGTCCATCTTCTTTCCTGAAACATAATGCTCAATTTAGTTGGACAGTTGTTTCTTTACTACAATCTAAGGTTTTTTTTTTTTTTTTTTTTTTTTTTTTTTGCCTCAGATTTCAGGGCCTTTAATCCTTTAAGGTAGAAGCTGCTAGGTCCTGGGTAATCCTTACTCTGGCTCCTCAATATTTGAATTGTCTCTTTCTGGCTGCCTGAAATAACTTTTCCTTGATCCAATAGTTCTGAAATTTTGTTATAATATTCTTTGGAGTTTTCATTTTGGGTTCTATTTGAGGAAATGATTGGTGAATTATATCAATGGCTACTTTATTTTCTGGTTCTAGGACATCAGGGCAGTTTTTCTTGATTATTTCCTGAAAGATGATGTCTAGGATTTTTTTTTTAATCATGGTATTCAGGAAGTTGAATAATTGAATAATCCTTAGATTGTTTCTTCTAGATCTATTTTCTAGGTCTGTTGTTTTTTGCACTGAGGTATTTTCCATTTTATTCTATTTTTTTCCTTTTTTTTTTCTTTTTTGCTTTTGTTTGACTGATTCTTACTGTATCATTGAGTCATTTATTTCTATTAGTTTAATTTTAATTTTCAGTGTATTATTTTCTTCAATTACCTTTTAAATTTCTTTTTTTATTTAGCCAATTGAATTATTAAGTTATTTGTTTTGTTCATTTCATTTTTTACGTTTCACAAATTCTGTTTTTCAATGAATTGTTTTTTTAATATCTATTTTTAAGAAGTTATATGCTTTTTCCCTTTCACTAAATATATATTGTAAGGAGTTTTCTTTGGGTAATTTATGTGTTTTTTCTTTCTTTTCCTTACTCTCTTGCAAAGATCTCATTTCTTTTCCACATTTTTCTTCTAACTCTTTTCAAAGATCCTTTTTGAATTCTTCCAAGAGAACCTTGTGAAATGGGGACCATATATTGTAACACTCTTTGGGATTTCATTTGTAGCTAATTTGCTACAGAAACTTCTGGTTTGGGGTTTATTCTTCTCTCTCCATAAAAGCAATGCCTACTTGCTTTTTTGCTCATTTTTAAGTGTTGAGCTCTACTTTTAAGCAAAAGGGATGTCAGCCACTTTAGATTGCTCTGAGGCAGTTCTGCTGACTGACTTTTGGCACTGGGTAATTATGGCCAGGTTCTTCATTCTTCTGGCTTACAATTTCCTTTTGTATTTGCTTTTGAGTGTCTCCCAGGAAACCTGCTAGATGGCTAACTTGCAACCAGGACAGAGTACCCTAAGAGTCTCACTGTAGATTCCCCAGTGCACATATGCTATAATATTCTTCTTCTCTACCCCATATCTTTGCCTAGGTTACCTGCGCTGTAATTTGGGCTCAGCATTCTCTCCACCTGCCCGATTGAAACAGACCTTTCTGAAATTCTTCCAAAGTGCCTTTCCAGGAAATTTGTTGTAATCCAAATATTTGTGGGTTCTGTCACTCCAAAACAAATTCATAAGCTTAATCTGCTGTTGATCTGAGGGTGGACTTATAAGAGTTCAGATTCAAGCCCAACCTCAGATCAACAGCAGATTAAGCCATGTTTATTCTTCTCCATTTTGGCTCCATCTTCTAGTTTTACTTAGTAATTCAATAGTTTTCTTATTTTCATTTTTACTAATCTCCCTTTTTATTTTCAGAATTGCAAAATCAGTATTTAATAAAGGGATTATTAATATTTTCTTTTTCTAGATTTTTAGTTGTAAGCCCAATTCAAAGATCTTCTCTTTCTCTATTTTATGCAAGTAAGCATCTAAAGAAATACAATTTTTCCTAATAACCACTTTGGCTGAATCTCATTTTTGATATGTTGATATGTTTTGATATGTTGTCTCATTATTGTCATTCTCTTGGATGCAATTATTGTTTGTATCTATGATTTGTTGTTTCATAACTCATTCTTTAGGATTAGATTATTTAATTTCCAAGTAATTTTTCATCTGTTTTCTCCTGTCCCTTCACTGAATATGAATTTTATTGTATCATGAGCTGAGAAAATGTATTTTCTATTTCTGTCTTTCTTTTGTTTTTATGTCCTAATACATGGTCAATTTTTGTAAAGGTTCCATGTATTGCTGAAAAAAAAGATTTATTCCTTTCTGTCACCATTCAATTTTCTCTAAAAGTCTATCATTACTTTCTTTTCTAGGATTCTATTGTCCACTTAACGTTCTTTCTGATTTATTTTATGATATGATTTATCTAGTTCTCAGAGAGCAAGTTTGAGATCCTTCATTAGTATAGTTTTGCTGTCTGGGTTGTTTTTGAAGCTCTCTTAACTTCTTGAGGAATTTGGATACTACACCACTTGATGCATGTATGTTAACTATTAATATTACTTCATTATCTATGGTACATTTAAGTAGGATGTTTCCTTATTTATCTCTTCTAATTAGTAGATCTATTCTTGTTTTTGCTTGATCTGAGATCAGGATTGCTACCTCTGCTTTTTTAATTCATCTGAAGCATCATAGATTCTGCTCCAATCTTTTATCCTTATTCTGTATGTATCATTCTGCTTTAAACGTGTTTCTCATAAACAACAAATTGTAGGATTCTGGCTTTTAATCAAGTCATCAAGTCTTTTATCCACTTAATTTAATGGGAAAGTTAATCCCATTCACATTCACAGTTAAATTTACTAATTCTTACTTCTTTCCATCTTGTTTACCCCCAGTTATGTTTTCTCTTTCTTTCCCACTTTCCCTATTCTTCAGTGTTTTGTTAATGACCACCACTTCCCTCAAAAAGCCTTTGTCGTTTCTTATACTATTCCTCTTCTACTTCTGTTCTCCATTCTATCAGCCTATCCCTTTCTGTTCCCCTTCTTCTCCTACTTCCCTATAGACTGAGACAAGCTTTACTGTGAAGCTAAATGTGCCTGGTATTCTCTCTTTGAGCCAAATCTGATGACAATAAGATTTGCACAATGTTCATTCCCCTTCCCCCTTTCCCTCAATTGCAATAGACTTTTTTTTTTGCCTCTTCATGAAATGTAATTTAGCCCATTTTAAATCCATTTTTCTCTTCTTCCAGTAAAATCGCCTTTCCTTCTCAAGTTTTTTTTTTATATCATAACAATAAAATCAAATTATACTTGCACCCTCTAAGCATACCCATAAGAGAGATACAGATCTCAAGACAAGCATATCATCTTCCTATATGAGGATATAAGTTTTTTTTATTTTTTTATTTTTCAAATATTTTTTCCTTTTTACTTTTTTTGGTTTCTCTCAAGATCTGTATTTGAAGATCAACTTTTCTATTCAGCTCTGATCTTTTCATTAGAAATAGATGCAATTCACATATTTCATTGATTGTCCATCTTTTTCCGGGGAAGATGATGTTCAGTTTTGCTGCATAGATGATTCTTGGCTGCAATCCAAGTTCCTTTGCTTTTGAGAATATCAGATTCCATGCCCTTTGGTCCTTTAAAGTGGAAGGTGCTAGGTTCTGGATAATCCTGACTGGAGCTTCTTGATGTTTGGATTATTTCTTTCTGTCTGTTTGCAATATTTTTTTCTTTGATTTGATAATTCTGAAACTTAGCTATGATATTTCTTATAGTTTTCATTTTTGCTTTTTTGTTCATTTTTTAAAGATTGAGATCTGTTCTTAAGTCGAACGTGAACCGATGGCTTAATTTACGCTGAAATTGGTACTGCTGACTAATTTGTTTTGTATTTACTTTGGGTGTCTCAAACCTGCTGAACCACTGGCTTACAAACAGAAGAGTAGCCTAACAGCCTTACAATACATCCCCCGTGTCTCCCTGCCCCAGCTCCCTGCCACAGGCTCCATGCTGTCTGGATTTGGCAGTCTCTCCCCCTGTTCAGTTTAAACAGACCTTCTCTGAAGTTCTTCCAAAATATCTTCTTCTGGAAATTTGTTGTACTCCAAGTATTTATGAGTTCTGTCATCCAAAACCAATCCAGATGCTTAATCTGCTGTTGATTCTAGGAATGCTCAGAGAAGTTCAGATAAAGTCTTGTCTACTCTCCACCATCTTGACTCTCGCTCCACCCCCATAATATAGTTTAATTGGAAAATAAAAACAAAACAAAACAAATAATAAAATGGAAACATTGGCTCTAAGTCATAGGATCTATGTTGAAACTGCATCTCTCACACTGATCTACAGATGTCATATTGGACTGTCATATAAGGACAATATGCTTTAATTTCTTCATTTGTAAGATGAGGAGAATCAGTTAAAGGATGCCTTATATCTCCTACAAATTTCAATCTATGATTCTATGTTCTGAATCTCCTACCTTTTTTGACAATCTTGAACTTATATATTTCTAATACAAATATACATTAAGCTCTATGATGGTATCCCCTCCTCTCCCTATTCACCAAATCCAACCTATTACAAATACAGATACAAATACTTAACTTTAGTCCTACAAGAGATGCCCCTTATGCTTTTACTCACATGCTGCTAACTATATTAAATGAAGCCATATAGCTGCACTTACATTCTACTGGGTCTATTTTAAACTATGCTAATTAATCTGAAAAGTACCTTCACTGAGTAAAGATAATACATATATATTTTTTTTCTGAAATAACTATGACATTCTATATTCTAGCTATTCCAAACTATTTCCTTTCTTCTCAAAGTTTATATATATATATATATATATATATATATATATATATATATATATATATATATATATATATATATAAAACTTCCCTCTCAGTGAAATATTCATAATTTATTGAGAAAAGCATCTATTTATTTTAGCCTTTTTCTTTTCCTCTCTTAAAGAAGAAAGTACTCAAATCCATTTGACATTATTACCCGTTTTCTCTTTATATCCAGTCTCTGAACAGAAGTATTTTCTCATTTCCAAGGCCAAGCATTAACAACTATAGCTCTTGACCTCATCCTTGCCACTATTCTTTGGCTAATTGACCCTTAAATAATCACTTTCTTCCCATTTTCAATTCTTTCTTATTCACTAACTCCTCCTCTGATGCTTAGAAACATGTTAACTTTCCCCTTAGGCTAAAAACAAAAGAAAACAAAGAAAACAAATTTAAATATGCCTATTGTGTATTTAACATTTCTTTCTCTTTTTCTAGAGGTCATGTACTTTTGTCATTTCATAATTCTGTCCTTTTAATTATTTTTTTCTTTCAAAGTAAAGCTTTCAAACTCATTACTCAAATGAAAATTTCATCTCCTAAGTTACCTGTGATTTCTTAATTGCTAAAACAGACCATCTTAAGATTTAAAAATGTTAAATCTGATGTGCTTTTCTTTTTCCAAAGTGGGGAGAAGAATAAGCACATATTAAGTTTTATTTTTTTTTTCTTCTTCTCATAATAACGCTGCACTAGGTATAAACCCAATTCTGTAATCCTGGGACATCAAAGTTTCCTCTGAACCTTTTATATTTATAAAGTCAGAGGTTCCATTCTCTTCATATAAAAAAAAATGAACAAATTCAAACCTTCAAGAATCAGTCAAACATAGCAAAAAAAATGGGGAAAAAATAGAAGAAAATGTAAAATAGCTCATTGAAAAAAAAAGAACTGATCTGGAAAATAGATCTAAGAGTGACAAGCTAAGAATTATTGGACTTCCTGAAAATGATGAAAAATAGAGCCTAGATATAATCTTTCAGGAAATTATCAAGGAAAACTACTCAGATATCTTAAAAAAAGAATATTATAGCCATTGAAAGAATTCAAGAATCAGCAACTGAGAGATCCAAAAATAAAATTCAAGTACTGATGACAATTTCTTAGAAGTCCATGGAAAGTCTCTGGAAAGAAGTCTCCAAAGCTTCACCTCTTCCTGAATGTTTTCTTACTAAAAATATGGATAAACTATTCACAATAACAGTGAAATCAAATGTATTGAAGGTGATATAGTTTAAGTCTATAAAAAGATATATAGTCGAAGCATACTAAGACTTTTTTATTAATTTTATAATTATAATTTTTGACAATACACATGCATAAGTAATTTTTAAATAACATTATTGCTTATATTCATTTTTTCCAAATTTTCCCCTCCCTCTCTCTACTCCCTCCTCTAGATGACAGGCAATCCCATATATATTAAATGTGTTACAGCTTAACGAGATACAATATATGTGTGTAAATCCAATTTTCTTGTTGCACTTTAAGAATTGGATTCCAAAGGTATAAATAACCTGGGTAGAAAAACAGTAGTACTAACAGTTTACATTCAATTCTCAGTATTCCTTCTCTGGGTGTAGTTGTTTCTGTCCATCATTGATTAACTGGAAGTGAGTTGGATCTTCTTTATGTGAAGATATCCACTTCCATCAGAATATATCTTCATACAGTATTGTTGTTGAAGTGTATAGTGATCTTCTGGTTCTGCTCATTTCACTCAGCATCAGTTCATGTAAGTCTCTCCAAACCTCTCTGTATTCATCCTGCTGGTCATTTCTTACCGAGCAATAATATTCCATAACATTTATATATCACAATTGACCCAATCATTCTCCAATTGATAGACATCCATTCATTTTTCAGTTTCTAGCCACTACAAAAAGAGCTGTCACAAACATTTTGGCGCATATAGGTCCCTTTCTCAACTTTAGTATTTCTTTGGGATATAAGCCCAGTAGTAGCACTGCTGGATCAAAGGGTATGCACAGTTTGATAACTTCTTGGGCATAGTTCTAAATTTCTCTCCAGAATGGCTGGATATAACTCCACCAAAAATGCATTGGTGTCCCATATCCCCTACAACATTCATCATTATTTGTTCCTGTCATCTTAGCCAATCTGACAGGTGTGTAATGATATCTCACAGTTGTCTTAATTTGCATTTCTCTGATCAGTAGTGATTTCATATGAGTGGATATAATTTCAATTTCATCATCTGAAAATTGTCTGTTCATATCCTTTGACTATCATTTGGAGAATGGTTTGATTTCTTATAAATTAGGGTCAGTTCTCTATATATTTTGGAAATGAGGCCTTTATCAGAACCTTCAACTGTAAAAATATTTTCCCAATTTGTTACTTCATTTCTAATCTTGTTTGCATTAGTTTTGTTTGTACAAAAGCTTTTTAATTTGATGTAATCAAAATCTTCTATTTTGTGATCAGTAATGATCTCTAGTTCTCCTCTGGTCATAATTTCCTTCCTCATCTGCAGGTCTGAGAGGTAGACTATCCTCTGTTCCTATAATCTTTTTATGATCTCATTCTTTATGCCTAAATCATGGACCCATTTTAATCTTATCCTGGTATATGGTGTTAAGTGTGGGTACATATCTAATTTGTGCAATACCAATTTCCAGTTTTGCCAACAGTTTTTTTTTTTTTTTTTTTTTAATAATGAATTTTTATCCTAAATGTTGGTATCTTTGGGTTTGTCAAAAATTAGATTGCTATAGTTGTACCCTATTTTGTCCTGTGGACCTAATCTGTTCCACTGATCGACTAGACTATTTCTTAGCCAGTACCAAATGTTTTGTTGACTGCTGCTTTATAATATAGCTTTAGATAAGGTAAAGCTAGACCACCTTCATCTGACTTTTTTTTTTCATAAATTCCCTTGAAATTCTTGACCTTTTATTATTACATATAAATTTTCTTGTAATTTTTTCTAGGTCATTAAAATAGCTTCTTGGGAGTCTGATTGGTATAGCACTAAATAAAAATATTATTTTGGAGAGTATTGTCATCTTTATTATATTCACTCAGCCTATCCATGAGCACTGAATGTCTTTTCAATTATTTAAATCTGATTTTATTTTTGTGGCAAGTGTTTTGTAATTTTGCTCATATAATTCCTGACTTTTCCTTGGTAGATGGATTCCCAAATATTTTATACTCTCGACATTTGTTTTGAATGGAATTTTCTTTTTATCACTTGCTGTTATATTTTGTTCGTGATATATAAAAATGCTGAGGATTTATGTGGATTTATTTTGTATCCAGCAACTTTGCTAATGTTGTGAATTATTTCTAATAACTTTTTATTAGAATTTCTGGGGTTCTGTAAGTATACCATCATATCATCTGCAAAGAGTGAAAGTTTGATTTCCTCATTACCTACTCTTATTCCTTTAATCTCTTTCTCAACTCTTATTGCTGAGGGTAGAATTTCTAATACAATACTGAATAGTAATGGTGATAGTGGGCAAGCTTGTTTTACTCCTGATCTTACTGGGAAAGGTTCTAGTTTATTTCCATTACATATTATGCTTACTGACGGTCTTAAATATAAGCTCTTGACTATTTTAAGGAATAGTCCATTTACTCCTATACTCTCAAGCGTTTTTAGTAGAAATGGATGTTGTTATTTTATGAAATACTTTTTCTGTATCTATTGAGATGATCATATGTTTTTTATTAATTTGATTATTAATATGGTCAATTATACTAATAGTTTTCCTAATATTAAACCAGCCCTGCATTCCTGGTATAAATTCTACTTGATCATAGTGTATTATCCTGGGGATGATTTTCTGAAGTCTTTTGGCTAATATCTTATTTAAGATTTTCGCATCAATATTCATTAAGGAGATTGGTCTATAATTTTCTTTCTCAGTTTTCGTTCTACCTGGTTTAGGTATCAGTACCATGTCTGTGTCATAGAAGGAATTTGGTAGGACTCCTTCATCCCCTATTTTTTCAGATAGTTTATATAACATTGGGGCTAATTGTTCTTTAAATGTTGGGGAGAATTCACATGTAAATCCATCTGTTCCTGGGGATTTTTTCCTGGGGAGTTGATTAATAGCTTCTTTTTTTTTTTTTTTTTCTGAAATGGGACTACTTAAACAGTTTACCTCCTTCTCTGTTAATCTAGGAAGCCTATATTTTTGGAGGTAGTCATCCATTTCACTTAAGTTATTGAATTTATTGACATAAAGTTGGGCAAAGTAACATTATTTCGCTAATTTCCACTTCACTGGGAGAAAGATCCCCCTTTTCATTTTTAAGAATAACAATTTGATCTTCCTCTTTCTTTTTTTCTGATCAGATTTACCAAAGGTTTATCTATTTTATTGGCTTTTTCATAAAACCAAGTCTTGGTTTTATTTATTATTTCAAAAGTTGTTTTTTTTTTTTACTTTCCACGTTACTGATTTCTCCTTTTAATTTTAGAATTTTAAGTTTAGATTTTGTTTGGGGGTTTTTAATTTGTCTTTCTCCAGTTTTATTAAGTTGCAGGCCCAATTCATTAATCTTTTCTTTCTCTATTTTATTCAAATAAGCCTCTAAAGATATAAATTTCTCCTTATTACCACTTTAGCTACATCCTACAAATTTTGGCATGATTTCTTATTGTTGTGAAATTATCTTGGATGAAATTATTAGCTGTTTCTATAATTTGCTGTTTCACCTAGTCATTCTTTAAGATGAGATTATTCAGTTTCCAATTATTTTTTGATCTACTTACCCCTAACTTCTTATTGAATGTAGTTTTTATTGCATTGTGATCTGAGAAGAAGACATTTACTATTTCTGCCTTCCTGCATTTAATTTTGAGATATTTATGTCCTAATATATGGTCAATTTTTGTATAGGTTCCATGAACTGCTAAGAAGAAAGTATATTCCTTTCTATTGCCATTCAGTTTTCTCCAAAGTTCTATTATACCTAGTTTTTCTAATGTTCTATTTACCTCTTTAATTTCTTTCTTATTTGTGTTGTGGTTTGATTTATTTAATTCTGAGAGTGCAAGGTTGAATTCTCCCACTATTATAGTTTTGCTATCTATTTCTTCTTGAAACTCTCTTAACTTTTCCTTTAGGAAGTTAGATGCTATACCACTTGGTGCATATATCTTAGTATTGATATGGCTTCATTGTCTATGCTACATTTTATCAGGGTATATTTTCCTTCCTGCATCCACAGAAAGGACTATGGGGACTGAATGTTATCACAACAAAGTATTTTCACCTTTTTTCTTATTGTTTGCTTTTTTTTTTCTCTTTCTCATTTTTCCTTTTTGATCTGATTTTTCTTGGGAAGCATGATAAATTTTATGGAAATATGCATGGAAGAACCGTACATGATTAACATATATTAGAGTATTATCTGTCTAGGGGAAGGAAAAGAGAAAAATTTATAACACAAGGTTTTGCAAGGATGAATATTGAAAATTATCCTTGCATATATTTTGATAATAAAAGCTATTATTAAAAATACACCAAAAACTATGTAAGGGTAGGGATGTGGTTCACACACAGACTCAGAGACACATTGAAACACAGACACAGATATACAGAAACAGAGACACAGATAGACATCTACACAGACACAGATAGATACACACACACACACACACACACACACACACACACACACACACAGAAAATTTCACTAGAGACAGCTCCTGGCTTGAAGTTTAATGTTAAATTGATAAATTGCCTAAGGCTTGATTATTTGAAACCCACAAGGGCATGGCTAATTTCTTCACTTAACCAATCATCTTCTCAGATCTTATATTCAACTGAGTTGAAAGAAATTGTACCTCAATGCCCCTTACTTTAGATTTAAAGTAAACTTTATTCTACTTGGACTAGTGTTAGAAATAGACCAATATGGTAACGTGGAAAAAGCACATGCTCCAGAGTAAGATGATTATGATACAAATTTCACATGTGATAATTACTACTAGTGTAATCCTGAGTAAGATACTTAACCTTCTGGGGCCACAATTCCCTCACAAATAAAATGAGGTGATTAAGTTCAATGACTTTCAGCTCTATATCATTGATCTTGTGCCCTAAGTTAATTGTTATGAAACATCGTAATTGTGTTTTTCACAACCTCCATAAGAATAAGTTACAGTTTAATGTTTGTAGCATTGCTTTGTCTTTCACTGATGGAGATAAAGGAAGTTCATGATGTAAATTCAATGATAGTTTATATACAACATATGAATTTACCAATCTTGATATATTTAGAAGCGCAATTGCTAAAACTTTCACAGTGAGTTCATTTGCTGTCACTTTATCTCATTTTGACTTGATTTTCTTAGATAAATAACCTTAAAAGAGCACAGAATAAGTGGACAGATCAAATAACAATCAGATTAATCAGTCTATTCAGCAGTCCCCATCAAATACTATTGAAATGAACTGCCAATGAATGAATTATTGTGAATTAGGATTTTTATTAAATATTGTTCAAAATGAGTGAATTTGTAAATCTTTGCATAAGATAGATCTTTTGGATATAATGGTGTTTGCTGTGCTGGAATTTAACCTCACATATTGTAAAAGAAATTGCAGTCTTGTTCTTGCTTAACTTTTCAACATGATATTATTTTGAATTTAATGAGGACACATGATTTGCTAATGAGGTATTGCATGGTTAGTGATTTGAACTCTTCTAAAGTAAAGTATAGAAGCATAATTGGAACCACTGGGACAAAAATAGTAATTTTGATGTGTGCAATATCTACTGCCCTTTCTCTCTCCTCCTAGCTCCAACTTATAAATTGAATCTTTGGAAATCTAGTATAGCCATTAAAATGACTATTGTTCTCTAATTGCTCACTATCATTTCTTGAGTTAGTCAAAGAAATGTGCTGTGTTGTCATTGTGAGGGAAACTGGTATTATAGTGTGTCAACTTCAAATTAAATGAATAATGTGAATTGGATAATTTTTGTCCACATGTTCACTTAATGATCCCAGTAACAAAGGTGGCTAATAGTTTGCAAAATTAGGTCTACAGAGAAAAGTTAAGGAATCTTGGATTGTTCAGTTATGTGCAGAGTGAGAAAGTTAACAATAAGAAGGCTTGGAGCTGTTGCAAAATTAGTTCCAAAAGTGGGTCGATATTGATGGATCTGCCTATATTGATTTAAGGGATTTCACTAACTTAATTGCCTACAAATTTCTTCTCCTTCCACAAACATTTTTTTCTGATTTTGGATTTCTTCTTTGGATTAAGAGTTGTACTTGCCATTTTGTGTGTCATGCATCTTTTTAACAAACTATAGAAGCCTATGAATGTCTTTTTACAATGCTGTCTTAAAACTGATAATGTAGAATACAAAGCATTAAAAATAATCAATAATATTGAAATAAACATGCAATTTTTTTCCATCTAAGTTCAAAGATCTCCTGAAATTTATCCATTCAACTTTTGCTAAGGGGATTCCATAGATTTTAGCATGAGAATCCCTAGATTGAAATCCCCAGAAAGCTAAAATATGGGCATGTTCCCTCAGGCAGGAAATGAAACAAAACTTTTTCCAATAGGATTTTATTATGAATCAGTTATTAATTAAGTCATTAACATCATAGTAATTAGAGATCTTAAAGGATAGGAGAAAACAGGCACATTTTGATAAGAGATGCTTGGCAGAATTCTAAAATATAAGGATGTAGAATTTAATTATACTAAAATGTCAGTCTCTGAAAATTTAGAATCGGAGTAAGGATAAGGTCCTGTAAATAAAAAAAGAAATGCAAAGAAGGATAGGCAGACCAATCAGGAAAGATAAAAAAGACAAATTATGTGTCTTTCATAGTTTGGCATATTTTGGGCTTTTCTGGTTCTTAGCTATGTGAATTAAAGGCAGAATATAACTAATTCATTCCTTGGGGGAAAGTAAGTAAAAAGAGCTTACTTTGTGGGAAAGGATATCGGGGAAGATGAATGTGAGGAAGAATTCTCTGCACCAATTCACCTTTACCTAAGAACAAAATCAAAGTTTTAACTAGGTCAGGCCACTAGGATTTTTCTCAAGAGTGCAGAAATTTAAAGGGAATTGGATCCTATAGCCATCATAACCTCATGTAAATAGACTGTTCTTTGACCTCAATTCCTTCATCTACCCATAAACATTGATAATGAATTTGAATAAAGTAACTTCTTGGTATTATAGAAGCTATTTCCCTCCTGCTTCATTTTAATGGTTAAGGAGCCAAAAATACTTCTTATGATGATGACAAACTTATCTTTGTCTAAGTGATAATCTTCTGGTACAGTCTCTTGAGAAAGAATGAGACACTATATATTCCTTGAGTTGGTCTTTATATTTCAGAATCACATTGTGTTTCCAAAGTTAAATTTACAAATGCTTATGCATATGTTAAAATAAATAACCAATGTAATTTAATGGGCTCAGCATTGGATTGGAATCAGAGACTTAGGTTCAAATTTAATGTCTAAAATTCACTTGTCATGTGAATAAGACCAAGACCTTTTATTTCTCTTAGCCTCAGTTACTCATAAATGAAATGAGGTGAAATCTTTCAAGACAGTTGTGAAAATCGAATAAGACTTTATCTACTTCAGAGTTGGAGTAGGCCTGAAGATCTTTGAGCTTTGAATCAAGGGCATACTTAAGTCCCCTTCCTGCTATACTGCCATGATATAATTTTCTTCCTATTTAAGTCAAATATGGGCAGCTATATACTGATTTGGTCAAGTTCAATTTCTTGCGTAGTTCCTGCATTTAGAATGTAAGACCCTCAACCAATATGGATGATGGTCAGTGGTGGTAGGGATATTTGTGTTAGGGACTATTTAAAGTGTCAAACCTGTCCTAAAAGTTGCCTCCTCCCTTCAATTGCCTGCTCCATGGGAGGTTCACCTGATTCTCATGAGAACATACAATAAACTTTTGCTTTGCTCCTAGAGATATCTCCAGACTTTTATTAAATGGTGACCACTTACCAATTTGAGCCATACACTCATATATAAAATAAAGAAAATTATACTTGTAATATAATTTAAAAAGTTTAAAGTCCTGAAAAATAGTTCTGCATGATATAGCATAGCAAGGAGTTATGTAAGCCGAAGAGCTTTAGGAGAAGGGAATGAGGATGGCAAAAAAATCTTCAATTAATGTCATATGAAGATCAGTTGAATAAATCTGGAATGTTTAGTCTGATGAGGAGAAATTTAAGGTGGGGAAACTGATAAATTTTGGAAGAAATATGGAAAAATTAGAACACTAGTTATGAACTGATCCAACCACTATTAAGAGCAATTTGGAACTATTCCCAAAGGGCTATAAAAGTGTGCATACCTCACCTGTCAGATTGGCTAAGATGACAGAAACAAATAGTGATGAATGTTAGAGGGGATGCGGGAAAACTGGGACACTAATACATTGTTGGTGCAGCTTTGAAAGAATCCGGCTATTCTGGAGAGCAAATTGGAACTATGTCCAAAAAGTTATCAAACTGTGAATACCCTTTGATCCAGCATTGCTACTACTGGGTTTATATCCCAAAGAAATACTAAAGAGGGGAAAGGGACCTGTGCATACCAAAATATTTGTAGCAGCTCTTTTTGTAGTGGCTAGAAACTGGAAGATGAATGGATGTCCATCAATTGGAGAATGGTTGGGTAAATTATGGTATATGAAGGTTGTGGAATATTATTGCTCTGTAAGAAATGACCAGCAGGATGAATTCAGAAAGGTTTGGAAAGACTTACATGAACTGATGCTGAGTGAAATTAAAAGAACCAGAAGATCTCTGTACACTTCAACAACGATGTATGAAGATGTATTCTGATGGAAGTAGTTATCTTCAACATAAAAAAGATCCAACTCACTTCCAGTTGATCAATGATGGACAGAAACAACCTAACACATAGTTACAAAAAAAATTGGAAATTGAGGGCATACCTATCAATTGGGGAATGACTGAACAAGTTGGCAAGTATATTTTTGATGGAATACTATTGTGTTGTAATAAATGACAAGCAGGATGTTTTCTGAAAAAAAAAAAAAAAAGGAAAAACTTGTTTTTCAGAGTCAAAACTATGTAAGCAGAATGTTCCCTAAGACTCATATAACAACAATTCTTTGTGCTCATTCTCTAACAAATGTCATCCTGGGATTTATGTTTTTCATATTAATGGACATGATGTGTAATGATTAAGATTTCTTGAATTTTATTTATTTTCCAGAAGATCCTGACCTGAGTGCTGAAGCTGGACCTGATTTGCTGAAGCAGAAATTAATCAATTACATCTCCTGACATACTAATAACCACTAAGTGAACCAAACCAGGTTATGCACTCCTATTCTTGCCATGCTAACTCTGGGTAGATAGTCAGATGAAGGATCACAAGGCTTAAGGACCCTGAGAACTTGAGACAATCACAAGGTTCAAGAATTCTAATGAAATGGAGACTATCCCCATACTTCTGTATTGTCCTCCCAAAATGCCTACATGTATGAGCGTGCAGTGAGAATTGTTGACTTCAAATCTAAGAAGTGACTATGTTAAGACCCAATGTCTTGTAGTTTTCATGCTTAAAAACACTACTCCTGTCACAAGCAATTTTTTTTTTTTTTTTTTTTTTTAGGGGACTTCATTTGGAAGGCTGTTTTCCTTCCTCTGAAATTTAAGTACATGAGTCATGACTCACCTGCATTCCGGATTCACCTGACTCTGGCCTGCTTTGTTTTGCTCTGGCCACTCATAGTTTAGAAATTGGTCCAAACTGATTTATATTTAAAATTTTATTCTCGGCTCTCATACAATACTCATTTTTTCTTACATTAAAATTATCAAGTTGTCTCCTGAAATAACCTGAAGAAATGAATATAAAAAATTTCAGAGGAATCATTTCTGTTGGTTCCTGGTTATCTAAACTCCCTTCCCACCTTAAAAAGGCTAAAATAATACAATTGAATGATCTACAACACATTAGTTTCTATTCTTTGGGGGACCCTCAGAAGAAGCCTGAATTTGTAACTGGACCTTGAGTGACACAGTGAGTTTTTTTTTTAACTAAGTGGAAAGGCAAATAATGTTATTTATTTCATTCATAAAGAAGACCATGGGATCAGGGAGATTATGAAATAGCATATAAGTGATTTGGATTTAAGTGAGAGAAGACTATAAAAAAGTAACCAGCCTTAATTTATCCTTTTAAGACATCTGGATTCAGTGACAAAATATAGATTAGCACAACTAAAAATTATCTTGGATGTAATAGAAGACTATGGCCTTTTTAATCTGTTTTTGTTTTTGTTTTTTTTTTACAGGTCTCATTTTGACTGAGGCAATATCAAATTAATGAGTTAGATAGGATGTAGTACAGTGTTTAGCATACAGTAGGTACTTAATAAATACCTCAAACAAGTTGGACCAGGACACAATAAATTACCTTACTATAGATTAAATTCTTTGCAAGTTAGGATGGCATCTAACCAAGATCACAGGAGACCTAATGTGATCTCATCAGTAAAATCCTTCAAGAAAAAAACTGTACTGAAAAAATCAAGACATTAGGAGAAGGGGAGTATAGCTCTGAATCTAACCATAGTATTGATTATTAAAATTAGTTCCTCTCATTCTCCCTGAGATTCTTGAGAATCATGGTACTTCATCAAAGGTTTCTAACTAAGGTGCTTATAAGAAGAGAAAATGGTGGAAAAGAAAAGGGAAAGATGATTGGAGATTTGAGGAAGTCAAAGGTAACAATCCCCTTTGATAATAGACCTTAAAAATAAAGGCATAAAGGAAAAAGTAAATAGCCAAATGAAACTCATAGTGAAAAAGCAAATAGAAAAACAAATTCATGAGATTTTTATCTATTCCTTTGGAAACATCTGATTCAGTCCTATGGTGCTGGTATAGTTTTAGAGCACTGCTCTAGCTCAGGTCACTTCTATAATTCTGTTAAATTTCTTAAAAGATTGATTTTTAATGTTAATTTAAGTTTAATTTGTATATTACAAGGTCAGATGATGAAAGTTAGTTCAGACCTTATGTCTATTAAAAGAAAATGAGATTCAGGGAGTTATGTATAAAGACCTTGGAAATGAAAGAGGGCTTAAGTCATGAAACACTTTGCTCCCTTTATACTTAATTTCTCCCATTTAGAAGTCAAGTCCTATAGAGTAGAGAATAACAGAGCCTCAGATATCCCTTTTTCATCAAATCAACCAAAAGTTTACCTATTTTGTTTTTTTTTTTTTTTTTTTCATAAAACCAATCTTAGTTTTGTTAATTAGTTCAAGAGTTTTCTTAGTTTCAATTTTATTAATCTCTCCTTTTAGTTTCAGAATTTCTAATTTGGTACTTATTTATCTATCTATTTATCTATCTATCTATCTATCTATCTATCTATCTATCTATCTATTTATTTATTTATTTATTTTTATTTAAATACCAAGGTGAGAACTCAGGTTGTTTGGACAGTGACAAGATGAACTCAGGTTGTCTGGACAATTACAAGGTAAGAACTCAGGTTGACTTGACAGATCTCTGGCTCAGACCAGAGTTCTCACCTTGGTATTTAGCTGGAGGTTTTTAATTTGTTCTTTTTCTAGCTGTTTTTAATTGCATGCTTTAATTGCATTGACATCCTCTTTCTCTATTTTATTCATGTACCTGTTAAGTTCATTGGTTGAAGTAATTTTTCCCAGAAGCCCTTGGATTATCCCATGCCCATTCTCTGAGAGGATAAAAAAGGGCAGCACTCCAGAAATAGAGAGTCTCTGCTCTAGGCCAGACTTGAGGCGGCTCTCTGCAGGAAGGGAAGAAGGGCCAAGGTGGGATCTCAAGGCCTCAGTCCTTCTTCCCTAATGAACTTCCTCGCATGCAAGCTCCTCCTCCAGGAGTTCACAAGTAAAACTCCCAGTAAAGGCCTGAGCTAGAGAATTGTTAAGTATATACTTAGCACTTAGCAAGAACCTAATATCTCATTATCTCATTAGCACTTAGTAAGAACCTAACAACTAGAGATGGTTTCAATTTCTTCATCTGAAAATAGTCTGTTCATATTGGAGAATGGCTTGAATTCTTATAAAATCTGAGTCAATTCTCTATATATTTTAGGAATGAGGCCTTTTTCAGAACTTTTGAGTGTAAAAATGTTTTCCCAGTTTCTTGCTTCCCTTCCAATCTGGTCTGCATTAGTTTTGTTTGTATGAAAACTTTTTAACTTAATATAATCAAAATTATCTACTGGTGTTCAATTATGAATTTCAGTTCTTCTTTTGATATAAATTCCTTCCTTCTCCACATATTTGAGAGATAAACTATCCTATGTTCTTCTAATTTGCTTATAATATTATTTTTCATGTCTAATTCATGAATTTATTTTGACCTCATATTGGTTCCAAGTCCCTTTGGCTTTTGAAGTATTAGATTCTAGGCCCTTCAATCCTTTAAGATGGAATATGCTAGGTCCTTGGTAATCCTGATTGTAGTTCCTTGGTATTTAAATTGTTTCCTTCTAGTTGCTTGCAATAATTTTTCTTTGCTAAGATAGTTCTGAAATTTAGCCACAATATTCCTGGGGGTTGTCATTTTGAGGTCTCTTTCAGGAGGCGAATGGGAATTCTTTCAATGAACATTTTATCTTCTTATTATAGGACATCAGGGCAATTTTCCCTTATGATTTCCTGTAAGATAATTTCTAGTTGTTCCTCTCCCCCATCATGGCTTTCAAGAAGTCCAGTCATCCTTAGATCATATCTTCTAGATCTATTTTTCAGGTCAGTTGTTTTTCCTAGGAGGTATTCCATATTTTCTTCTGTTTTTCATTTCTTTCTTTCTTTCTTTCTTTCTTTCTTTCTTTTATTTTTTTTTTTTTTTTTTGATTCTTGAAGTCTTATTAAGTCATTCACTTCCATTTGTTCAATTATAATTTTTACTATAATATTTTCTTTAGTTACTTTTTAAAGCTTCTTTTATATTTGGCTAATTGAATTGTTTTCTTAGTTGCATTTTTTCCATTTCACAAATTTTGTTTTTCACTTAATTGGTATTTTTTTCATATCTATTTTGTAGAGCATTATATAATTTTTCCATTCCTTCTTGCAATGATCTCATTTTTTCCCCCATTTTTTTCTCTCTTTTAAGATCCTTTATGAAATCTTCCAAGAAATGGGGATTAACTCATATATCCATTTGGAACTTCATCTAGAATTACTTTGCTTTTAGGAACCTCAATATTTGAGGTTTGTTCTCTCCATAAAAATTGTCTATGGTGAGAATTATTTTGGGGTTTTTTTTGCTCATTTTTTAAGGCTTGATGTTCTTAATGAAAAGGAGTTTCAGTTGCTTTAGTTTGCACTGGGGCAGTTCTGCTAATTGACTTTTCAGTACTGGGTCATCACAGTTATGTTCTGTGTTTTTCTGGGATTTAGTGTTTAGTACCTTTTGTAGCAAATCTGCCAAACCACCAGTTTGCAACCAGCACAGAGTAGTTAAAGGCTTGCAGAAGATTCTCAGCTGGGTGGAAACTGCAAACTCTGACTCTCCACCCCAATTCCTTGCCCTGTCTCCTGTATTGTGGTCTGGGCTTGGTAGACGGACTCCTGCCCATTTGAAACAGACCTGTTCTGAAGTTCTTCCAAGGTATCTTCTTCTGGAAATGTGTTGTACTCCAAATATTTATGGGTTCTTTGACTCTAAAATTGGTTTAGAGGCTTAATCTGCTCTAGGTTTAAGAGAAAGTCAGAGGAAGTCACAGAAAGTTGTGTCTGCTCTCCTCCATCTTGGTTATTTATTACCATATCTTGTGTACCTAATTTGTTCTACTAACCCAACGCTCTGCCAGTAGCAAAAAGTTTTGATGATTGCTACTTTGTAACATAATTTTAGATTTGGCACAGATAGGCCACTTTCTTATTCATTTTGTTCATTAATTCCTTTAATATTACTGAACTCTCGTTTTTCCAAATTAATTTTACTTTTCTTTTTTCTAGTTCTATGAATTAATTTTTGGAAGTTTGATTGCTATGGCACAGAATAGATAAATTAACTAGGTAAAATTATAGTTTTTTTATATTATCTTAAATATAGTTGATACTTTTCCAGTTGTTTACATCTGACTTTGTCTAAAAATAATTTTATAATTGCGTTCATGTGTTCCTGAGCTTGCCTTAGAAGGCAGATTCCCCCAATACTTTATGTAGCATCTAGTTATTTTAAATTGAAGTTCTCTTTTTATCTCTTGCTTATGGGCTTTGTTGATAATAAATAAAAATATTGATGATTTATGTCAGTCTGTTTTACATGTTGTAATTCTGTAAAATTAGCAAATGATATCTGGCATTTTTAGTTGATTCTTGAGGATTTTCCAAATATATTACCATATATTATGCACAGTATTCTAGTTTTGAATCCTCATTGCTTATTCTCACTCCTTCAATTTTTTTTCTTATTGCCAAATCAACATTTCTAGTATTTGAGTAATAGTGTTGAAAATGGGCATCTTTGTGTAATTTCTGATCTTATTGGCAAGGCTTCTAGGTTATTCCCCATACTTATGATGCTTTGTGATGGCTATAGATAAATTTTATTTATCATTTTAAGTAAAACTCCATTTATCATTATGGTTTCTAATGCTTTTAATAGGAATAGGTACTGAATTTTTAAAAAGCTTGTTCTGTATGAATTGCGATAATCTTATGAATTTTGTAAGTTTTATTATTGGTTTGGGGTGCTTTTAAAGGGATGATCCATTTTTTATATAAAAATGATTTTTTGGATAATTATAGTCATCTTTTTAGAAGTTTTTATTTTAAACATGAGAAATAATATTTGTTCATTAAAATATAAAATTGCTTTGTTTTCTAATTTTTTTGTTTTTTCTTGCTTGTTGAAACTATATTGTTTGATATGAGTCTAAATATTAATATTGATTTTTTTTCTCAATGAGTTGAACTTTAATTTTAATTCTACCTATTTAGTGTATATCTTTTATTTAGAATATGTAGTTACAACTTCCATAATTAAGGCATTTGGTTATTTAATTGGCATGGTTACTATTTCTATACATCCATATTTTCCCTCTATATATATTAACTCAGTGGATATTTTGGGGAGGGTTCTGTCTGAACTTTAGGATCAATCTGCTAAAATTGAGGATAATTTTACCTAATAAAAAAAGGCCATAATCAGATGTAAACTCAAAGATTTTCTATTTTGTAGGATTTCATATTTTTTTTGTAATGCATTCATGAGGATTGGATCTTCTACATCTTACTGTGAGAATGTGGAAAATATTTAGGGGAGATAATCAAATATTTTAATTGTTTCTTTAAATTAATTGCAAAGAACTTTTAACAATTTATATTCCTGATTTCTTGACTCATTATTTGAAGCAAAAGGGAGAACATAGAGTTTTCTTTCAGTTTAGAAGTATGTAGAAAAATCCATAGAATTGAGCATTTACAAGATTATAATTTATGGTGATCAGATTCTGCAAGGTGATGAATTCTGAGACAAAGGGGACTTTTGATGAATGATCATCTGCTATGTAGAGACCTGAGGTGATGTTTTATATGCAGAATTGGAAGGAGAAAATAAATTCTGAAAAAGCTAGTTATTTATGGCCAGTAATAGATAACACATTTAAATTAAAGTAATAACTTATTCTATTTTAGACAACTCAGAAAGTCTGCATTTCTGGTTATTACTATTTAGATAGAATTATAGTGTGGGAAGGCATATGGTTTAGAGTCAGATAATAATAAATGTATTAGTAGGCACTGTCATCGGGGGGAGGGAGTAGAGGTGAGGGGGGATAATTTGGAAAAATGGATACAAATGATAATGTTATAAATAATAAAAATAAAAAAGAAGAAGAAGAAGAAGAAGAAGAAGAAGAAGAAGAAGAAGAAGAAGAAGAAGAAGAAGAAGAAGAAGAAGAAGAAGAAGAAGAAGAAGAAGAAGAAGAAGAAGAAAGAAGAAAGAAAACAATGTGAAATAACTCACTAGGGGGAAAAACTTTCCTGGAAAATAGGTTCAGGAGAGATAATTTTAAAATTTTCAGGTTTACCTGAAAGCCATGATTAAAAAAGGGTGATGAAAAAGTTTTTGCTATTTTTTTAAATTAAATCTTTTTATTTACAAAATATATACATAAATAATTTTATTTTCTTTTTTTATTGAGTGAAAATCTTTATTATTCATTTTTTAAAATTGTATTTATAATTTTTGGCAGTATATATGCATTAGTATTTTTAAATAACATTATCCCTTGTATTCATTTTTCAAAATTATCCCATCCCTCCCTCTACTCCCTCCCCTTGATGACAGGCAATCCCTTACATTTTACATGTGTTACAATATAACCTAGATACAATATATGTGTGAAAATACCATTTTCTTGTTGCACATTAAGTATTAGATTCCAAAGATTTAAGTAGCCTGGGTAGATAGACAGTAGTGCTAACAATTTATATTCACTTCCCAGTGTTCCTTCTCTGGGTGCAGTTGTTTCTGTCCATCATTGATCAACCTGAAGTGAGTTGGATGTTCTTTATGTTGAAGATATCCACTTTCATCAGAATCCATCTTCATACAACATTGAAGTGTACAGCAATCTTCTGGTTCTATTCATTTCAATCAGCATCAGTTGATGTAAATCTTTCCAAGCCTCACTGTATTCCTCCTGCTGGTCATTTCTTACAGAGCAATAATATCCCATAACCTTCATATACCATAATTTATCCAACCATTCTCCAATTGATGGACATCCATTCATCTTCCAGTTTCTAGCCACTACAAAAAGAGCTGCCACAAGCATTTTGGCTCATACAGGTCCCTTTTTTCCTCCTCAGTATTTCTTTGGGATATAAGCCCAATAGTAGCAATTCTGGACCAAAGGGTATGCACAGTTTGATAACTTTTTGGGCATAGTTCCATATTGCTCTCCAGAATGGCCGGATTCTTTCACAACTCCACCAACAATGTATCAGTGTCCCAGTTTTCCTACATCCCCTCCAACATTCATCATTATTTATTCCTGTCATCTTAGCCAATCTGACAGGTGTGTAGTGGTATCTCAGAGTTGTCTTAATTTGCATTTCTCTGATCATTAGTGATTTGGAACACTTTCATATGAGTGGATATAGTTTCAATTTCATAATCTGAGAACTGTCTGTTCATATACTTTGACCATTTATCAATTGGAGAATGGTTTGATTTCTTATAAATTAGGATGAGTTCTCTATATATTTTGGAATCTTTGTATCTCTTGCTGTTGCATTTTGTTGGTAATATATAAAAATGCTGAGTATTTATGTGGATTTATTTTGGAGTACTATGGTCTTTCAAGTAATTTTGAACAGGTGGTTCTTAGAAAAACCCAGAAAGACTTTTATAATTGATGCAAAGTATGATGTACTATGTATAACAGAATATCAGTATGGTAAATTTATCAACTTTGAATGACGTATTCATTCTCAGAAAGTCTAATAGTAAAAAAAAAAAAAAAAAAAAAAAAGTCCATTCACAAAGAAAGAATCGATAAAGTCTTAATACAGACTGTTCCAGCACTTTTTATTGCTTTATTTTTTCTTTAGTGTTGTCTTTATTTTCTTTCACCACATGACTGTTTTGGAGCTATTTTGCATGACTACATAAATATAATCTATGCACAATTGTTTGCCTTCCCAATGTAGGGATTATGGAGGAAGGACGTGTTTGATTCTGGAACTCAGAATTTGTTTTTAAAAATAAAAATTTCTTTAACAGACATCTAGGGAAATATAAAATCCTAAATATATTTTAAAAAGAAAAAGAAGATATTAAAATAAGATCTAAAACTTGGAGAATAATGTAGTTAACTCGACTTTAAAAAAGGAAGGAGAAAACCAATTACTGACATCAAAAGTGAAAAAAGGTGAATACTTCAACAATCAAGAAGAAATCAAAATAATTATTAGAGCCTATTTTACCCAATTATATGTCAATAAAACTGACAATATAAGTGAAATGGAAAGATGATTTGTAAAGGTAAATTGCTCTGCTAAAAGAAGAGGAAAAGATTATTTAAATAACTCTACACTGGAAAAATAAATTAAATCATTCATAAATAAGCTCTCTAAGAAAATATCTCCAGGACCAGATAGATTCAAAAAAGAATTCCACCTAATACTTAAAGAACAGTTAATTTCAACATTCTTTAAACTATAGGAAAAAGCAATAGGGCATCATTATTTATGTTTTCCACTTTATTAAAGTAAGCTATTGGGTGCTAATGTTTGTTGAAACTTCCTTATCTAAGTTTTTTCCTCAATGATTTTTAAATTTTAAACAAACAACACATTTTGATCACTGTGGCTATATAATATAGTTTGAAGATTGAAGATTCCACCTTTTCCCTGTCTGCTTTTCATAATGTCCTTTTTTCTTGGAGATTTTGGATATGGAAACTTTGACTCTGTCATAGAAAATGTGAATTGGGGGGGCAGAGCCAAGATGGCAGAGAAGATACATGCGAATTTGTAAGCTTCCTTCTTCCCTCATTACCAATTAGTTAATTCAGCCTCAAAAATAACGCTGGACTGATCAAAACCACAAGGATTAGAAGCACAATTTACCAGCTGAAGAGGATCTGGAATTTCAACAGAAAAGTTCAATTCTGAGGGGTGTTAACACACTGTGCCGAATGGGCAGGGGAGAACTCTGGGATCAGAGAAGCCAATGAGATAGAGGAATCTGACACAGGCTGTAAGCTCTTCTCTGCTTATAAAAGAGCTGTTCAGAAGAAAAATCAAGCTACTTTAAAATATAAAGCCAGATCCTAAATCGACCCCAATCCAGAAGTGACCTAATAGATCTCCTCATGGCTGCCATAAAACTATAATTGTCGGAGATCTCACCCTTGCACTCTCAGAACTACATATATCAAACCACAAAAAAAAAATAAGAAAGAAATTAAAGAGGTAAATAGAACATTATAAAAACTAGGTATGATAGACCTTTGGAGAAAACTGAATGGCAATAGAAAGGAATATACTTTCTTCTCAGCAGTTCATGGAACCTATAGAAAAATTGAACATATATTAGGACATAAAGATCTCAAAATTAAATGCAGGAAGGCAGAAATAATAAATGCCTTCTTCTCAGATCACAATGCAATAAAAAGTACATTCAATAAGAAATTAGGGGTAAATAGACCAAAAAGTAATTGGAAACTGAATAATCTCATCTTAAAGAATGACTGGGTGAAACAGCAAATTAAAGAAACAATTAATAATTTAACCCAAGATAATGACAACAGAGATCCATCATACCAAAATTTGTGGGATGCAGCTAATGCAGTAATAAGGGGAAATTTCATATCTTTAGACACTTATTTGAATAAAATAGAGAAAGAGAAGATTAATGAATTGAGCCTGCAACTTAAAAAGCTAGAAAAAGACTAAATTAAACCCCCCCCAACCAAAAACCAAACTTGAAATACTAAAATTAAAAGGAGAAATCAATAATATTGAAAGTAAAAATAAATAAAAAATAAACTATTGAATTAATAAATAAAATGAAGAGTTGTTTTTTTGAAAAAGCCAGTAACATAGATAAACCTTTGGTAAATCTGATCAGAAAAAGGAAAGAGAAAAATCAAAGTAATTATTAGTCTTACAAATGAAAAGGGGGATCTTTCTCCCTCTGAAGTGGAAATTAGAGAATTAATAAGGAGTTACTTTGCCCAACTTTATGCCAATAAATTTGATAACTTAAGTGAAATGCATGACTACCTCCAAAAATATAGGCTTCCTAGATTAACAGAGGAGGAGATAAATTGCTTAAATAGTCCTATTTCAGAAAAAGAAATAGAACAAGCTATTAATCAACTCCCCAGGAAAATAATCCCCAGGACCAGATGGATTTACATGTAAATTCTACCAAACATTTAAAGAACAACTAGCCCCAATGTTATATAAACTATTTGAAAAAAAATAAGGGATGAAGGAGTCCTACCAATCTCCTTTAATAACACAGACATGGTACTGATACCTAAACCAGGTAGATTGAAAACTGAGAAAGAAAACTATAGACCAATTTCCTTAATAAATATTGATGCTAAAATCTTAAATAAGATATTAGCAAAATGACTTCAGAAAATCATCCCCAGGATAATACACTGTGATCAAATAGGATTTATACCAGGAATGCAGGGCTGGTTTAATATTAGGAAAATTATTAGTATAATTGACCACATTAATAATCAAATTAATAAAAACCATATGATCATCTCAATAGATGCAGAAAAAGCATTTGATAAAATCCAACATCCATTCCTACTAAAAATGCTTGATAGTATAGGAATAAATAAACTATTCCTTAGAATTGCCAGGAGCATATATTTAAGACTGTCAGTAAGCATAATATGTAATGGAAATAAACTGGAATCTTTCCCAGTAAGATCAGCAGTTAAAGGTTGTCCACTATCACCATTACTATTCAATATTGTATTAGAAATGCTAGCCTCGGCAGTAAGAGTCAAGAAAGAGACTAAAGGAATAAGAGGAGATAATGAGAAAATCAAACTGTCACTCTTTGCAGATGATATGATGGTATACTTAGAAAACCCCAGAGATTCTAATAAAAAGATATTAGAAATAATTCACAACTTTAGCAAAGTTGCTGGGTATAAAATAAATCCACTTAATTCCTCAGCATTTTTATACATCACAAATAAATTGCAACAGCAAGAGATACAAAGAGAAATTCCATTCCAAACAAATGTTGAGAGTATAAAATAGTTGAGAATCCATCTACTAAAGAATAGTCAGGAATTATATGAGGAAAATTACAAAACACTTGCCACAAAAATAAAGTTAGATTTAAATAATTGGAAAGACATCTAGTGCTTGTGGATAGGCCGAGCAAATATAATAAAGATGACAATACTCCCCAAACTAATCTATTTATTTAGTGCTATACCAATCAGACTCCCAATAAATATTTTAGTGACATAGAAAAAATAACAAGAAAGTTCATATGAAAGAATAAAAGGTCTAGAATTTCAAGGGAATTAATGAAAAAAAAAAGACTGATGAAGGTGGTCTAGGTATACCTGATCTAAAGCTATATTATATAGCAGCAGTCACCAAAACCATTTGGTATTGGCTAAGAAATAGACCAGTCAATAAGTGGAACAGATTAGGTACAAAAGACAAAAAAGGGTACAATTATAGCAATCTAGTGTTTGATAAACCCAAAGATAACAACATTAGGGGAAAAATTCATTATTTGAAAAAAAAAACTGTTGGGAAAACTGGAAATTAGTATGGCAGAAATTAGATATAGATCCACACTTAACACTATATACCAAGATAAGTTCAAAATGGGTCCATGATTTAGGCATTAAAAAATGAGATCATAAATAGGTTAGAGGAACAGAGGATAGTCTACCTCTCAAACCTGTGGAGGAGGAAGGAATTTATGACTAGAGGAGAACTAAAGATCATTATTGATCACAAAATAGAAGATTTTAATTACATCAAACTAAAATTTTTCTGTACAAACAAAACTAATGCAAACAAGATTAGAAGGGAAGTAAAAAATTGGGAAAATATTTTTACAGTTAAAGGTTCTGATAACGGTCTCATTCCCAAAATACATAGAGAACTGATCCTAATTTATAAGAAATCAAACCATTTTCCAATTAATAAATGGTCAAAGGATATGAACGGACCCAGATAATGAAATACTCAGGTAATGAAAGACTCAGATAATGAAATTGAAAATATATCCACTCACATGAAAGAGTGTTCCAAATCACTACTGATCAGAGAAATGCAAATTAAGACAACTCTGAGATACCACTATACACCTGTCAGATTGGCTAAGATGACAGGAACAAATAATGATGAATGTTGGAGGGGATGTGGGAAAACTGGGACACTGATGCATTGTTGGTGGAGTTGTGAAAGAATCTGGCCATTCTGGAGAGCAATTTGGAATTATGCCCAAAAAGTTATCAAACTGTGCATACCCTTTGATCCAGCATTGCTACTATTGGGCTTATATCCTAAGGAAATACTGAGGAGGGGAAAGGGACCTGTATGAGCCAAAATACTTGTGGCAGCTTTTTTCGTAGTGGCTAGAAACTGGAAGATGAATGGATGTCCATCAATTGGAGAATGGTTGGATAAATTATGGTATATGAAGGTTATGGGATATTATTGCTCTGTAAGAAATGACCAGGAGGAGGAATAAAGAGAGGCTTGGAGAGACTTACATCAACTGATGCCGAGTGAAACGAATAGAACCATAAGATCGCTGTACACTTCAATATTGTATAAAGAAGTATTCTGATGGAAGTGGATATCTACAACATAAAGAAGATCCAACTTACTTCCAGTTGATCAATGATGGACAGAAACAACTACACCCAGAGAAGGAACACTGGGAAATGAATGTAAATTGTTAGCACTACTGTCTATCTACCCAGGTTACTTATTCCTTTGGAATCCAATATTTAACGTGCAACAAGAAAATTGGATTTACACACATATATTGTATCTAGGTTATACTGTAACACATGTAAAATGTATGGGTTTGCCTATCATCTGGGGGAGGGAGTAGGGGGAGGGAGGGGAAAATTTGGAAAAATGAATACAAGGGATAATGTTATAAAAAATTACTCATGCATATATACTGTCAAAATTTATAATTATAAAATTAATAAAAATAATTTTAAAAATTAAAAAAAATGAAAACATGAATTGGGGTCAGGCCATGGGAGTGCTCAAAAAAGATTTTGAAAATCAATAAGAAAAGTAAAGTAAAAATTAGGAAGATAAATAAGACTAATTTTTCATTTGTCAACAACTAGGTAAAAGAGACATTAAAAATAGTGAAGAAAATAACACTTTAAAAAAGACTAGGAGAAATCGTAAAAAAGATACCAAAAAAACATCAAGGAGTAAAAGAATGCCTTAAAAATCAGAATTGGCTAAATAGGTACCTCATACTAAACTTTTGATTGCAGGTAGGTCTGCCTTTCTCAAGTCTCTTTTCAGTCCAGTCCATCATCTACTTAATGACCAAAGTATCTTTCTTAAGTGTGGGTTTAATTGCTATTCAACAAGCTTTAATAGTCCTTTATTGCTGAGAGAATCAAAACTAAAACGCTATTTTAAGAATTAAAAAAATATTCACAACCTATTCTTTTCCATTCTTTCCCATATTCTTATACCTTGTTTTCTGACATGTTCACCCAACCTAATGATATTGTCTTGGCTGTTGTTGGAACAAGACACTTGATTTTTTTCCTGGGAATTTTATTTGGCTATCCCCCATTCCTGGAATGGTTTCCCTTCTTGACTCTACTTATTTACTTTCTTGGATAATTTAAGCCTCATCTAAAATCCCATCTTTTTATATATATATATATATATATATATATATATATATATATATATATATATATATATATATATATATATATATATATATATATATATATATATATATATATATATATATATTTTATAATATTATCCCTTGTATTCATTTTTCCAAATTACCCCCCCTCCCTCTATTCCCTCCCCCCGACGACAGGCAATACCATACATTTTACATGTGTTACAATATAGTCTAGGTACAATACATGTGTGCGAATATCATTTTCTTGTTGCACAATAAACATAAAATCCCATCTTTAAGCAAGACTTTCTCAAACACTCTTAAATTCTCTATAAATTATTTCCAGTTCATCCTATGTGGCAAATAGATTACTTTGTATTTATTTTTTGCAGATTTTTATCCCTCATTCGACTATAAACTGCTTGAGATTTTGGCTGTTTTTGTACCTTCCATGTTTCTCACAGTACTTGAAACACAATGGCTACTTAATAAATGTTTCTTGATTGATTAAACCCATGAGAACTGATGATGTTATGAAAAGAGAAATTGTAGTTAGATAAAGAGAAGAGATTTTATCCTGTGGTTTCTGTCCCATTCTCCCAAATCTTGGGAATATCAAAGACAGATCTTTTATACTTTGCAATTCTGTTAATTTATATTTTAAGTTGTCTAATTTACACACATCAAATTTAGTGGAACAGTGATGGAGATATGTTTAACACTTTGATGTTTACATATATTCTAAAAAAATTGTCTTCATAGCAACATTGAGTTAAATTATATGGCCTTATTATCTTCATATAAAAAATGAGTAAAGTTCTAACACATTTAATATGTATGGGATTGCCTTTCATGAAGGGGAGGGAATAGAGGGAGGAAGGGAAATATTTGGAAAAATGAATACAAGGGATAATGTTGTAAAAAAAATAGTCATGCATATGTATGTACTGCCAAAAATATATAATTATAAAAGTAAAAAAAAAAATAAAAAGATAAAAAATAAAAAAATAAATAAGTAAAGTGATATACTGAAGATTAAGTGAATTGTTTAAGATCACTGGTCTAATAAATATTCATATGTAAATTTCTCAAAATTTTCCTTTGTATGGATCTGAAACCTCATAGACTCAATCAGGTTGTCTATTTGTCAAACTAATACTTAAATCTAGTCTTTGATGAAATTAAAAAAGAGGTAAGGAAAGATTTCTTCATTCATTAACAATTGCTAAGCATGGGAAATAACAGTATGTGTCAAAATTAATTGTGGTGAATAAGTTACACTCTATAAGATAAATTTTAGATGATTAAAATGCTATATGCTGTGCATATCTTTTGCATATACTGCAAATGTTTTATATATTTCTGTACTCAATTTATTTAGGTTTATATGTTTTATATTCTAATAAAGTAAGCACTACAATGATATAGTTTATTCTTGGCATAAGCTAAAAAATGAAAAACTATTGCATGTTTTATCATGCACTGACTCAAATTTGTCCTTATTTGTGCCCACCATTTCAAATAATCATATACTACATTCAATGTTAATTGGAGTGAAGTCATTATGTTTATTATGTGTCTCTGATCTGAATTTTATTTACATTAGGGGGAAAAGTCATGTATTTACGTGGGAGTTATACATTTTTTTTAAATATATTATTATTGTATTTCTTTTCTCCATTTCTTCAAATCAGGTATATAATTCTGTTTTAAAATGTTAGTTTATTCATGAGTTCCTCAATTAGTGTATTTTGTTTAAAACTATGTTATTAAAATAATAAATCAACTGTGTTCATACATGCATATATACATACATACATACATACATATATACATATACACACATATGTAATCATTGTCAGTCACCATCTTGGGATGTAAAATCAATATTGAAAATCCTGGGTCAAAGTGGATGAAAATGAAAAAGAACTATGGGAATTGAATGTGAATCACAACATAGTATTTTCACCTCTTTTGTTGTAGTTGTCTTGGTTTTTATTTTCTTTCTAATTTTTTCCCTTTTTAGTCTTTTTTTTTTTGTGCAGCATGGTAAATGTGAAAATATTGACAGAAGAATTGCTCATGTTTAATATATTGGATTACTTGCTTGTCTAGGGGTTGGAGGGCTGGAGGGAGAGAACAATTTTGAACAGAAAGTTTTGCAAACATGAATGTTGAAAATTATCTTTGCATATATTTTGAAAATAAGAAATTATTTAAAAAAGTCAAATAAAGAAATAAAAAAAAAAAAAAACAGAAAACTGAGCTCTGTTCCTGGGTAAAAAAAGTGCTGTCACAAAGTTTTTGTTCAGCTTTGAGACATGACTTTGAACAAAAAAGTCTTGCTCAGAGGGCTGGCACAGTGAAATAAATAAGACTCAATCTTCTTGAATTCAATTTGGAAACATACTAGCTGTGTCACCTTGGGGAAGTCATGTAACCCTATTTGTCCTAGTTTTTTATCTGTAAAATCAATCTGAAAAGGAAATATTTATTTTATAGTTTTAGGTAGCTAAGTTGTTTTGTTATTATTATTATCATTATATTTTACTATACCTTTATGAATTTAGATGGGTGCCTATTATTATCTAAGGGAAAATAAGTTCCAGAGAGAATTAAAGACTTTTTGCATGGTCACATGTTTAGTAATTTTTAGAACCAGGATACATATTCACATAAGAGAAAAATAAATAAATTATTTCCTAATTCATGAAATCATTACTCTGTTTCCAACTGAACTGTTCACTACCCAAAAACCCCAGAAATTTATCTCTGATCATTATCAAAGATGTTAACCTATGAATTGTTTGTTTGTTTGTTATTTTTTTCACCAGAGGAATTAATTGAATAATCAATGCTTCAGATGAAGACAGTCTACCTGATGTGTGAATTAAGACCAATCCAAGTAAAAAAAAAAGAAATAGATAATTTCTATTTATTGTGTTTACACATTTACAGTGAAATTGGACACAATAACACAATTCAGATATTTTGATATTCATTTAAGATGATAACTCAAAAGATATTTGAAAAGAGGAAAAGAACAAACAAAGTGCAAATGTAGAGAAGAAAATCGAGGACAAAAAATCTGTAAGTGATATGAGAAAGTTTCTTAAATTCTGTCAAAGGATCTAAAGAATAGGGGAAAAAAAGCAGATATTGATAACGCAAAGGGAAAGACATTGTGTTTGATTGTATAGATGCAAACCATGTGAAAATATGTTAAGGAAAATATGTTGTGGGAGTTGGCAAAAGGAAGTATTACTCATTTATAGCAGCTCTCCTTTTGGGGCAAAGATTTGAAAATTAAGAGATGCCCCTCAAGGGAAGAATGGCTATGGTATGTGATTATGATAGAATATTATTATTTATGAAAAAAATTATGATCAGGATTCTCTCAGAAAAACTTGGAAAGTCCTCCAAGAACTCAAGCAAATGTACTATTTATAAAGTAATAGCTATGTTGTGAGATGATCAACCTTGAATGTTACTATTTCAGTGAGACCAAAGGACTATGCTGAAGGATATGATGAAAAATGCTATCCATACCCATAGAAAGAACTGAGTATGTCTGAATATAGTTTGAAGCATACTCTTTTTATTAACTTTACTTTTCTTGAAAATTTTTTGGAGATCTAAATTTGTTTCCATAATATGACTTCTATGGAAATGTTTTACATAACTTTGCATATGCCTTTTTAATGGAGGGTAGGTGTGTAAAGGAAGAGAGAGGATATGAAGCTAAATTATTAAAAACAAATATTAAAAATTGTTTTACATGTAAATGGAGAAAATATAAATAATGTTTGGGTGATATACCGAAGGCACAATGTTATTTTGTTGTTGTTGTTGTTATTGTTTTTCCAAGTAATTTTTGTCTAAGTTGATAATACTGTAAGTCCAAATTGAATAAACTCCTTAAGCAGGAGGTGAAGTCAAGTTATGTTAACAAGTATTGATTAAATACTTACTATATGGTAGGTATCATATTAAGTACTAGGGTCATAAGGAAGATTAAAAATAGGCCCTGCATATAAGGAGTCTAAATTCTATTGAGGGAGATGGGAGATGCAATATTAACTGTATAAATACAATACACACAGTTTAACTCATAGATAATCTCAGGTGAATGGCACTCGTGTAAAGGGGATATAGCTGAAAGTAATATTTGAGAGCAATCTAAAAAAATTCAGATAATTCAGAAGGCTGAAGAAAGGAGAAAGAAAGCTGTCCTGAGATGAAAAGCTTCCACAGAAAACATATTTAATATTATACTCCTTTGAACAGAATGATTAGAAGCCCAATCTCTCAGGATTATGAAGTTTATAGAGGTAAGTAAAGTATAATAATGATAGTGAGAATCTAAGATGGCACCAAATTGCAAGGGTTTTAAAATGTAAAAAGAGGATTCAATGAATGATTCTGAAGTTCATTGATTAGGAGAGTAACATGGTCATCTCTTGCACTTAATAAATGCTCACTGACTTATTCCTTCATGGCAGAAGAAGTAGTCATCATATTGTTGGGAACAAAATAAAATGAAATTGAAATTTTAGATAACTTATGTATACTTTACAACCCTCTGTATACTCTATAATCCTGCAATAGTGGGCCTCCTGTTGATCCTTTCCAGGAATTAGGATAATTATCATAGTTGTGGTTGATGCTATTGCTGCTATTATTATTCAATTCATTTGCATTGCTGTGATAATTATGCATATTTGCTTGCTACCATATAGCTTGAATATACTATCGGTTCAACATTTACAATTGCATAAGAGTACCTCCATTTTTCCCAAATATTTATGAATATAAGCATCATTATATGTGATACAATACAATTTAATTGCATTCATTTTCCACTAGTTGTTTAATAATTACAAATTCATGACTATTTGCATATTATCAAAAAATTATTCCAGATACATTTTGTTGTATTATGATTTTTTTTCCTTTTTCTTCACTTCTATGTATGGGATTCCAAACAAGAATCAATTACCCAGTGAGACTGAAAATATTCTTTTAGAGGAGAAGATGAATCTTCAGTGAAGTAAGAAACTTTCAATTATTTCTATTGAAAAAAAGAGGATTAAGCAGAAAATTTGATCTTCATACACAGGACTCAAGAGAAGCATAGAAAAGTAAACAGGGAAAATACAGATATTTTTAAAAGATAAAATTGCTTACATCACTAAATGGGAAAATGATATCGCAACTCTTGAGAACTGTATCTTTTATTGGGACAATTAGAGGGAATATAAATGGACAGAAGGTGTGAGGATAAATTGACTGTGAAGTAATGATATTAAAGAAAAAGATATTAAGGTATTGAAAAAAGATTTTACTGAGAAGCAAGGAAAGAGATAAAATAGATCAAATCAAATCACATGAAGAGGCACAAAAGATCGAAGTACAATACGGGGAAAGAAGGAAGCGGGATGGATATTTTCTGAAGTTTTATGATCTGAGTTTTGACTCAGAGAGAAAATAACATATACACTCAGTTGAGTATAGAAATTTATCCTTCCTATAACGAATTAAAAGGACAAAGGGAAAAGGTGGGGACCGGATAGACAGTAATGAAAAAACACTAGGAGAAATAGGTAAAAGAAAAGAGGAGGGCTAATAAAAGGCAGGGCAATTTGAAGGCAGGGTATATTAGAAACAAAATACTATTAAGGAAGGACAAAGTGGGAAGAGAGAACAAAAAAATGTATGGGGAGTATTGGATGGAGGGAAATACACAGCTGTTAATCATAACTGTGAATAAGATGAATTTTCCCATAAAATTGATTTGAGAAATACAAATTAAAACAATTCTATGTTAATACCCCACACCTCTCAGATTGACTAAGATGAAAGGAATAGTTAATGATATATGTTGGAGGGAATGTCGGAAATCTGGGACTCTAATGCATACTTGGTGAAGTAGTGAAATGATCCAACCATTCTGTAGAGCAATTTGGAACTATGCCCAAAAAGTTTATCAAACAGTGTATACTCTTTGAATCAGCAGTGTCAATACTGGGTCTATATCCCTAAAAATTCTTAAAAGAGGGGAAAATGACCCAAATAATCAACAATGTTTGTAGCACCTCTTTTCATACTGGCAAAGATTTGGAAAAAGAATAGATTCCAATCAATTGACGAAAAACAGAATAAGTTATATTATGTGAAACTAATGGAATGTTATTGTTCTATAAAATATTATTTTATGAAAAATGTTAAGCAAACTGATTTTAGAAAGGTCTGGAGTAATTTATATGAACTGATGCTAAGCAAAAGAAGCAGAACCAGGAATACTTTGTACATAGCAACAGCAAGATTTTGGGTTGATCACTCTGACAGATTTGGTTCTTCTCAACTATTAATTGATCCAAAGTTATTCCATGGAAAATGCCATGCACATTCAAAGAGAACTATGGAGACTGAATGTAAATCAAAATAAGTTATGTTCACTTTTTTTCTTTTTTTTCTCTTAAAATTTTCCCCTTTTATTCTGATTTTTTCTCTCCCAATGTGATTCATAAGGAAATATATAAAATAAAATAATGAATTTACATATATAATCAAAAAATATAAGATTGGAAAAAACATTTTAAAATGAGTCATGAAAATTATTCTCAGTCCTCTTTTGTACTCATTGAGACAGGGTGGAATAAAAAAAGTGTGAAAAGGAGATAACATGGAAAAGTATTGTTGGTATTTTTAGACTTGAAAGTAAAAGAGACCCAGAGTTTATTCTTACTTCTGACAATAATCATATGGTCATGGGTAAGTCAGTTAAGTTTCCCAAGCTTCATTTTATTCATCTCCAAAATAGAAATAATAATATATAAGTAACTTTATTTCATTGTTATAAAAATTATGCAAGATAATATGTAAAGTGATTTGCAAACAACTATGTTCTCTCTCTCTCTCTCTCTCTCTCTATATATATATATATATATATATATATGCATAATACAAATATTATAACTTGTGTAATTACTTTTGTACACATGCATTTGTTAAATACATGTAAAATTAAAAGATTCACTTATTAAATACTATGTTCCATGAACTGTGTAATTAAATACAAATAAAAATAAATAGCCTCATGGAGCTTACATTCTAATTTGAGAAGATAATCCACAATGGACAACAGGATGAGTGACTGGAATGAGGATCAAGGTTGCAGCTATATAGGGTGTTAAAATGAAGAAACAATCGATCTAAGAATGATACAAGCATGGTTAGAGTCCCTACTGAAATACCAGTCTGTAATTAGCAGGCCAAGGGCTTAGGAAAATGATAACATCATATAAAATATATATAATATATATATATATAAATATATATGTATGTATATATATATATATACATATATATATACATATATATATATATATTTATTTATTTATTTTACACTTAAATACAACATAAATAGAGTAAAAAAAACAGTATGTAAACAACAGAATATGACAGAATTCAACATAACTTCTATTTCAAGAAAAGATATTGATTATATAGGTGGTATTTATTATATTGTACCTTGTTTTCAAAATTGTCTGACTTTGCTCCTTCGTTAGTTTCCTTTTGCTCTCTGCTGTATACTATTTGATTTACTTTTTTCCTCTCCATCCCTTCCCCAAAGAAGCATACAATTAAGGCCTTACATACAAACATACTCATACATAGATATTTATGAACATTACATACCACACAACCATGCAATGTTTATTTCCTCCTATCATTTGTTTCTCTGACAGTGGGCAGCATCTTCCTTCATAAGTCCAAATTTTGTAAATCATAGAGCTCATAATTTTCCCTACCATAGCAATATTCCTTCTGGATTAAAATAGCCTTCCCCTCCATATAAGTTTGAGGCCAATTTGAGTATTTATAATAGGCAGAATGACTTTGTTGCTAAAACTTGTTCTTAAAATAGTACTATTGTTACTGTAACCAATCTTATCTTGATTTGTTTATTTTGCTCTTTGTTATTTTATAAAGATCTCTATTTTTTTCCCTAAAATTGTTCAACTCATCATTTCTTATTGCAGAGTAATATTCAACATGAACTAGTCCACAATTTGTTAAGTTACACTTCATTTGAGGAGCATTCCTACAATTTCTAGTTATATGCTACCACAGAGAACTGTTATAAATATTAAACTTGTAGATTCTTTTCTATTTTTCCTCTTTGTTTTTTTCTATGATTCCTCGAGAATCAATTGTTGTGTCAAGTGATATAGACATTTAAAAGTTTTTTATCCCTTGTTTCATCCCTAATTTATTCTGGCACTGTGCATTTTAAACCTCTTATGATATTCCCCAAACTCCCCTTTTGTATGGACATCTTCCTCCTATATTCATGTTATTTTAATGTAAAGGGCTAGAACTGAGCAATGCACTTGGATAATGAAGCACGTGAGACTAATTGCCAATTGGACAGTTCCCTATTAACTTATTTAAAGGTTGACCCTAACCAACTATTCTGTGCTGACTTGATTGGTGGGACAAAAAGGGGGAAGTGACATGTGTGGGAGGAGTAGGAGGAAGAAGAGGAATTGAGATGCAGAAGCTGACTCAGTCTCTCCTGGTGTTTGAGGGAGGAAGGTGTGTGTGAGGTAGCTAGGCCTAATCCCCTGACCTTGACTGTAAAAGATCAAGAATAAAGATGTTTAGTGATCCTGACTCCAGCTGATTTCTGGGAAGACAGAGTTCCAGCAGTTTAACTGCTTGAATTAATAGAAATATGACATTCTCCAAAGTTCTATAATAATAACAATGTCCACCGTCAGCAGCAAACAACACTAACTTTTGACTATGCTATACCCAACTATATTCACTCTATCGTTCTTCTTTTTAGTCAGTACCAGACTTATGGACAGATTAATAACACAAATAAAAAGAGATGGTGCTGTGAGATGTAAAACAGTTGATTTTGATTACATTGAAGTAAAATGTTTTTGCTCAACTAAAACAAATGTAACCAAGTCCAGAAGGAAAACAAGAAATGGCATGAAAAACTTATAGACAGTTTATCAGATAAAGGTTTCACATTATACATATATAAAGAACATTGTCACTCAATGCAAGCCATTGCCTAATAGTGAAATGATGTTTTCTAATGAATAATTAAAAACCACTTATATTCACCACTTTCTGGGTCTCTACACATCACCTGGCAATTAAGGACAGTGGAGCTGTTCGCACTGGATACTGCCCTTCTGGTGGGTTATAAAACCTGTCTGCCGGAGCCAGAGCATCTTTGTCAAAAATTAGAAAATTAATGGTATAGACAACTGAATTTAGAAGTTCTCTAGGGTTACCTGTGGCTCCTCCTTTCTTTTGTTTTTGGAGGAGTGTCTTAATGTCGCTGTTTCTTCTCTCTACCATTGCCTGACTTTGTGGATTAAAAGGTATTCCAGTAGTGTGTAAAATCTTATACTGCACATAAAAGTGCGCAAAATGTTTAGAACTATATGTAGGTCCATTATCTGTTTTTATTTCTTGTGGCACACCCATAATTGCAAATGCTTGGATAAGGAATTCAGTGACCACTCGGCTGTCTCTTTTGCTGTTGACACTGCAAAAGTGAATCCTGAAATGGTAACTACCACCACGTGGATAAAAGACAGACGACCAAAAGATTTATAATGGTCACATCCATTTGCCAGATGTCATTGGGTCTCAAACTACGAGGATTCTTCCCTGGAGGGAGTGTAGGAGCATGGAAAGGAAGGCAAGCTGTACAGCTTTTTACTATGCTCCTAGCTTCCTCTCTTGTTATTCCAAATTGTAAATGTAAAGCCTGAGCAGCCTGATGATATTTAGCATGAGATTCTTGTGCTTCCTGAAATAAAGGAGTAATGGCTAACATAGTTTAAAGGCTATCTGTCTTTGAATTAGTTCCTTATCTGTCTGAATGAAAAATTTGTCTGATGAAAAATACTCTATATATCATTATTGATTGGACTAATGAAAAATAAATAATTTCTCACCTATCATATTGGCTAAAATATGAAAAGAAGAAAGATACAAATGTTCAAGGGGAAATGGAACAAGTGATATCTTATTTCATAGCTGGTAAGTCTATGAATTGATCCAAATAAGCCCCAAGGGGAATCTATCTTCCAAGAGAAAGTCAGGAACTACATGAACACAACTTCAAAACACTTTCCATACAAATAAAATCAGATCTAAACAATTGCAGAAATATTAAATGCCCTTGGATAGATTGAGTGAATACAACAAAAATGACATAATGTTTAAATTAACCTATTTATTTAGTGTTATACCAATCAAACTCTCAAAAATTATTTTATAGACCTAGAGAATAATAACAAAATTATCTGGAAGAATGAAAGATCAAGAATTTCAAGGAAATTAATGAAAAAAATGCCAATGAATGTAGCTAATATCACATAGAGAGATAAAGTTGAAATGGGTTCATGATCTAGACATGAAGAATGATATCATGAACAAATTTGAAGAACATAGGATAGTTTACCTCTCAGATTTGTGGAGGAAAAAGAAATTTATAACCAAAGAATAACTGGAGATCATTACTGATCACAAAATAGACTGATTATATTAAGTTGAAAAGGTTTTGTACAAACAAAAGTAATGCAGACAAGATTAGCAGGGAAACGATAAACTGGGAAAACATTTTTACATTCAAGTGTTCTGATAAAGACCTCATTCTGAAATATATAGATAATTGATCCAAATTTATAAGAATGCAAGCCATTCTCCAATATCTGCATTGATATGTGGTCAAAAGATATGAACAGAAGATTTTCAGATGATAAAATTGAAACTATCTATAATCATTTGAAAAGTGCTCTAAATCATTATTGATCAGAGAAATTAAAATTTAAGAAAAATTTAAAAAATGAAAATTAAGACAAGTCTGAGAACCACTATTCACTTCTCAGATTGGCTAAGATGATAATGTTGGAGGTGATGTGGGAAAACTGGGATACTAATACATTGTTACTGGAATTGTGAATGGATCCAATCATTCTGGAGAGCTATTTGGGCTATACCCAAAGAGTTATCAAAGTGTGCATGTCCTTTGACCCAGAAGTAATTCTACTGGGCTTTTATCCTAAAGAGATCTTAAGGGAGGGAAAGGTACCCACATGTGCAAAAATTTTTTTGTCAGCCCTTTTTGTTGCGGAAAGAAACTGGAAACTAAGCCCATTAGTTGGAGAATGGCTGAATAAGTTACTGTATATGATTGCTATGGAATATTATTTTCTATAAGAAAGGACCAACAGGATAATTTTAGGAAGGCTTGGAGTGACTTGCATGAACTGATGCTTAGTGAAATGGGCAAAACCCAGGAGATCATTGTTCACAGCAACAGTGATATAATACACTGATCAATTCTGATGGACATGGTTCTCTTCAACAATTAGATGATTCAGACCAGTCCCAATGGTCTTGGGATCAAAAGATCCATCTACACCCAGAGAGAATACAGTGGGAATTAAGTATGGGTCACAACATAGTATTCTCACACTTTTTGCTATTGTTTAATTGCATTTTATTTTCTTCATCATTTACTTTTCTGGTTTGCTTTGATTTTTCTTGTACAGCAAGATCATTGTATAAATATACATGCATATATTGGATTCAACATATATTTCTACCATGTTAAACATATATTGGACTCCTTACAATCTAGGGCAGGAAAGTAGGAGAAAGGGGGAAAAACTGGAACACAAGGTTTTGCAAGGGCTAATGTTGTAAAATTATCTATGCATATGTATTGAAAAATAAAAAAAAAGTTTTAATAAAAAACAAAAACATAAAAAAGACTAATGTGACACATAAGGTTCTATTCTTCGTTCAGTTTACACTTTTTTACCTCTTGACATTTTTATGGTTTTAACAAGTAGCAGAAGTATGGGATAAATATGAAGGGCAAGCTCCACTGCCTATAAAAGATGAGCAATAATAATAATAATAACAATAATAATAATAAAATTTACTATTATTAATTATCACCAATAATAATCATATTTTCTGAATGCTTTCAAATTTGCAAAGTTTTTTTTCTTTTTTTTTTCCTTTTTTTTAAAGCAAAGTTTTTTTTTTTCTTTTTCTTTTTTTTCCTTTTTTTTAAAGCAAAGTTTTTAGTTTGGTAGTACAAGAATGTTACAAACTATGATGATACGCAGATGAAAACAATAGAAGCTAAAATAAATTAAGCAATATGCCCAAAGTCACATAATTAAGGCAAATGCATATTTAGGTAACTAAATAAATATAAACACTCCTTTGATAATGCCATATGTATTGTGATGAAAAATTTATATAACATTTCTCTTTGTAAGGGAGAAACATAAGCTCTTTATTCTGCCATTAATATTTTTCATAATTCTGCTTCCAGAAACATTTTAAAATTTAACTTTTATTAACTATGTGATAAAAAGGAAACATGTTTAGTGATTAAAATCTGGTTCCCATTAGATTACATGAAGATTGAGGGGAGGGACTGCTTTCTACCTATTTTATATTGCAACACTAAGCATAGTGCCTGGAACATAGTAGACACATAAAGAATGTTTGCCAACTAACTGATTTTACTATCTATGTGACTTTGGAAACAAATAATTTATTTTACTCATCTATAAAATGGAATTGTACTATGACATTTTTGCTGTTGTACTACTGCTCTTATTGCTAAAATGCCATTCTTTTTTGATGGGAATGATGGTTAATAAACGCAAGTGAACTTATAAAAATGAGGGAAGAAATCTGAGTTCCTTCATTCATATGAGTCTTTTTCCTTTAAGATCTCTTTGGAAGGACTTCTGGGGGTAGAATCAAGATGGCAGAGAGGACACACATTTCTCTCTAACCTTCTCTACAACCCTCACAATAATTACTAAATCCAACTTCTGAAGTAGCTCTGGATGAGCAGAACCCATATATATTGGGAGTGCAATGATTTATCAGCAGAAGATCATTTTGAAGTTTGCCAGAAAATGTCTGTTTCAATCAGAAACAGGAGGCAGGCAGCCTAACACAAACAACTGACCACAAACAGCAGCACAGACAACGCAGGGTCCTGGAGCATTGCTCACTCCACCAGCATTGCTGACTCCGCAGGATGGTGCAGACTCCATGTGGCAGAAAATCTACAGAGAGCAATCTATAGCAGTGTTGGTCACTCTGCCCTGGTTGAAAACCAGTAGATCATCAGAGAAGTTATAAAACATACAATACAAACACAAAAGATCAATAGTGAATTCCAAAATGCCAGAATCTCACAGGACCTGGCCACAAGCACCCAGAACTGGGAGTGAATCAGCACTGACCCAGATCAACTGCAGCCACTTGGAAAACCTCTCCCACCATAAAAAATCTGAGTAAAAAAGTAAAGAGGACTCTAACAATTGACAGCTTTGAAAGTGAAGAACAATTTCCAAACCCTGAGGAGATTAAAGGCAGATTGTCTCCAGATGAAGCCCCAAAAGATGATCTAATGTGATCCCATCACATAAGACTCTCATAGAAGAAATTTAAAAAGGATCATAAAAGTGAACTAGAAGAAAAATGGGGGAAGGAAATGAAAAATTTGCCAGAGGGTCTGGAAAAGGCAACACAGAAATTATCTGAAGAAAATTTTCTATAAAATAGACTTACTGAAATGAAAACAGCATATGTCATTAAAATATAAATTTGATAAAATAGAAAAATAAATCAACTCCCAGAAAAACAGAATTTGTGAAGTGGAAAAAGAAAATAACTCCTTAAAATAGAATTTTTGAAATGGAAAAAAAAATTCCATAGAACAAAACAACTCATTTAAAAGTTCAATTGGACAAATGCAAAAAGAATAAAAAAATAATAAATGAAGAAAATAACTCAATAAGACAACAAAAATCAGTCATGCAAAACTAAAAACTAAAAAATAAAAAAATAAAAAAAATGCAAAAAATGCAAAATACTTAATTGGAAAAACAACTTATTGGAAAATAGATCCAGGAAAGACAATCTAAGGACTCCCTAAAATACATAGTGAAAACAAAACAAAACAAACAAAAAACAAACAAACAAACAAACAAACAAACAAAAAAACAACAAAAAAAAGAGCCTAGACACTATTTTTCAGGAAATAGTTAAAAAGAACTACCTAGATATCATAGCATCAGAAGGTAAAATGACCATTGAAAGAATTTACTGAACACCTCCTGAAAATGACCCCAAAATTGAAACCCCAAGGAATACCATGGGTAAATTTGAAAACTATTAGACCAAGAAAAATATTTTAATGTACATTATTTTGTGAATCATGTTGGGAGAGAAAAATCAGAGCAAAAGGGAAAAACCATAGGAGAGAAAAAAAAAAAAAAAAAAAAAAAAACCAGAAAAAAGAAGTGAAGGCAACATATGTGGATTCACATTCAATCTCTTTTTATATTCTAATACTTGGTAAAGTTTTGTTTAAAATGAAGTATATTCCTTTTTATACCTATTCAATTATCTCCAAAAGCTTTTGTTGTTTAACTTTTCTAAAATTCTATTCACCTCCTTGACTTATATCTTATTTAGTGGTTAAATTTGTCTAGTCGTGATAGAAAGGGATCAAAAGCCTCATCTAGTATAATTTTGCTTTCCATTTCAAGTTGAAAAATCACATAACTATTCACATAAGAATTTTGATGCTATATCATTTGGTGCATATATGTTTAAAACTGATATGACTTCATTATTTATAGTAGTTTTTAGCAAAATGCAGTTTCCTTCCTTATGTCTTTTAATTAGATATATGTTTGCTTCTCTTGTTCTTTGATCAGGATCACCATGACTGCTTTTCTTTCTTGCTTTTTTATTTTTTTGAATCTTGTATTTGAAGAACAAGTTATCTATTCAGCTCTGGGCTTTCCATCCAATATGATTGAAAATCCGTGATTTCATTGAATTTCCATCTTTAACTCTGAAATATAATGCTTAGTTTTTCAGGGTAATTGATTTGTAGTTATCTTCCAAGATCCTTTGCCTTTTAAATATCATATTTCACACTCTTTTATCCTTTAATGTGAAAGCTGCTATGTCCTGGGTAATTCTGGTTATTGTTCCTCAATATTTGAATTATTTTTTTATGGCTGTTTGCAGTAGTTTATCCTTCATCTAATAACTTTAATAATAACATCTTATTATTCATCTAATAACAGCAATTTAGCTACAAAAAATCTTTGGAATTATCATTTTGGGGTCTTTGTCAGGAGATGTTCAATGGCTCTATTAACCTCTTTTTCTATTCTATTGAGGCAGTTTTCTTTGGTGATATCTTGAAAGATGTCTGGGATCTTTTTTTTTTTCATAATGGCTTTCAGATAGTCCAATAATTCTTAGATGTTTCCTAGATCTATTTTGATCTATTTTTCAGGTCAGTTGTTTTTCCAATGAAGTATTAAATATTTTATTGTTTCCCATTTTGGGGAGTTTTGTTTGATTGGTTCTTTTTTTTTTCTTCTTTTTAAACATCAATTAATATATTTTAATACACATTGCTTTATGAATCATGTAGGGAAAGAAAAATCAGAGCAAAAGGAAAACAATCATAGGAGAGAAAAAAACAAACAGAAAAACATAAGTGAACACAGCATGTGCTGATTTACATTCAATCTCAATATTTCTATTTATGGATGTAGATGGAATTTTATATCCAAAGTCTACTGGGAATTCCTTGGATCATGAAACCACTGAGAAGAATGAAGTCTTTTATAGATGATCATCACACAATTTTGATGTTATTATGTAAAATGTATTCCTTGTTCTGCTTTACTCAGGATCAGTTAGTGGTAAATCTTTCCAGGCCTTTCTAAAATCAGCATTTTCATTATTTTTATAAAAATAATATTTCATTACTTTTATATACCACAAATTTTTCAGACATTCCAAGATTGATCTACTCATCTTCTACTCATTTTCCAAGTCTTTGCCACCACAAAAAGAGCTACTAACAAACCTTTTTTTCAGATGGGGGTCTTTTATCTTCCTTTGGGATATGCAGTTTTGCAGCCCTTTGGACATAGTTTAAAATTGCTCTCCAGAATGATTGGATCAGTTCATAACTCTACCAACAACACATTAATGTCCCAATTTTCTCACATCTCCTCCAATATTAATTATTATTTTTTCCTTACATCTTAGCCAACCTGAGATATATGAGGTGGTACTTCAGAGTTGTTTTAATTTGCATTTTTCTGATCAAAAGTGATTTAAAGCATTTTTTCATATAGCTATATATGGCTATGATTTAATCCACTGAAAATTGTCTCTTTATATCCTTTGACCATTTATCAGTTGGGGAATGCTTGACTCCTTCTTGGCATATCATTTTGTTATCCTCTTTCCTTAGTCCAATTCTAATTCTTAGTGAATTATTTTCTTCATTCAGCTTTTCCCCCCTCCTTTTGATTTGGTTATTTGTACTTTTAAAGGAGTTGTTTTGATAATGGGATTTTTTCCCCCATTTTATCAATCCTATATTTTAGTTCTCTTTTTTCATTTCACCAATTTATTTTTAAAGGTGTTGTTTTCTTCAAGTCAATTTATTTTCCTTTTCTAAGCTGTTGTGTTTATTCCCTAATCTTTCATACTTCTGCTTAACACTAATTTCTTTTCTCCATTCTCTTGCTTCTGCGTTTTAAAGCTATTATTTGTACTCTTCCGAGGCAGCCTTCTGAATTGAGACTAGTTCATACTCCTCATTGAGACTGCACCTGAAGGTAGTTTCCCTTTGTTGTCCTCTTTTGAGTTTTGTGTTCTGATCTTCTCTGTCTCCATGATAGTTTTCTATAGTCATAGATTTTTTTTTTTCATTTTTGTTCAATTTTAGTATTTCCTCTTTACTTTTAAGGTGAAGCTCTGCTCCTGGGGTAAAAGTGGGGTTGTGCCAAGCTTCCTGTGCAGCTCTAAGCCTTGGCCTTCAGCCTCTTTTGTTTTCAGGATACAGCCTTATTTCCCAGAGGCTTTTTCAGCTGGGCCTGAAGGTTGCCCTACTAATTTCTCCCTTTACTGGACCAGGACTGAGGATCTCACTTGATGATTTGCTGTAATTAAGACTCTCTCACTGGCTTTCCTCGAGTCTGTCTGAACTGGGATGAATACCCTTTCACCCTAGTGAGTTTGGCCCTTCTTGAAATTTTGTTAGTAGTCTATCTGGAGCTACAGAGTTGTTTTATATTGTCAGAATCTGTTCAGAGGCTTAGATTAGTTTGTTTATTTGTTTGTTTGTTTTGTTTTTGAGGGAAACTGGGAGAATTCCAGCAGCTTCCTATCTTGACTCTGGCATCTTGACTCCATTCCCTTTTTTCCCCCATTTTTTAAAAGTTGAGATCTGTTCCAACCTTTGTCTGGACAAGGCCTGTTATGTTGGTGTTCCAAGTCAAACAATTTGCCTTCTGCAGTTGTAGTAAAGCTCTCACAGTTTCTCTGCTGGTACATTGGCCTTCTGACTCAAGACATAGATATTTTGACTAAGAGCCTCCTGCCAGCTTCCTCATGCCAGGCCTTTCCACTGGGCCTATCTGTGTCAGGTATCTCCATGCTGCACCTGTGTTGGGCCATGTTTCCCCTTGTCCAATGAGACAGGTCTTCTGAAGTCCTTGAAATATATCTTAAGTAGGAAAATTATTGCACTTTTTTTTTTTACTTAATAATTTTTATTATATATATATATTTTTATAATATTATCCCTTGTATTCATTTTTCCAAATTATCCCCCCTCCCTCTATTCCCTCCCCCCGATGACAGGCAATCCCATACATTTTACATGTGTTACAATATAGTCTAGGTACAATACATGTGTGTGAATATCATTTTCTTGTTGCATAATAAACATTAGATTCCGAAGGTACATGCAACCTGGGCAGACAGATATTAGTGCTAACAATTTACATTCACTTCCCAGTGTTTCTTCTCTGGGTGTAGCTACCTCTGTCCATCATTGATCAACTGGAAGTGAGTTGGCTTTTCTTTATGTTGAAGATTTCCACTTCCATCAGAATACATCCTCATACAGTATTGTTGTTGAAGTGTACAGTGATCTTCTGGTTCTGCTCATTTCCCTCAGCATCAGTTGATTTAAGTCTCTCCAAGCCTCTCTGTATTCCTCCTGCTGGTCATTTCTTAGCAGAGCAATAATATTCCATAACCTTCATATACCATAATTTACCCAACCATTCTCCAACTGATGGATATCCATTCAACTTCCAGTTTCTAGCTACAACAAAAAGAGCTGCCAGAAACATTTTGGCACATATATGACTCTTTCCGCTCTTTAGTATTTCTTTGGGATATAATCCCATTAGTAGCGCTGCTGGGTCGAAGGGTATGCACAGTTTGATAACTTTTTGGGCATAATTCCAGATTGCTCTCCAGAATGGCTGGATTCTTTCGCAACTCCACCAGCAATGTATTAGTGTCCCATTTTCCCCACATCCCCTCCAACATTCATCATTATTTGTTCCTGTCATCTTAGCCAATCTGACAGGTGTGTAGTGGTATCTCAGAGTGGTCTTAATTTGCATTTCTCTGATCAGTAGTGATTTGGAACACTCTGTCATGTGAGTGGATATAGTTTCAATTTCTTCCTCTGAGAATTGTCCATTCATATCCTTTGACCATTTATCAATTGGAGAATGGTTCGGTTTCTTATAAATTAGGGTCAGTTCTCTATATATTTTGGAAATGAGACCTTTGTCAGAACCTTTGTTTTTAAAAATATTTTCCCAATTTGTTACTTCCCTTCTAATCTTGTTTGCATTAGTATTGTTTGTACAGAAACTTTTTAGTTTGATGTAATCAAAATCTTCTATTTTGTGATCAATAATGATCTCTAGTTCTCTTCTGGTCATAAATTCCTTCCTCCTCCACAAGTCTGAGAGGTAGATTATCCTCTGTTCCTCTAAAGTATTTATTATCTCCCTCTTTATGCCTAAATCATGGACCCATTTTGATCTTATCTTGGTATATGGTGTTAAGTGTGGATCCATATCTAATTTCTGCCATACTAATTTCCAGTTTTCCCAACAGTTTTTTTCCGAATAATGAATTTTTATCCCTAATGTTGGTATCTTTGGGTTTGTCAAAGATTAGGTTGCTATATATGTACCCTTTTTTGTCCTTTGTATCTAATCTGTTCCACTGATCTACCGGTCTATTTCTTAGCCAATACCAAATGGTTTTGGTGACTGCTGCTATATAATATAGCTTTAGATCAGGTACACTTAGACCACCTTCCTCTGAGTTTTTTTTCATTAGTTCCCTTGCAATTCTCGACCTTTTATTCTTCCATATGAATTTTGTTGTTATTTTTTCTAGGTTATTGAAATAGGTTCTTGGGAGTCTGATTGGTATAGCACTAAATAAATAGATTAGTTTGGGGAGTATTGTCATTTTATTATATTCGCTTGGCCTATCCAAGAGCACTGAATGTCTTTCCAATTATTTAAATCTGATTTTATTTTTGTGGCAAGTGTTTTGTAATTTTTCTCATATAATTCCTGACTATTCTTTGGTAGATGGATTCCCAAATACTTTATACTCTCAACATTTGTTTGGAATGGAATTTCTCTTTGTATCTCTTGCTGTTGCATTTTGTTAGTGATATATAAAAATGCCGAGGATTTATGTGGATTTATTTTGTATCCTGCCACTTTGCTGAAATTTTGAATTATTTCTAGTAGCTTTTTAGCAGAGTCTTTGGGGTTCTCTAAGTATACCATTATGTCATCTGCAAAAAGTGATAGTTTAATTTCCTCATTTCCTACTCTAATTCCTTGAATCTCTTTCTCGGCTCTTATTGCCGAGGCTAGCGTTTCTAGTACTATATTGAATAGTAATGGTGATAGTGGGCAACCTTGTTTCACTCCTGATCTTACTGGGAAAGGTTGCATATTATGCTTACTGAAGGTGTTAAATATATGCTCCTGATTATTCTAAGGAATAGTCCATTTATTCCTATACTCTCAAGAGTTTTTAGTAGGAATGGATGTTGGATTTTGTCAAATTTTTCTGCATCTATTGAGATGATAATATGGTTCTTATTAATTTGATTATTAATATGGTCAATTATATTAATAGTTTTCCTAATATTAAACCAGCCCTGCATTCCTGGAATAAATCCTACTTGATCATAGTGTATTATCCTGGAGATGATTTTCTGAAGTCTTTTTGCTAATATCTTATTTAAGATTTTAGCATCCATATTCATTAAGGAGATTGGTCTATAATTTTCTTTCTCAGTTTTCGATCTACCTGGTTTAGGTATCAGTACCATGTCTGTGTCATAAAAGGAGTTTGGTAGGACTCCTTCATCCCCTATTTTTTTCAAATAATTTATATAACATTGGGGCTAATTGTTCTTTAAATGTTTCATAGAATTCACATGTGAATCCATCTGGCCCTGGTGATTTTTTCCTGGGGAGTTGATTAATAGCTTGTTCTATTTCTTTTTCTGAAATGGGACTATTTAAGCAATTTATCTCCTCCTCTGTTAATCTAGGGAGCCTATATTTTTGGAGGAAGTCATCCATTTCACTTAAGTTATCAAATTTATTGGCATAAAGTTGGGCAAAGTAACTCCTTATTATTTCTCTAATTTCCTCTTCATTGGTGGAAAGATCCCCCTTTTCATTTGTAAGACTATCAATTTGATTTTCCTCTTTCTTTTTTTTGATCAAATTTACCAAAGTTTTATCTATTTTATTGGCTTTTTCATAAAACCAACTCTTGGTTTTATTTATTGATTCAATAGTTTTTTTACTTTCAATATTGTTGGTTTCTCCTTTTAATTTTTGTATTTCAAGTTTAATTTTTGGTTGGGGGTTTATAATTTGGTCTTTTTCTACCCTTTTAAGTTGTAAGCCCAATTCGTTGATCTTCTCTTTCTCTATTTTCTTCAAATAAGCCTCTAAAGATATAAAATTTCCCCTTATTACTGCTTTAGCTGCATCCCAAAGATTTTGATATGATGTCTCATCATTGTCATTATCTTGGGTGAAATTGTTAATTGTTTCTATAATTTGCTCTTTCATCCAGTCATTCTTGAAGATGAGATTATTCAGTTTCCAATTACTTTTTGGTCTATTTACCCTTAACTTTTTACTGAATGTAACTTTTATTGCATTGTGATCTGAGAAGAAGGCATTTATTATTTCTGCCTTCCTACATTTAATTTTGAGATCTTTATGTCCTAATATATGATCTATTTTTGTATAGGACCCATGAACTGCTGAGAAGAAAGTATATTCCTTTCTATTGCCATTCAGTTTTCTCCAAAGGTCTATCATACCTAGTTTTTCTAATGTTCTATTTACTTTTTAAATTTCTTTCTTCTTTGTTTTGTGGTTTGATTTGTCTAAATCTTAGAGTGCAAGTTTGAGATCTCCCACTATTATAGCTTTACTGTCTATTTCTTCTTGCAATTCTCTTAACTTTTCCTTTAGAAAGATAGATGCTATACCACTTGGTGCATATATGTTTAGTATTGATATGGCTTCATTATTTATGCTACCTTTCAGCAGGATATAGTTTCCTTCCTTATCTTTTTTAAGGAGATCTACTTCTGCTTTTGCTTAATCTGAGATAAGGATAGCTACCCCTGCTTTTTTGGCTTTACCTGAAGCATAATAGGCTCTGTTCCAACCTTTTACCTTTACTCTGTATGTATCTCCCTGCTTTAAGTGTGTTTCCTGTAGACAACATATTGTAGGGTTCTGCTCTTTGATCCAATCTGCTATCCGTCTCCGTTTGATGGGATCATTCATCCCATTTACATTTACAGTTAAAATTACTAATTCTGTATTTTCTGCCATCATATTGTCCCCAGATTATGTTTTTTCCCTTGACCCCCCTGATCCCCCTCCCCGAAATTTAATTTACAGATCCCCCTTGTGAAGAGCAACCCTCCATCTTTTTTTTTTTTTTTAGGATCCCTCCCACCTCCCTCCAAGTCCCTTCACTTATTCTCCTTTTCCTTTTCCCTTTTCCTCTCCCCCCTTTTAATGAGGTGAGAGAAAATTCTCTGAAAAACAAATATCTTAATTATTTACTCTTTGAGCCTCTCCTGATGAGAATAAGATTCACACAATGATTCTCCCCCTCACTAAGTTCCCTCAGATATGGTGTATTTTCTATGCCTCTTCCTGGGATGTAGTTTCCCTCTTTTTATCATTCCTTCTCCTTTTTCTGAACCGACCTCCTTCCCTTTACTACACCCCCCTTTTTTCTTTTATATCAGTAAAATCAAATTATCCTTGAGTACTTTTTATATACCCACAACAGAGTTACAGTTCTCAAGGGTTCTGTTTACCTTTTTCTGTTTCTCTTCAGTCTTTTGAATGTAGATCAAATTTTTTTATTTAATTCTGGTTTTTTTCCTAGAAACATATAGAATTCCTCTGTTTCATTGAATGACCATCTTCTTCCATGGAAAAAGATGCTAAACTTAGCTGGGTAGTTCATTCTTGGTTGCAGTCCTTGATCTTTTGCCTTACAGAATATCAGGTTCCAGGCCCTTCTATCTTTTAATGTGGAGGCAGCCAGATCTTGAGTGACCCTTATTGTGGCACCTTGGTATTTAAATTGTTTTTTTCTAGCTGCTTGCAGGATTTTCTCCTTTGTGTGGTAATTCTGCAGCTTAGCCACTATATTCCGTGGTGTTCTTTTTTTAGGGTCTATTTTAGAAGGAGTTCGATGAATTCTTTCCACATCAACTTTCCCTTCTGTTTCTATTATCTCTGGACAGTTCTCTTTGATAATTTACTGTAAAATAGAATCTAGGCTCTTTTTTTGGTCATAGTTTTCTGGAAGTCCAATGATCCGCAGATTATCTCTCCTAGATCTATTTTCCAGGTCTATAGATTTTCCCAGTAAGTATTTGACGTTGTTCTCCAGCTTCTAATTTTTTTTGTTTTGTTTGACTGATTCTTGGGTTCTCTGTGAATCATTCATTTCTATTTGTTCCATTCTGACTTTTAAGGAGTAATTTTCTTCTTTCACAGTTTTTAGTTCTTTTTGTAAATGCCCAATTTCGTTTTTAAATGAATTATTTTGCTCTATTGAATTTTTTTTCCATTTCCCTAATTTTTTTTTTGAGAATCATTTTCTTTTTCCAATTCAGAATTTCTATTTTCTTGAGACTTTTTTATCTTTTCCAATTCAGAAATCCTACTTTCCTGTGTTTTTTTAACCTTTTCTAATTCATAAATTTTGTTTCCCTGCATCTCCTGTGAATTCTTTATTTTTTCCAACTCCAATTTCAGGACGTTGTTATTCTCTATCATAGCTTCCCTTTCCTTTCCCCACTTTTCTTCAAACTCTCTTAACTTTTTAAGAGTTTCTTCTAGGAGAGAGTTATGTGATGGGGGGCAGGAATCGTTCCCCTTTAGGTTGTTATCTTCTGTCTCTCTGCTGTTAACTTCCTCGGGGTTGGATACCCGCTCTTTCTCTGTGTAGAAGGAATCTATAGTTTTTCTGGCTTTTTTGTTCATATTTAAAAAATCTTTTGGGGTCTGTCTCTGGGGTAGGACATTATTTATTTACTTCTTTACCAGCTTCCTCCCAGACCTGATGGATGCAGCGGCTCCTGTGCCTGAGCTAAGATAGAGCTCTGGGAGAGAGTTCCCCACCCCCTCCCTGGAAGTGCCTCAGAGGTGATTAGCACTGCTGTGCCCGAGGGCGTTGAACAGTAAAGGCAGCACAAAGCCCAGCCTATGTGTCCGGGTGGGGCGTGGATGTCTGCAACAGGTGATGTGAAAAGCCCCTGTGCTCAAACTGGAAGTGTCTGCCAGAACCCGCAGTCCCTAGTTCAAAGGTTCCTCTTCTCTGGGACTTCCTGGAGCTGAGTTCCACTCCCTCCAGCTAAACTAGGCAGTGTGTGTTGCCTTGGGCCATATCCACCCACTTGTCAATCTCTTAACTATTCTCAGGAGGTAGCTGAGGTCACGCCCCCTGGTGCTGAGATCTGCTGAGTCACCTCCAGGATCCGGGTAAAATCCAATCCGAGTTTTTAAAGTATTTTGGCTTTCTCTTCTGAACTGCCAAACAATTAGCAGAGAAGAGCCAACAGCCTGTGCCAGATTCCTTTACCTCAGTGGCCTCTCTGATCCCAGAGCCCTTCCCAGCGCGATGGGCAGAATATGCTAGCACCCAGCCATCTGTGCTGGCCTCTCTTCTTCCTCCCCTGCGGACTGACCTCCTCCGTTGAAACTCCAGATGCTCTTCAGCTGGTAAGTCATGCTTCCAGTCCTTGTGGTATCTATCAGTCCTGGTCTTATTTTGAGACTTAATTTATCTAATTGGTTGTGAGGGAGTGAGGACGTTCACAAAGTCGTGTGTTTCTTCTCCGCCATCTTGGCTCCGCCAAATTATTGCACTTTTAATGTTTTTGGGTACTGTCACTACAAAATCCCTTCAGAGGTTTGATTTCATGTTGATTCTGAGGGACCTTGGAAAGAGTGCAGGCAAGTAATATTTACTTTCTGCCATCTTGGCTCTATCCCTCTGATGATTAGAAGGCCACTGAATTAACCTTCTTTTTTACATATTTCAAAAAAATCTGTAAAGCTGGGAAGAAAAAAAAAACACGTTGATATAAAACTACTTATAAGGTAAGATTTTGTTATAGTCTATCCTCTGACTTTTATGTTTTATAGGGTCATGATTTTTTTTTTACTTTACATAAAATTGTTAGGTTATTTTTTCTATAATCCTTTAATTTGATTTTTCTGTGATCTGTTGTATCTAGATCACATTCATTTGAAACTTTTCTTAGTATAATGTGTAAGGTGCTCATCTAAAGTTTTATTCCTTCCATACTGCTGTCCAACAGTCCAAACAATTATTTTTTGTGAAATAGTAAGTTTTTTTGTTTGTAGCTAATATTTTTATTTATAGAACACCAGTTTATTAGAGATATTTGCTTCAAATATTTTGTCTATCTACTCTGTTCTACTGACAATTCTATTTTTAACCACCACCATTTTAAAATAAATTGACTACTTTGTAATGTAGTTTGATATCTCAAATTGTTGAGTCTGCTTTAAACTAAAGATTTAAAGGTAAGACTAAAAGTGCACCAGTTAATTGGGAAAAAATCATTGCAGAAAAATTTCTTTAATACATATGTCTATAACCATACGAAAAAAATAACTGCTCCAAATCCTTATTAATTAGAGCAATGAAATTAAAACCATTTTTTTTTTTATCTATCTCATATACATCAGGATCGAAACAGACATAAATAACAATGATAAATATTGAAAGGTCTATAGGAAGGACAATTCAATGATTGATGCATTGCTGGTGGATCTGTGAATAGTATTTCCTCATTTTTAAGTGAAATGCAGATTCTCACACACATACACACAGACACACAGACACACACACACACACACACACACACACACACAAACACTGATTTTCAGACCAGATAGTGCATATATGTAATTGTTACATCTATATGATCCTGAGATAACACTGTTGATTATTTCTATACACATGTGCATAATTTTATATACATAGACTTACATAATATATCTATATCTGTCTATCTATCTATCTATATCTATATCTATATCTATACCTATCTATCTATATATACATATATATATCTGTACATGTCTCCATCTAGATCTAATTTATATCTATCTATCTTGGAAAAGTGGCTAATAAGTTGTCTTAAATGAATGCAATAGAATGCTATTATGCTATAATAAACAAATAAAATATTTTTAAAAATTATAAGAAGATGTAGAATGAAATAACTCTAGACAGAAGAGCAAGTATTGGTCTATCATCAGGATAAAAAAAAAATGAAAAAAATTCAGGAATTTTAGTAACTGATTTTGAATGAAATATTCAACAGGAAATACTAAAAATGAAAATCTTTGAAATCTGTAAGAACTGTGATCAATAAGATGATCATACAATTCTAGAAAATCCATAATGAAGCAGGTTATTCACAACAGGTGATGCATTTATGCTACATTGATATATATATATATATATATATATATATATATATATATATATATATATATATGTGTGTGTGTGTGTGTGTGTGTGGGTGTGTGGGTGTGGGTGTGGGTGTGGGTGGGTGGGTGGGTGTGAGTGTGGATGTGGGTGTGGGTGGGTGTGGGTGTGGGTGGTGGGTGGATATGGGTGGTGGGTGAGTGGGTATAGGCATAAACATATGTTTACAAGAATATACCTGCAAAGTGGTAGTGACCCAAAAATGTTTATAATGTAAAAAGACAATGAATAAATAAAAGTTAAAGAGAGAGAGAGAGAGAGAGAGAGAGAGAGAGAGAGAGAGAGAGAGAGAGAGAGAGAGAGAGAAGGAGACAAAGAGATATGATATGATAACCAGGAGTATTTTTTTTTTTTAATGTCAGAAAAATCTTTAGGTAATGTCCCTCTGAATAAACAAGAAAGTCTTAAACATTGTTAATATAACAATATCTTTGCCTTATACCCAATGCATTTGACATTGATTTGAAGCAATAACTGATTATTTTCCCATTTACACATTAGAATATTCGTTTATGATGTCACTTATTCAGATGCCACAAAGAACTTCTTTGATACATCTAATTTTGGGAAAACAAACAAAAAAAAAATCATAGTATATATTTTTACTCTTCATGTCTATTCTCTAAGTTTTATCTCTATATTGTCAGAATACTAGAAAATAATATATCTGTTCCATATTATTTCATTCCAATACTTGGAAGCCTTCACTGAATTATGATTTAATGCTGTGTCATTTGTTTGTATGGAAGACAGATTCAAAATGCATCCCTTAAGTGGCATGTCTATCTTTTTTGGAACCACAGAACAGATATTATTAAATACAACTTAATGTCCTTTGTACAAAAACCTATATAATAAATTCTTCCTCGACTTTAGTTCTATGTAGTTAAATATTATCTCTGCAAATGAATTGTGACAACAAGAAAACAAAGATTTTTAGACAATCTACCAGGAAAAAAAAAGAGCATTAATATTTCTTAACAATTTAACTCCTTTTCTATCTGGCTCTTATTCCTTGATATAGTTTATTTAAAAATTATTACTAATTATAGTAGGCAAAATATACATATATACATTACAGTGACTAGAGGATTAGGAAAACGTAATCTTCTACTTAGTGCCTCTAATTTAGGTACCACAGGTTTATTGGCTATGACAATTTAAACAATTTCTGCTGATTACTTCAGAAAGACTCTTCTGGGATTTATTAATTATAATTAATTTAAAATTATGATGGTACTTTAGTTCTTTTTAATGATGCAAGTCTTAAGAGATGATGGGAAGATGCTTCCCATGGGTCATAAGTGGAAAAAAAGTCTCAGAAAAGGAAGTCACAATTATAAAAAAGAATAATAACATCAATGAAATATTTAGTACATTACTGGTTGATGAGTAGAAATTTGCCTCTGTGGTAAAAAATTGTATCCTTGGGACAAAAGTGTTTAGATGATGTTTATGGTTTTGGTCAGCAAGGAATTCTCTTATTAATTTGTGTTTGGTTGTCATAATCAAAGATTTCATACCTTAGTCACCCATAACTAATCATTTGTTACTTAGCTAGGCTAGTCCTGGGCAAAGGGACAATTCTGTCCTTAATCCACATTCAAAGTCTTTCTAACTTAGAAAATTCCAGTACAATTTATCAAAAGTTAATTAAGAACCTAGTCTGTCTTACATGAATTGATGCTAAGTGAAAAAAGCAGAACCAGGAGATCATTATATACAGCAACACAAAATTATGCAATGATCAATTCTGATGGATTTGTCTTTCTTCAACAATGAGATGATTCAAATCAGTTCCAATTGTTCAGTCATAAAGAGAACCATCTGCAACCAGAGAGAAGACTGCAGGAACTGAGTGTGGTTCACAATATAGCATTTTCATTTTTTTTGTTGTTGTTTGCTTGCATTTTATTTTCCTTCTCTCTCTTTTTTTAACTGGTTTGATTTGATTTTTTTTTATATGGCGCAATAATTGTATAAATATGTATGCATATGTTGGATTTAACATATTTCTGTCATGTTTAAGTAGTATTGGACTACATGCCATCTAGGGAAGGGCATGGGGGAAAGGCAGGGAAATTAGAACATAAAGTTTTGCAAGGGCTAATGTTTAAGAATTATACATGCATATATTTTGAAAAAAAAATACATTAAAAAAAGAACCTAGTATGTGTAGAGCTCTTTGCTAAGGATTGGAGGTAGAGAGGACTGGACTTTTGATTCCATTGGTACAAAAGAAATCTTATATAAAGGAAATACTTTTAGCTTTAAAATTCAGCACTTTTTCTGCATCGGGATAGTAAAATGCTGCAATGGGAAAAGTGCAAGGAGTTAGGAGGACCTGAGTTCACATCCAGTCTCAGATACTTCAGTTATGTGATCACAGGCAAGTCATTTGAAACTGTTTGCCTCTGTTTCCTCACTGATAAAGAGAGTTGTAGCTTTGAGAAGAAATTCACAAATGATGTTATGAAGAGTAAGCCATGACTACAATGTGCAACTCAATGGCCACTACTATTATCAACAAAACTTTTGTGAAACTTAGAGTCCTAAAAAACCCTCTAGACCACCAATATATTAAATATGTATCAGAGATAGGCTTCTTTCTAGGTCCTTGTTTGAAGGCCAGCTCTCTATCTGTGATATCAGATTTCCTTTCCTTCCACGGGATATATAAAGAAATAGAAAAAAAAATTAATGCTGTTTGGAGTTTATAATCTATGAAATCAATAGAGCATTTACATGATAAGTACATATACACATGTGATAAGTACACATACGTACATATATAAACAAAGAATTTAAAAGTAGGATAAAACATGGAATTTGAGAAAAGACTTGAATGAAGTAAAGATTGAAAAAAGCAGAGGGAAAAAAGTGAAAGAAAAGGAGGACAGGTTAGTTGAAAAAGAAATATGTGAAGGTGAGTATTATAAATAACTCTGAAAAGATAGGCAGAAACCAAACTATGAAAATCTTTAAATATCAAAAACAGGAATATATGTTTATACTTGACACTAATGACTGAATTTTCTTAAGCCAAAAGATAACTAATTCATCTTTTAAATATCATTATGAGGACATGGAGTTTATTGGACTTAAGTAGCAGGTACTGAATTGTATTAATGAAACATGATTGTTTTAGTCTTTATATAATAGTCATATATTTTACATATGAACTCTTCTTTTTTCTGTTTAAGAAAAGTAAAAACAGTCTTAAAGTAGAAACAGAAATATTATAGGTATTAAAGTAGCATCCAATTATATCTTCAGCTTGAAAATGCCAGTGACATAGGCCCTCTGGTTTAGGGTTCCAAAATATACAAATGCATTCATGTTATGAGCCAAAACTTGAAGCAAGGTACTCAGTCACTGGAATTGATAGAGACAATGCTTATGTACTTAGTACTTATTAGAGTTCACATATATAGAGAGTTCATATATAAGCTAGGAGCCTCAACTAGGATTGACTTTGGGAGATTCACAAGTCAGAAGCTCACAAGCCCACTCTCTCAAAGGCAGAGGCAGATTCATTCCAACTTCCACCTTTGTGCTAGCTGGGGCATGTCAGGAGATTCAGTCCCAGGATTAAGTCGAGGAGATTCACAAGTTGAGGAGATTCACAAGTTGGGCAGAACTATAAGCAAGAAGCTCTCAGAACCAGACACAGAAATCCACAAGCTCACTCTCTGTGGCGGAGTCAGATTCATCCCATTTTCCAACTTTGTGCTGGCTGGAGGCTCTGGATTCAGAGGGAGCTGGAGGCAGAAACTGGAAGAGACAAAAGACTAGCAGTAAAAGCTCTTGGAACCAAGGAGAGAGATAGGCCTCTATTAAAGCTAACTAGCCCCAGGAAAAGATTCAAGATTTTGAAGGAAAAAATAAAGGATCTTTACTTTAACTCCTGGCTGATTTGAGGTGATTATTGTACTGAACTGAAACTAAGGCTGCCTCCAGAAGCTCCCCAAGAAACCTGCTCACAGAGAACATTATGCTTTAGAGAACATTACACATTCATTTTCATTTACATATAAGTTGTATAAGCACACTTACAACTTTCAACATTAGTGTGGGGCTCAATAAATTCGACTAAGAAATAAATCCTATTTTTTTCTCTTTCTAATAACATTTACTTTGTAAAATATTTGTTCACTCAAAACTATAAGCTTAATCACATATAAAAGTAATACAGACAACAACATCCCATCTGACTAGGGCATACAATAATAAGCTGGACAAAATTATAAAAGTATAAAAATCTAATGGTCAGTTTATTCCTTTGAAAAATCCTAAGAAACATAATATTTCAATCTTTTATCAGAATAACAATCTCCTGTGTTAAAAATCTGAATTTTGACAAGTATATTTACTATAGCCCCAAACTTATGCCATCTGTAGTAGTTTACCAGTTTTATTTCTTTTGAATATTCAATTCTATATTATGAGAATGTGTATACTAAAAAAAAAAAAATCTCATTTTCATAAAAGATTAGGACTATTCACAGAAAATCAGATATCTTGATTTTGAGAATTTATTCCCAGGGGATGCAGCCAAGATAGCAAAGAGCAGACATGAATCTCCATGAACATTTCTCAAACCAAGAGTAGATTAAGCCTCTAAACTGGTTTTGGAATCAGAGAGGCCACAAATATTTGGAGTACAACAAATTTCCAGAAGAAGATACTTTGGAAGAACTTTAGAACAGGGATGTTTCAAATGAACAAGGGGACAGTCTCCTGATTCCAGACTACAGCACAGGGAGCCCAGGGTAAGTACCTGGAGTGGCGGACACAATTGCAGCTTCCATGCACATGAGAATATTATTTGAGTCTCTTAGGCTACTCTGTTTTGGTTGCAAGTGATCCAGCAGATTTATTACAAAAGGCAAATTTTGAAAGATAACTTCAGAAGAACAGTGGACCTAGCAATGATAATCAATCAGCAGAACTGTCCCAGGGCAAACTAAAGCAGCTTTCCTTCTTTGCATTAAGAACAGACCTCAAGCCTTAGAAAAATGAGCAAAAAATGGAAAAGAACTAAGACAATAGACAGCTTTTATGTAGAGAAAAAAGAACAGACCTCAAATCTTGAGGTACCTAAAGGCAAATCAACTCCACATGAAACCCCACAGGGAGATATGATCTGGTTTCCATTTCAAGTGGCTTTTTTTGAAGATTCTATAGAGAATCTTAAAAGACAGAAGAAAAAATGGGGAAAGGAAATAAGACCTTTGCAAGAAGGGATGGGAAAAGCATATAACTCCTTATAAAATAGATAAAACAGATTTAAAACAGAATTTGTGAAACAGAAAAAAATGCAATGAAAAAAAAAATTCAATTGGCCAAATACAAAAGGATCTTAAAAGGGAACTGAATGACTCAATAAGAATTCAAGAATCAGTTAAACAAGACAAAAAAAATGTAAAAAATAAAAGAAAACATGAGATACCTTCTATTAAAAAACAAAACAAACAAAAAAAAAAAAAAAAAAAAAAAAACTGACCTGTAAAATAGATCTAGGAAAATCTAAGGATCATTGGGCTTCTTGACAGACATGATGAAAAAAAGAGCCTAGACATTATCTTACAGGAAATCATAAAGGAAAACTGCCCTGATGTCTTAGTCAGAAAGTAAAATAGCCATTGAATTGAAACCCCAAAGAATATCATGGCTAAATTTCAGAACTATCTCACCAAGGAAAAGACATTGCAAGTATCTAGAAAGAAACAATTTATATTCCAAGGAACTACAATGACTATTACTCAGGACCTAGTATCCTTCACTTTAAATAATCAAAGAGCCTGAAATCTGATATTCCAAAAGGCAAAGGAACTTGGATTGCAGCCAAGAATACGCTATCCAGCTAAAATGAGCATTATTTTTCAGGGAAGAAGATGGATATTCAAAGATACAGGTGACTTTAACCTATTTCTAAATAAAAAGACCAGAACTGACCAAAAAAAAAATAATAATAATAAAATAAAATGATCTGCAAACAGAGCATACAAAGGAATAAAGAAGTTTTCACAAGGATATTTCTGTTATGGGTACATATATGAGTGAAGGTATGATTTGAATTTATTATGATAATATGGAAAATAAATTAGAAGTAAAAAAGGGATTGTACTGGAAAAAGGAAAAAAAAGGAGGTAAAGTAAGGGAAATCACATTTATGAACAGGCAAAAAAAGATCTATATAAATAAGAGAAAGAAGTAAGAGGAGTGAGTATTTTATTAAGCTTATTCTCATCAAATTTGGCTCAAAGGCAATATCAGACATATTTGGGTTCACAGAAAAACTTGTCTTTCCTTATAGGAAAGTGGGAGGAAAAAGGGAAAAAGAAAGAAGAAGGTTAATAGAAGGAAAAACAGAAGTAGTAAGGGAAAGGAATAAGAAAGGTGGAGGAACTCTAAAGGTGAAGGCTGTTTGACAGTGGTGATGATATACTAGGATGGATTGAAGGGAGAAAAGAAAGAGAAAAGAATAACAGGGTAAATAAGATGGCCAGAAATACTGAATTAGTTATTTCAACTATGAATACCAATGAGATAAACTCTCACATAAAATGAAAGTGGATAACAGACTAGATTAAATAGTCAGAATGCTACAATATGTTACTTACAAGAAACACATTTAAAGCAGAGTGAAGGTAAAGGGTTGGAATAGAATCTATTATGCTTCAGGTGAAACAAAAAAAGCAGAGGTAGCAATCCTGGTCTCAGATGAAATAAATTTAAATATAGATCTAATTAAAATGGTAAGGAAGGAAACTACATCTTATTAAAAGGTACCATAGATAATGAAGCACTATTAATAGTAAACCTATATGCATCAAGTGGTATAGCATCCAAATTCCTAGAGGAGAAATTAAGAGAAATAGATAGCAAAACTATAGGAGTGGGTGATCTCAACCTTCCTCTCTTAGAACTGGATAAATTTAACCACAAAATTAATAAGAAAAATATGAAGTAGTAAGTAGAATTTCAGAAAACTTAGTTATAACAGATCTTTGGAGAAAATTGAATAAAGACAAAAAGGAGTTTGCTTTTTTCTTGGTGGTTCATGAAATTTATACAAAAATTAACCACATAGTAAAGTATAAAGACCTCTAAATCATTCGCAGAAAGGCAGAAATAGTAAATCTTTTTCAGATCATGATGCAATGAAAACTACATGCAATAAAATGCCAGGAAAAAATAGACCAAAATTAAAGGAAATTAACTAATCTAATCTTAAAGAATGAATGCGTGAAAGAACAAATCATAGACACAATCAATAACTTCATCCAAGAGAATTAAAATAATGAGACAATATATCAAAATGTGTGTGATGCAGGCAAAGCATTAGGGGAAATTTTATTTTATTTTTTTAAATTTTTTATTATATATATATTTTTATAATATTATCCCTTGTATTCATTTTTACAAATTATCCCCCCCTCCTTCTATTCCCTCCCCCCGATGACAGGCAATCCCATACATTTTACATGTGTTAAATATAGTCTAGATACAATACATGTGTGTGAATATCATTTTCTTGTTTCACAATAAACTTTAGATTACAAAGGTACACGTAACCTGGGCAGACAGATATTAGTGCTAACAATTTACATTCACTTCCCAGTGTTTCTTCTCTGGGTGTAGCTACCTCTGTCCATCATTGATCAACTGGAAGTGAGTTGGTTTTTCTTTATGTTGAAGATTTCCACTTCCATCAGAATACATCCTCATACAGTATTGTTGTTGAAGTGTACAGTGATCTTCTGGTTCTGCTCATTTCCCTCAGCATCAGTTGATTTAAGTCTCTCCAGGCCTCTCTGTATTCCTCCTGCTGGTCATTTCTTACAGAGCAATAATATTCCATAACCTTCATATACCATAAGTTACCCAACCATTCTCCAACTGATGGACATCCATTCATCTTCCAGTTTCTAGCTACTACAAAAAGAGCTGCCACAAACATTTTGGCACATATAGGTCTCTTTGCGCTCTTTAGTATTTCTTTGGGATATAATCCCAGTAGTAGCGCTGCTGGGTCAAAGGGTATGCACAGTTTGATAACTTTTTGGGCATAATTCCAGATTGCTCTCCAGAATGGCTGGATTCTTTCGCAACTCAACCAGCAATGCATTAGTGTGCCAGTTTCCCCAGATCCCCTCCAACATTCATCATTATTTGTTCCTGTCATCTTAGCCAATCTGACAGGTGTGTAGTGGTATCTCAGAGTTGTCTTAATTTGCATTTCTCTGATCAATAGTTTTTTTACTTTCAATATTATTGATTTCTCCTTTTAATTTTTGTATTTCAAGTTTAATTTTTGGTTGGGGGTTTATAATTTGGTCTTTTTCTACCTTTTTAAGTTGTAAGCCCAATTCGTTGATCTTCTCTTTCTCTATTTTCTTCAAATAAGCCTCTAAAGATATAAAATTTCCCCTTATTACTGCTTTAGCTGCATCCCAAAGATTTTGGTATGATGTCTCATCATTGTCATTATCTTGGGTGAAATTGTTAATTGTTTCTATAATTTGCTCTTTCACCCAGTCATTCTTGAAGATGAGATTATTCAGTTTCCAATTACTTTTTGGTCTATTTACCCTTAACTTTTTACTGAATGTAGCTTTTATTGCATTGTGATCTGAAAAGAAGGCATTTATTATTTCTGCCTTCCTACATTTAATTTTGAGATCTTTATGTCCTAATATATGGTCTATTTTTGTATAGGATCCATGAACTGCTGAGAAGAAAGTATATTCCTTTCTATTGCCATTCAGTTTTCTCCAAAGGTCTATCATACCTAGTTTTTCTAATGTTCTATTTACTTTTTAAATTTCTTTCTTCTTTGTTTTGTGGTTTGATTTGTCTAAATCTTAGAGTGCAAGGTTGAGATCTCCCACTATTATAGTTTTACTGTCTATTTCTTCTTGCAATTCTCTTAACTTTTCCTTTAGAAAGTTAGATGCTATACCACTTGGTGCATGTTTAGTATTGATATGGCTTCATTATTTATGCTACCTTTCAGCAGGATATAGTTTCCTTCCTTATCTTTTTTAATGTGATCTACTTCTGCTTTTGCTTAATCTGAGATAAGGATAGCTACCCCTGCTTTTTTGGCCTTACCTGAAGCATAATAGGCTCTGTTCCAACCTTTTACCTTTACTCTGTATGTATCTCCCTGCTTTAAGTGTGTTTCCTGTAGACAACACATTGTAGGGTTCTGCTTTTTGATCCAATCTGCTATCCTTCTCTGTTTGATGGGATCGTTCATCCCATTTACATTTACAGTTAAAATTACTAATTCTGTATTTCCTGCCATCATATTATCCCCAGATTATGTTTTTTCCCTTGACCCCCCTGATCCCCCTCCCCGATATTTAATTTACAGATCCCCCTTGTGAAGAGCAACCCTCCCTCTTTTTTTTTTTTTTTTTTTTAGGATCCCTCCCACCTCCCTCCAAGTCCCTTCACTTATTCTCCTTTTCCTTTTCCCTTTTCCTCTCCCCCCTTTTAATGAGGTGAGAGAAAATTCTCTGAAAAACAAATATGTTAATTATTTACTCTTTGAGCCTGTCCTGATGAGAGTAAGATTCACACAATGATTCTCCCCCTCACTAAGTTCCCTCAGATATGGTGTATTTTCTATGCCTCTTCCTGGGATGTAGTTTCCCTCTTTTTATCATTCCTTCCCCTTTTTCTGAACCAACCTCCTTCCCTTTACTACATCCCCCTTTTTTTCTTTTATATCAGTAAAATCAAATTATCCTTGAGTACTTTTTATTAATACCCACAACAGAGTTACACTTCTCAAGGGTTTTGTGTACCTTTTTCTGTTTCTCTTCAGTCTTGTGGATGTAGATCAAATGTTTTGTTTAAGTCTGGTTTTTTTCTTAGAAACATATAGAATTCCTCTGTTTCATTGAATGACCATCTTCTTCCATGGAAAAAGATGCTAAACTTAGCTGGGTAGTTCATTCTTGGTTGCAGTCTTTGATCTTTTGCCTTTTGGAATATCAGGTTCCAGGCCCTTCTATCTTTTAATGTGGAGGCAGCCAGATCTTGGGTGACCCTTATTGTGGCACCTTGGTATTTAAATTGTTTTTTTCTAGCTGCTTGCAGGATTTTCTCCTTTGTGTGGTAATTCTGCAGCTTAGCCACAATATTGCGTGGTGTTCTTTTTTTAGGGTCTATTTCAGAAGGAGTTCGATGAATTCTTTCCACATCTACTTTCCCTTCTGTTTCTATTATCTCTGGACAGTTCTCTTTACTGTAAAATAGAATCTAGGCTCTTTTTTTGGTCATAGTTTTCTGGAAGTCCAATGATCCGCAGATTATCTCTCCTAGATCTATTTTCCAGGTCCATAGATTTTCCCAGTAAGTATTTGACGTTGTTCTCCAGCTTCTAATTTTTTTTGTTTTGTTTGACTGATTCTTGGGTTCTCTGTGAATCATTCATTTCTATTTGTTCCATCCTGACTTTTAAGGAGTAATTTTCTTCTTTCACAGTTTTTAGTTCTTTTTGTAAATGCCCAATTTCGTTTTTAAATGAATTATTTTGCTCTATTGAATTTTTTTCCATTTCCCTAATTTTTTTTTGAGAATCATTTTCTTTTTCCAATTCAGAATTTCTATTTTCTTGAGACTTTTTTATCTTTTCCAATTCAGAAATCCTACTTTCCTGTGTTTTTTTAACCTTTTCTAATTCATAAATTTTTTTTCCCTGCATCTCCTGTGAATTCTTTATTTTTTCCAACTCCAATTTCAGGACGTTGTTATTCTCTATCAGAGCTTCCCTTTCCTTTCCCCATTTTTCTTCAAACTCTCTTAACTTTTTAATAGTCTCTTCATGAAGAGAGTTATGTGATGGGGGGCAGGAATCGTTTCCCTTTAGGTTGTTATCTGCTGTCTCTCTGCTGTTAACTTCCTCGGGGTTGGATACCCGCTCTTTCTCTGTGTAGAAGGAATCTATAGTTTTTCTGGCTTTTTTGTTCATATTTAAAAAATCTTTTGGGGTCTGTCCCTGGGGTAGGAAATTATTTATTTACTTCTTTACCAGCTTCCTCCCAGACCGGATAGATGCAGCCGTTCTAGTGCCTGAGCTAAGATAGAGCTCTGGGAGAGAGTTTATATCTCTAGATGCTTAGTTACATAAAGTAGAGAAAGAGAAGATCAATGAATTGCACTTATAACTAAAAAAAAAAAAAACTAACAAAAAACAAGGAAAAACAAAAACAAAAACAAAAAACACACACACTAGAAAAAGAACAAATTAAAAACCTTGAATTATATACCAAATTTGAAATTCTCAAAATAAGAGGGGGAAGTAATAAAATTGAAAATAAGAAAGCTATTGAGATAAAAAATAATATTAAGGTTTTGTTTTATGAAAAAAAAAAAGATAAATGTTTAGCTAATTTGATAAGAAAAAGAAAAAATCAAATTGTTACTCTCAAAAATGCAAAAGGAGAACTTTCTACCAAATGAAGAGGAAATTAGAGGAATAATTAGGAATTATTTGCACAACTATATGCCACTAAATTTGATAATCTAAGTAAAATAGAGCACTATCTATAGAAATATAGATTGTGCAGGTTAACAAAAGAGGAAAAAATATTTAAATAGTCCCATTTTAGAAAAAAGAATTAGAACAAGCTATTAATCAACTACTGAAGAAAACATTTTTAGCACTAGATGGATTAACATATGAATTCTACCAAACATTTAAAGAACAATTAATGCCAATACTATATAATATATCTGGAAAAATAGGAAAAGAAAGAGTTTTTTTTTACGAAAGAGTTCTACCAAGTTCCTTTTATGACACAAATATTGTACTGATATCTAAAACAGGTATGGTGAAAACAGAGAAATATTTTTTTTTTTTTTTTTTTTCCCCTGAGGCTGGTGTTAAGTGACTTGCCAAGAGTCACACAGTTAGGAAGTGTTCAGTGTCTGAGACCAGATTTGAACTCGGGTCCTCCTAAATTCAAGGCTAGTGCTCTATCCACTGAACCACCTAGCTGCCCCCTAGAGAAAGAAAAATTAAAGACCAATTTCTCTAATGAATATTGATGAAAAAATCTTAAATAAAATAATAACACTGAGATTACAGAAAGTCATCCCAAGAATAATACACCTTGATCAAGTAAGATTTATAGCCAGAATGCAGGGCTGATTCAATATTAGTAAAACTATTAGCATAATTGATTATATCAATAATTAAAGTAACAAAAGTCATATGTTTTTGGCAGAAAAAAAAACAAAAACATTTGATAAAAATCCAACAGCCATTCCTATAAAAAACAAGAGAGAGTATAGGAATAAATGTACCTTTCTTAAAATGATCAGTAGCGCCTGTTTAAATCCATCAACAAGCATCATATGTAATGGGGACAAACTAAACCCATTCTCAGTAGCATCAGTAGTGAAACATTATTGCCTACTATTACAATTAGTATTCAATATTTATTATGTTATGGACCAGAACTTGAAACAAAATATTAAGTGGAATTGAAGAAACAATCATTAAATCTAGTTTAGCTTTCGTTTAGTTTCCTAGTTATATATTGATTGGTGTTTACACAGTGTAGAGCAAATAAGTAGGGACTGAGAGCCACAGAGAAGAAGATGGAAAAGGCAGAGAAGACAAAGGACTGGAGCCAGAAGCTCAGAACCAAGGAGAAAGATACGGCTCTAAAAAAACCTAACTGGCCCCACCAAAGGAGACAAGACTTTGAAGGAGACAATAAAGGATTTGGACTTTAACACCTGGCTGTACTTGTGGTGATTACTGAACTGAAATGAAGGCTGCTTCCAGAGACCCCAAGAAAACTGAACCAAATTACAGTATTAGAAATGTTATCTTTGACAATGAGAGAAGAAAAGGGCAAAGGAATTGGAGTAGGTAATGAGAAAACCAAATTATCACTCTATGCAGATGATATGATGTTGTACTTACAGAACCCTAGAGAATCAACTAAAATAACTGCAGGTAATAATTCATAACTTTAGCATATTTATATATTACCACAAAAAGTCCAGCAACAAGAGATACAAAAAAGAAATTCCATTCAAAATAACTGTCAATATTACAAAATAATTAGGATCTATCTGCCAAGGGAAGGTCAGGAACTATATGAACATAACAAAACAAACCTTTTCCAGATAAATAAAGTTAGATTGAATTAGTTTTATAAATATCAAGTGCTCATGGGTAGGCTAAGGGAATATAATAAAAATGACAATACTACATATATTAATATACTTATTTAATGCCATAATAATCAAAATCCCAAAAAATTATTTTATAGATATAGGAAAAGAATAATAAAGTTCATCTGGAAGAACAGAAGATCAAGAATTTCAAGGGAATTAATGAAAAAATAATGCCATGTGGCCTAGTTGTGTCAGACCTAAAACTATATTGTAAAGTGGCATTCATCAAAACCATTTGGTATTGACTAAGAAATATAGTAATTGATCAGTAGAATCAGTTAGGATCACAAGACAAACCGGTCAATAACTATAGCAATGTAGTGTTTAACAATCCCCCAGACACCAGCTTTTGGGATAAGAACTCAGTATTTAATAAAAACTGGTGGGAAAATTTGAAACTAGTATGGAAGAAACTATATAATGACCCTAGTCAATGGGGATTCTAACCCTAGCTAACACCACATACCAAGATAAGGTTGAAATGGCTTCATGATTGAGATATCAACAGTTATATTACAAGCAAATTAGAAAAACATAGGATAGTTTATCTCTTAAATCTGTGGAGAAGAAAGAAATTTGTGTCCAAGAAAATACTGTGATTCATAGTTGAAAACCAAATAAATAATTCTGATTATATTAAGTTAAAATTGTTTTATGCAAACAAAACTAATGTAGTCAAGATTAGAAGGGAAGCAATAAATTTGGAAAACATTTTTACATTTAAGGGTTCTGATGAAGGCCTCAGTTCTAATATATAGATATAGATATCTATATATATATAGAATTGACTCAAATTTATAAGAATTCAAGCCATTCTCTATTTGATAAATGGTCAAAGTATATGAACAAATAATTTTCAGATGAAGAAATTAAAACCATTTATAATTATATGAAAATATGCTCTAAATCACTATTGATCAAAGAAATGCAAATTAAGACAAATTTGAGATACCACTACACACCTGTCAGATAGGCTAAGATGATAGGAAAATGTAATGACAAATGTTGGTGGGGATGTGGGAAAACTGCGTCACTAATAGATTGTATTACAATGTATGCAGCCAGTCTTCACAGCAGTTTGGAACTTTGCTCAAATTGATCTAGCAGTGTTTCTACTGGGTCTCTATTCCAAAGAGATCTTAAAAGACTGAAAGGGATCCCCATATGCAAAATATTTGTGGCAGTCCATTTTGTAGTAGCAAGAAACTAGAACCTGAGCAGATTCCCCTCAACTGGAGAATGGCTGAATTAGTTATGGTATATGAAAATTATGAAATATTATTATTCCATAAGAAATTATCAGGAGGATGATTTTAGAGAGGCCTGGAGATATTTGCATGAACTGATTCTATGTGAAATGAGAAGAACCAAGAAATTATTTGTACATGGCAACATCAATATTATATGATGATCAACTCTGATATTATATGATAATCGATTCTGATTGTCACTCTTTCCAACAATGAGATAATTGATTCCAGTTCCAATGATCTTGTGATGAAGAAAGCCAGAGAGAGGCTGTGGGAACTGAATGTGGATCACAAGATAACATTCTCATGGTTTTTGATGCTGTTTACTTGCATTTTGATTTCTTACTCATTTTCTTTCCTTTTTGAATTGGTTTTTCTTGTCCAACAAGAGAATGGTATGTTTACACATACTGGATTTAACAAATATTTTAATATGTATGACATATATTGTATTGCTTAAGATCCAGGGGAGGGGTATATTGTATTGCTTAAGATCCAGGGGAGGGGGTTGTGGGAAGGAAGGGAAAATGTGAAATGCAAGGCTATGCAAGAGTCAATGTTGAAAAATTATCCATTCATGTTTTGAAAAGAAAAATATTTAAAAATAATTTATTCCAAATATTTTTATTTGGGTGTAGTGTTGCACTAAGTGTCAGGAAGACTTGATTTTGAATCTTCCCCAACGTTTTAGTTAACTTTGGGTCTTTAGACAAGTGATTTATTTTTTAAACACCTCAATTTCCTCATTTATAAAATGGAGATAATAGTAGCATTCTAATACAATGTTGAATAATAGTGTTGATAATGGGCATCCTTGTTTCACACCTGATGTTATTATGAATGCAGTCAGCTTCTCTATATTATAAATAATTATTGTTGTTGGTTTTAAATAGATACTGCTTATTATTATAAGGAAAACTCCCTTTATCCATATAATTCTTAAATGATTGTAATAGAGATAGGTATAGTATTTTGTCAAAAGCTTTTTCTGCATCTATTGACATTACCATATGATTCCTGTTGCTTTTGTTATTGACATAATCTAGTATAGTAATAGTTTTCTGTATATTGAACCAGCCCTGAATTCCTGATATAAATCCTACTTGGTCATAGTCTATTATTTTGGTGAAATGTTTTTGTAATCTCTGAAAATTGTTTAAAACTTGTGCATCCCAGATTACATGTACCTTCAGAATCTAATGCTTATTATGCAACAAGAAAATGGTATTTACACACATGTATTGTATCTAGGTTATATTGTAACACATGTAAAATGTATGGGATTGCCTGTCATCTAGGGGAGGGAGTAGAGAGAGGGAGGGGATAATTTGGAAAAATGAATACAAGGGATAATATTATAAAAAAAATATATAATTAAAAAAAAAAAAAACTTTTGCGTCAATATTCATTAGCAAGATTGGTCTATGTTTTCTTTTTTCTTTCTGTTTTGACTCTTCCTGATTTAGCTATCAGTACCATGTTTGTGTCATAGAAAGAATTTGGCAGAACTTTATATACATATATAAATATTTTTATTCTTTTTACTTAGTCCTAATAGGGTTGTTTTTTACCCACCACACCCAATAGCTTATCTCCTTCCCTTTCTCTTAGTCATTTTTTTACTACCCCATGCCTTATCTTATCTTTTATAGTCTCTTCCTCCCTTCTCTTACCTTTTTTTCTAAGTGTTTCTGCTCTCCCTCCTAATCTGCCCCTCCCTTTTCCTTTCTCATTCTCCTCCTACTTCTTTATAGGATTACATACATTTCTATATGGAACTGAATGATTAAAGAAGAGAGAGAAAACTAATGAGAATAAGCTTCAGACAGTGCTCATCCCACTCCTTTTTCCTCCTAGATGCTTTCTAAATTGTGTTAGGTCTTTTGTGCCTCTTCTTTTGAACTAATTGTTCCATTATATATCCCCAAACTAGTATTAAATTTTGTCTTTCTTGTTCACAATTTAAATCTGTTAAATGTTTGTCCCAGCTCTTTTTGTAATGGAAAGGAACTGGAAAGTGAGTGGATGCCCATCAGTTGGAGAATGCCTAAATAAGTTATGCTATATGAAAGTTATGGAATAATATTGTTCTTTAAATAATGATTAACAGGATGACTTCAGAAAGGCCTGGAGAAGCTTATATGAACTGATGCTAATTGAAATGAATAAAGCCAAGAGAATATTGTTTTGTGTCTCTAAACTTTAGTACAGTACCTGGCACACTGCCATTTCTTTATAAATACTAATTGAATTTAATTCATTTTGGTCAAAATACGAGTTAATAAAATTGATTGTGATTGTCTTAATGTCTTATATAATAATATCTTTAATTTCCTCTGTTTTCTCTTTATGTGTTTCTATTAGAAGTGATAGAAACAGTACTGAAATTTTTATATGTTTTCTCTTCAATATATTTCAAATTGTTTATTTTCAAATAATTTTGTACTTCATATTCAATCCCCAAAGTAGCAAAATTATCTCCATTTAAAATATAGGATAACTATATTAAGAAAATTTCTATGACTTGTTTAAATTTAGTGGAAGAATCATATGCCAGTGGCATATTTCAAACAAGAACTCGAGATTCTGGATGCAAATTATAATTGGTATGTAGTTAACAGAATGTACCTACTTATTTTGATAAATATTAAGAAGTCAAATGCTGTACTTTCATATTTAATACATCAAGTACTAGAAAATTGCTCTATTTGACACAATTAATTTCCTAAAAAAATCAAATTAAAAAAAATATACATTGGGAGAACAAAATTCAAAATACATTGGTTTGTAGATAATGTTCTTATTGAAATCAAGAGAGAGGGGGGCAGCTAGGTGGTGCAGTGGCTAGAATACCAGCTTTGAATTCAGGAGTACCAGAGTTCAAATCTGGTCTCATACACTTAACACTCCTGGCTGTGTGACCCTGAGCAAGTTACTTAACCCCAGCCTCAGGGGGGGAAAAAAATCAAGGGAGAGTGAGATGAAAAAGAAAAATCTGAAATTAAAATAAAATTCTTCTCCTCCCCATCCACCCTGGAAATGTTTTTTTTTTTTTTTTTTTTTTTTTTTTTTAGGAGAATATTAAATATTCAGCAGTTTCATATTACTATGTAACTTAGATGTTCACCATAACAAATGGCATAAGAAAAGTGGAAATAATATTTTGAACTCCAGGAAATTATGGCTGAGTGGATGCAGATGAAATTCCTGACTAGTAGCCTATATAGTAAAATTGAACATCAGTTTTAGAAAATAATCTCAAAATTGGTTTAATTAAACTTTCTGATTTCAAAGAAGAATAAAACTGAAACTAAAAAGATTAAGTAGTTTATCAAAGTCTGGATTAAGCTTTTTTGCAGACATTACTACTCTTCTTACTATATAAAATCTCCAAAATATTTTTTATCTAACATTCAGGGAAACTGAGTCATTAATATGAAGCAAATTTTGGGGGTTTATCTTATCATTTTAAAACAAACAAACAAACAACAACAACAAAGAAATATGAGATCGGTCTTCTATCAAAAGGGACCTCATTCCTTAAATTATTATCTACTTATACACTTCTAAGTTTGACCAGAAGTGTTGGCTAGTGAGTATTGAATAACTTCTGTTCCTTCCTTTTGGTGGAAAAGAAAAGAATGAAATAATTCCTAGGTCTTTCCTATCTCCTCCCTGGGGATTTCTCCTCTGTTCCTTTCTCTCTGTCTTTCTTTTTGTTTCTCAGTCTGTGTGTGTTTTGTCTGTATCTAAGTGTTTCTGTTTTATCTGACTATGTTTCTGTTTCCTCCCATTCTCTCTTCAATCTTTCATGTTAATCTCTTTCTCTTTTCTCCCACCCTTCTTCTCCATTTCTTCCTCTCTCTTCTTATAATTAAAATCCCCACTTTATAATAATTAGTTTGCTTTTTAGCATATACTAATATAGTAAAATAAAAACACTGCTTTGAAATCCTTTTTTTGCTTTTTTCATGGAATTTGTATCAAATGAAATTAACACAGTTATAACATCTTTGAGACCGTATTTATGGAAATTTCCAAGATCAGAAAGAGGCTTACTTTTACTCCTTTCTAGTTGGAATTTGTTTATCCCTAAATAACCTCATCAGAGTTTTTTGTCTTTCCAATATCAAGATATTGGGAAAAAAAATGTGTATTTTTTTAAAAAGGAACAAAGTATATTAGAATCTTACTGTTTCTTTCCTGATGATTCATTAATTTTTGAACAGGCCCAGATTAACAGAGGAAGAAGTAAGTAGTCTAAATAGTCCCCATTTCAGAAAAAGAAATAGAACAAGCTATTAACCAACTTGCTAAGAAAAAATCCCCAGGAGCAGATGGATTTACATGTGAATTCTACCAAACATTTAAAGAACAACTAACTCCAATGCTATATAAACTATTTGAAAAAATAGGGATTGAAGGAGTACTACCAATTTCTTTTTATGACCCAGACATGGTACTTATACCTAAACCAGGTACGTCAAAAACTGAGAAAGAAAACTATAGACCAATTTCCTTAATGAATATTGATGCTAAAATCTTAAATAAGATATTAGCAAAAAGACTTCAGAAAATCATCCCCAGGATAATACACTATGATCAAGTAGGATTTATACCAGGAATGCAGGGCTGGTTTAATATTAGGAAAATTATTAGTATAATTGACCATATTAATAATCAAATTAATAAAAACCATATGATCATATCAATAGATGCAGAAAAAGCATTTGATAAAATCCAACATCCATTCCTACTAAAAACGCTTGAGAGTATAAGAATAAATGGACTATTCCTTAAAATAATGAGGAGCATATATTTAAAACCCTCAGTAAAGATCATATGTAATGGTGATAAACTGGAACCTTTCCCAGTAACATCAGGAGTGAAACAAAGTTGCCCACTATCACCATTACTATTCAATATAGTACTAGAAACACTACCCTCGGCAATAAGAGCCAAGAAAGAGATTCAAGGAATTAGAGTAGGAAATGAGGAAATCAAACTATCACTCTTTGGAGATGACTTGATGGTATAATTAGAGAACATTAAAGACTATGCTAAAAAGCTATTAGAAATAATTCAGAACTTTAGCAAAGTTGCAGGATACAAAATAAATCCACATAAATCCTCAGCATTTTTATACATTACCCACACAATCCAAGAGCAAGAGATACAAAGAGAAATTCCATTCAAAATAACTGTCGATAGTATAAAATATTTGGGAATATATCTACGAAAGGAAAGTCAGGAGTTATATGAGCAAAATTATGAAACACTTGCCACAAAAATAAAGTCAGATTTAAATAATTGGAAAGACATTCATTGCTCTTGGATAGGCTGAGCAAATATAATTAAGATGACAATACTCCCTAAACTAATCTATTTATTTAGTGCTATACCAATCAGAATCCCAAGAAACAATTTTAATGACCTAGCAAAAATAACAACAGAATTCATATGGAACAACAAAAGGTAGAGAATTTCAAGGGAAGTAATGAAAAAAAAATTAAATGAAGGTGGCCTAGCTGTACCTGATATAGAACTATATTATAAAGCAACAGTCACCAAAACCATTTGGTATTGACTAAGAACTAGACTAGTTGATTAGTGAAATAGGTTAGGTTCACAGGGCAAGATAGTGAATAAAAATAGCAATCTAGTATTTGACAAACCCAGAGATCCCAACTTTTGGGATAAGAATTCATTATTTGACAAAAACTGCTGGGAAAACTGGAAATTAGTATGGCAGAAACTAGGCATGGACCCACATTTAACACTACATACTAAGATAAGATCAAAATGGGTCCAAGATTTAGTCATAAAGAATGAGATCATGAATAAATTAGATAGTTTACCTCTCACACTTGTGGATGAGGAAAGAATGTGTGTCCAAAGGAAAACTAGAGATCATTATTGATTACAAAATAGAAAATTTTAATTACATCAAATTAAAAAAGTTTTTGCACAAACAAAACTAATGCAAACAAGATTAGAAGGGAAGTAACAAATTGAAAAACATTTTTACAGTTAAAGGTTCTGATAAAGGCCTTTTCTCCAAAATATACAGATAATTGACTTTAATTTATAAGGAATTAAGCCATTCTACAATTGATAAATGATCAAAGGATATGAACAGACAATTTTCAGATGATGAAATTAAAACTATTTCCACTCATATGAACAAGTGTTCCAAATCACTATTGATAAGAGAAATGCAAATTAAGACAATTCTGAGATACCACTACACACCTGTCAGATTGGGTAAGATGACAGGAACAAATAATGATGAATGTTGGAGGGGCTGTGGGAATACTTGGACACTGATGCATTGTTGGTGGAGTTGTGAAAGAATCCAACCATTCTGGAGAGCAATCTGGAAAAATGCCCCAAAAGTTATCAAAATATGTATACCCTTTGACTCAGCAGTGCTACTACTGGGCTTATATCCCAAGGAAATACTAAAGAAGGGAAAGAGATCTGTGAAATGTTCATGGCAGCTCCTTTTGTAGTGGCTAGAAACTGGAAAATGAATGGATGTCCATCAATTGGAGAATGGTTGGGTACATTATGGTATATGCTATGGAATATTATTGTTCTGTAAGAAATGACCAACAGGGGGAATACAGAGAGGCTTGTAGAGACTTACATCAACTGATGCTGAGTGAAACGAGCAGAACTAGGAGAACATTATACACTTCAACATTGATACTGTTTGTATTCTGATGGAAGTGGATATCTTCAACATAGAGAAGAGCTAATCCAATTCCAATTGATCAATGATGAACAGAATCAGCTACACCCAGAGAAGGAACACTGGGAAATGAGTGTAAACTCTGAGCATTTTTTTGTTTTTCTTCCCAGATTATTTTTACCTTCCGAATACAATTCTTCCTTTGCTACAACAACAACAACAAAATTCGGTTCTGCACATATATATTGTACCTAGGATATACTATAAGATATTTATTATGCATGGGAATGCCTGCCATGGAGGGAAGGAAGGGAAAAATTTGGAACAGAAGGGAGTACAAGGGATAATGTTGTAAAAAAAAAATTACCTATGCATATGTACTGCCAAAAAAAAGTTATACTTATAAAATTAATTTAAAAAAATTTGAACAGTGCTGGGAACACTTTTTTTTTTTTTGGCCTGGCTATTAATTTCTAAAAGTCTCTACTTCTTCTGCTAAGTTTATGCCTATAAGGATATGTTTGTCTCTGTAATAACTCTTGGACATAATGGAAGTAATCAGAAAACTCAAGTGAACTAAATTGCTATGAGAGTTGAGAGAGAACATTTATCACCCCGAACTTAAAATCACAGGATCTCAGTTCATTCTTAAAATCATTATTTTATTGCACATATACACATGCATATACACATATATATGTGTGTGGATATACATATATACACATACATGTGTCATATATATCCATGACTATAAATCCACATATGCGTATGAACCTATATGGTATATGTATGTGTATGTATATACACATATGCATATAATTTATATACTGAAAAAAACATGTGAGACTCCCTCTGGCACAATGCACAAATGAAAACAATTTGAAAATAAGAAAGGTGGCTAAAGCTGATATTATAGGGTACTTGGAGCTTGATCAAACATCAAGAATACCAAGATTACTCATTGTATCTCCAGCTGTCAGAGTACCAGATGTGTTTTGTAATGTTTTCTGAAAGAATTCAGGCTCACGCAGTCTCCAAGCAAGCAAAGACATTTTACTGGGGTAAGACACCCAGTGGGCCCTATTTCTTAAGGATATTGGTACCTCAGTGGAATAAAATATGGAGTTTATATGAAGCAGAAAATACTAAGAAACATCCTGTATCAGGCCACAATCATTTAGTAATTAATATAAATAGGGGCTGAAGCATATATTTCCCCATAATGCATATAGAAAAGACCATTTGAGGGCATTAATATTTGGTAATAGTATTATAACAAACCCCTCCACATCATAAGTTCATTCGAAGGACATTTTTGCTCTTTTAACATAGGAAAAGCCCCTTTTGTAGTTTATGGACAACATACTATATAGATAATGCATTTATTGGTTAAAATATGTTTATGTAAGTCAATAGGTAGCTCCTTGTTGTCTTGCAATTGTTGCTAACACAATTGTTGCTAATAATATTACTATCCCCAATATAGTCATTCTATGTATATTGAGCTATCCACTGTATTTCCTATTGTCTTGACTTTTGGCTTACCTTTGCAATTTGATGATTCTGGAAAAGCAAATGAAGCTGACAACTTTGTGTAAATGTACCTCACTAAAATACAAATCATGTGCAAGTCAAGACTTTGATATATATATATATATATATATATATATATATATATATATATATATATATATATATATATTTATATTTATATATACCCATGAAGATTGTATGTGTCCACAAGGGTTGTTTATGTTTAACTGTTTAACTCTGGAATCAATTGCTAGATAGTTTTTGATATGTGAACCACCTCTGAGGAAAAAAAAAAAAAAAATATATATATATATATATATATATATATATATATATATAGGCACAGGAACCCTGTAAAACTGGGTACTTTCCCCCCTTGAATTGCAGATACCTGAATAAAATTATGTCTTTCCTCCTTCTAAATATTCCTGATCAAGAGAAAATTCTGAGAAGATAACAAAGTAGATTAGAAAATTCTAAGTTCTCCAGATTTCCCTAACAAAAAAGAAAAATAAATGCAACTTAAGGAAAATGCAGAGCAGTAAAAATAGCTAATGTTGGAGCAGAACGGTGATCTTCCTGGGAAAATCAGAGATGCTAAGAAAAATATAAAAACAGAGATTTGGCCCCTGTGTAGTAGACACATCTCCAGGATAGTTCTGGTGAAACATCAATCTGTGAGTCCTGCAGTTAGTTGGGTTGAGAGGTTGTCTCATTGCAAGCTACAGGAATTTTCACCTTTTAAACAGTGTGGGGAGTACAGGGTCTAAACAAGGAAAGATTAAAGGAACCTCTGCTGAGGAGAACCAGATCCAGCTTTGCTATTGAAACCCAGTCCTGGTGAGAAGGAACCAACATAAGGCAGTTGAATGCAGAAACACTGATACAGGGATGCTGCTGCCTGTAGGCATTTACAGAAATGTGGAGTTCATGCTTTTTGGTTCCAGGTTAAAGGAAAGAAATGAAGAAGGATCTGAGGCCAGAAGGACCATCCTCCTCAGCCCAGGACTAGATGTGATTTGACTACCTGCTACAAAATGAGCAGGCAAAGGATTAAAAAGTCCAAACATAAGAACAATACTGTGGAAATAAGAAAAATTGGGATTCATTTACACAAGAAGGGACCGAAATGAAATAATACTCTACTAGCCCCAAAAATCATATGATTTTTAAAAAGGCTTAAAAAATCAAATGTGAGCAGTTGAGGAAAACCTAAAGAAAAAAAAAAAAGAAAAGAAAAAGAACAATCCAAGAAAAACAAGGTTATGGGAAGCAAGTCAAGAAACTAAAAAACAAAATCCAAAATCTTAAGGAAGACAATGACTCCTTGAACATTAGAATTGGGCAATGGAAAATCAAGAAAAAAAATAACACAAAAATATAGACAATTTAAAAAATGGAAGACAATGTGAGACATCACATAAAAAAATTGATTTGGAGAACAGATCAGGAAATCAAAAGAAGAATAATTAGTTACCTGAAAGCTAAAATAAAAAAAAATAATAATAATCTTTATATAATAATACAGGAAAAATTAAATAAAATTGTTTTGAAGTAGTAGAGGAGGAAAAAACAGAAATAGAAAAGAAAATCCACTGAAAAATAGTTGAAATAATTATTACAGGAAAAAAAAATAAGAATATCAGGGCTAGGAATCTACAACTCCCAAATGGAGGGGAAAATGTTAAGAGCAATTTAAAAAAATAGAATGGAGACAAAATTAGAATCATATAAAACCTAGCAGGAGTACATTAAAAAAACAAAAACAAAAACAAACAAAAAACATAGGTCTTATATACAAAAATGTTTGTGGCTGTCCTTTTTGTAGTGGCAAGAAACTGGAAACTGAGTGAATGCCCATCAGTTGAAAAATGGCTAAATAAGTTATGGTATAAGAATGTTATGAAATACTCTTATTCTATAAGAAACAATCAGCAGTATGATTTAAGAGAGACTTGGAGAGACATATCACATGATGCTAAGTGAAATAAGTAGAATAAGGAGATCACTATACATGGCAACAGCAAGATTATATGATGATCAATTCTGATGGACTTGGCTCTTCTCAACAATGAGATGGTTCAGGCCAGTTCCAATGATTTTGTGAGGATAAGAACTATGTATACCTAGAGAGAAGATTGTGGGAACTGAGTGTGGATTGCAACTTAGAATTTTCACTTCTTTTATTATTGTTTGCTTGAATTATATTTTCTCATTTTTCACCTTTTTGACCCAATGTTTTTTTGCAGGGAGATAATTGTATAAATACGTATGCTTATATTGGATTTACATATATTTTTCCATTTTTAATATATATTGTATTATTTACCATCTAGGGAGGATGTAGGGGAAAGGGGGAGAATTGGAACACAAGATTTTGTAAAGGTAAATATTGAAAAATTATTCTTGCATACATTTAGAAAATAAAATGCTTCAATAAAAAAGTAAATTCATAAGCAGCCCCTCCCCAACAGAAGCCAAACATAGGTTTTCGAATTCTGTACATCAAAGAGGAAAAGAATTATGGACATATCATATCCAGCAAAATTAAACATAACACTGAATGGGGAAAAGGACATTCAATGTTTTGTCAGATTTATATTTTTTTTCTTTTGCAAAAAGACCTGAACTTAATAGAAATTATGCCATTTAAGATACAATATAAATATCAGATGTCAAAGACTAACTTCGGAGGACTCGATTAGGAATAAATTGTTTATATTTTCTTAAGGAAATGTAAACCATATATCTAAGATTGTCATTAGTAATTAGGTAGTTAAAAAAAAAGACTGGAGTAGAGATGAATATGGTATGATTCTAAAAAGCTGAATCATGTAGAAAAAAAGAAAAGAACAATTAGATTATATGAATAAAATAAAAGAGTAAGAACTAATACAGAGGAGTTAGGGAATAAAGGTTGGTAATTATGGACAGAGGTTAAAGAGGGAACAATACATATATATCTAGAACAGTATAATATCCTACAAAATTTATACAGAATTTTGTATCTGTATACAGATTCTATTCAAAAATAAGAAAGAGTATAAATAAATGGGGTATAAAAGGGTATGTAGATTAATGTGAAAGGTATTAAATGTGTAAATTAGGATGAGAGGGGGATCCTTGAAGGGGTAATTACAAGTAATAGCAAATAAGCAATAGCAAGGCAAGGTAGCAGGTAGAAATAAAACAGTGATCAGGGATTGGAAATAGAGATGCACTCAAATATAATTACAATGATCAGGAGTAGTGCTTATTAGAAAAAAAAATAGGGGTATTAATCTTAGATCTCAGACAAAGTTAAAGCTAAAATATATTTAATCAAAAGAGCAAAATAGAGAAACCACATTATAGTTCAACAATATTAATATTGTTATAGACTATTCAAAGTAATTAGATAGTTGGTGTAGGAAATGTTATCTAATTTCAAAGAAACAGCAAAACAAATGGAGTACAACTTTACATAGATGTCCATGAATGAAAATGATGCATATATTGTATGATTAGACATTTATGTACGTGTATGTACATGTTTGTATGTATGTGTATATATGTACATATATACATGTGCATATATACACATACATATGTACATGTGTATATATGCATGTACATATACACATGTGCATATATACACGTACATATATACACATGTGCATATATACACGTACATATATACACATGTACATATATACATGTACATATATACATGCATGTGTATATATGTGTTATATATATAATTCTAATATAATTCTAGCCTTCTTGGGGGAAGAAGAGAGGAAAGGTGGAAAGCATAAAGTAAAAAATGTGCAGCAGAAAACAAAAGAAAACTTACAAGGAAGCAAAGAAAAAAATGGACAGCTCTGAACCAAAAGTGCAATATCTATTTTATAAGTTTTCTTAAAATGAAACTTTATTGAGGAAATTGAATAGATAATAGAATATAGAGGAGAATATATAAATACAGAGGAAATAGAATAGTATATCCCACTTAAGTATATCCCACTTAACATGTGGATTTTTTTTCTTTTTTTGTGTTTCTTTTTCTATTTCTTATCTAAATTTTAAGCAAATTAATTAAAATAAATATTGGTCATCTAGGTCACGAATGGTTTCAATGAAATTTTTTTTTGGAAATTATAATTTCATAGGAGGAACATTTTATTCACCAGTTTAACTATGCATTAAATGATGCCTATCATAAAGATTACTCTATATAGTGAATAGTGAGTAAACCTATTTATCTAAACAAAGAGAAAATAGAATTTGGAGAAGTTCTACACATAAGAATGTGTAAATGTATTGTTTTGATGGGGGTTGGTTAATAGTTCACCTCAACCAAAAAAATTTCCATTCTTACTCAAGGAGAATTTGTTCAAATAATCCTGTTAAATAATCTTAAAATGAGAGACATGGTAAGAATCCAGCTTGTTTTACATGTCTGTCACACTTCAAAAGTTTTTTATTTTTTTCCTATTTCCATGTTTCTAGAATCTGTCCTAGAGAGACATCTCAGATATCAGAAAAAAGGACTATATGAACTAGATAAATAACTACAAAGGAAAGAAAAAAAAAAAAAAACTTTGTAAAAGTATATAGAATTTTAGAAAAAAAAAAATAGATATGATATACCTCTGGAGAAAATTGAATAGAAAGGGAATAAACATTTTTTTTGTTAGTGGCACCTGCATAAAAATAGATCATGCATTAAGACAAAAACCTCACAGTGAAATGCAGAAAGGCAGACATTTTAAAGCATCCTATTCCGACCACAATAAATTTAAAACTGATAAACAATAAAGAGTCATGGAAAGATAAACTAAAATCAACTAAAAACTAAATAATCTAATCCTAAAGAATTATTGGGTCAAAAAAAAAAACAAATCATAGAAACTATGAATTATTCATCAAGAAGAATGACAAAACTTTTGGGATGCAGCCAAAGCAATTCTTATTGGAAATTTAGTATATCTAAATGCTTACATAAAATAGTGAAAATGGAGATACATGATTGGGCATATAACTAGAAAAGGTAGAAAATGAGCAAATTAATTATTCCCAAATTAGATACCAAATTAGAAATTCTGAAAATCAAAGAGTTAGTAAAATTGAAAGTAAAAAAAAGAACTTCAACTAATAAATAAAAGTAAGAGATATGTTTATGAAGAAATTAATAAAATAAACCTTTGGTTAATTTGATTTAAAAAAAAAAAAAGACTGAAGAAAACCAAATTCCCAGTACCAAAAAATGCAACAGTGCATGCCACACAAATGAAGAGTTTAATACAATAATTAAGATCAACTTTGTTCAAATGTATGTCAATAAATCTTTTTTTTTTTTTTTTTTTTTTTTTTTTTTTTTTTTTTTTTTTTTTTTGCTGTGGCAATTAGGGTTAAGTGACTTGCCCAGGCTCACACAGCTAGGATGTGTTAAGTGTCTGAGGCTGGATTTGAACCTAGGTCCTCCTGACTTCAGGGCTGGTGCTCTAGCCACTGAACCACCTAGCTGCCCCTTTATCTGAAATTTAAGTGAAGTGGATGTGTAGGTACAAAAATATAAATTGCCCAAATTAACAAAAGTGGAAATACATTTCTTAAATAACCTTATTTTATTTTTATTAATTTATTTTATCATCAAAACATGTGCTTGGATAATTCTTAAACATAAACCCCTGCAAAACTTTGTACTCCATTTTTTCCTTCCCTTCCCCTACTCCATCCCCTAGATCACAGGTAGTTCGATATATGTTAAAATGGTAGAAATATATGTTAAATCCAATGTATGCATACATATTTATACAATTATCTGCCCAAGAAAAATCAAATAATACTGGGAAAAATGACATAGAAAATAAAATTCAAACAAACAATAACAAAAAGAGTGAAAATGCTACATTGTAAACCAAACTTCGTTCCCACAGTCCTCTCTCTAAGTGTAGATGGCTCTCTTCATCACAAGATCATTGGAAGTGATCTGAATCATCTCATTGTTGAAGAGAGCCATGTCTGTCAGAATTGATCAACATATAATCTTGTTGTTACTGTGTACAATGATCTCCTGGTTCTGATAAATTTACTTAGAATCAGTTCACATAAGACTCTCCAGGCCTCTCTGAAATCATACTGCTGATTGATTGATAATAATCCATAACATTCATATATTATAACTTATTCAGCCATTTTCCAACTGATGGGCATCCACTCAATTTCCAGTTTCTTGTCACTACAAAAAAGGATGCCACAAATGCTTTTGTATATGTGGGTCTCTTTTCCTCCTTTAAGATAGCTTTGGGAAATAAGCCCACTAGAACATTGTTGGATCAAAGGGTATGCACAATTTAATAACTTTTGGGGCATAATTTCAAATTGCTCTCCATAATGATTGTATCTGTTCACAATTCCACAACAATATATTAGTGTCTCAGTTTTCCCATATACCCTCCAACATTCATTATTATCTTTTCTTGTCATCTTAGCCAATCTGAGAGGTGGGTAGGGACATCTTAGAGTTGTCTTAATTTAATTTGCATTTTTCTGATCAATAATGATTTAGAGAACTTTAAGTAAGCCTATTTTAGAAAAAGAAATTGAAAAAGTCATTAATGACCTCCCTAAGGAAAAAAATGTCCAAGGCTAGATGGATTTGCAAGTGAATTCTACTAAAGATTTTTTAAAAAATTAATTATAATCTTATATAAAATATTTGGAAAAATAGATGAAGAAGGATTACTACAAAATTTCATCTATGACACAAATATGCAGTTCATATCTAAAGCAGAAACACTACAGAAGAAGAAAATTATAGACCCATTTCTAAATGAATATGAATGCAAAAATTTTTATTAAAATATTGGTCAGATAATAGCAATTTATCTTCAGGATCATACACTATGACCAAAAGGATTTCACAGCAGAAAAAAAGCCTGGATTGATATTAGGAAAAAATTATAACATAATTGAAAATAACAATGATAAAACTATTAGAAATAATATGATTATATTTAACACGTATTGGTCAACCTGCCATCTGGAGGGGGGGAAGGAGGGGAAAAATTAGAACAAAAGGTTTGGCAAGTGTCAATGTTGTAAAATTACCCATGCATATATGTGGTAGATAAAAACTATTTAAATGTATAAAAAAGAAATAATATGATTATCTCAGCAGATGCAGAAAAAGCTTTTGAGAAAATATAATATTCATTCTTATTAAGAGCAATAGATAGTATAGGAATAAATGGAGTTTAACCTAAAATGACTCACAAAATCTATATAAAACCATCAGCCAACATTATATGTAATGTGGATTAGCTAGAAGCTTATCTTGTAAGATCAGGGGTTAAACATGTGTGGCCTAATCACCAATATTGTCCAATATTGTATTAGAAATGTTAGCTTTGGCAATAAGAAAAGAAAAAGCAATTGAAAGTATTAGAATAGGTAATGAACAAATAAAATTATGAGTCTTTTTAGACAAAATGATGGTATACTTAGAGAATCAATTAAAAAAATACTTGAAACAACAACTTTGTCAAGGTTGCAGGAAATAAAATAAACCCACATAAATCATCAGCATTCTTTATATTACCAAGAAATCCCAGCAAAAAAATATACAAAGAAAATTCTCATTATAGTAACTGTAGACAATATGTTTGGGGGTTTGTCAACAGAAAGAAACTACATAAACACAATTTCAAAAGTCTTAACATACACATAAAATTAGATCTAAATAGTAGGATAAATATCCATTGCTCACAGGGGGTTGAGACAATAAAATAAAAAAAAAAAATGATAAATCTATCTAAATGGATTACTTATTCATTGTCATACCAATGAAACTACCAAAATTTATATTAGAGAGCTAGGAAAAAATAATAACAAAATCCATCTGGAAAAACCACATTTCAAGGATATCAAGGGGAAATTAATGGAGAAAAATCAAAGGAAAATGATCTAACTGACGAGATTTAAAACTATATTATAAAGTAGATATCATCAAAACTATTTGGTACAAAATAAGAAAGAGAGTGTTAGACCAATGGAATGGGTTAGGTATACAAAACACAATGGTTCTTGACTATTATTATAGTTATATAGAATTTATGATCAAACAAGAGAAAAAAGAACATTATGGAATACAAAATGGATCATTTTTATTATATTAAATTAAAAATACAAATAAAACCAATGCCATTAAGATTAGACTTCCAGTGGCTCTGATAAAGGCTTTATTTCTCAAATACATAGAGAATGGACTCAATTTATAAGAATACAAGTTATTATGTATGATTATATATGAGATGATTCATGCCAGTATCAATTATCTTGTAATGAAGAGAGCCATCTATATCCAGAGAGAGGATTGGGAGAACTGAATGTGGATCACAACATGATATTTTTGATGTTGTTCACTTGAATTTTTGAATTTTTATTTCTTATTCATTTTCCTTCCTTTTTGATCTAATTTTTCTTGTGCAACAAGAGAATTGTATAAATGTTTACATAAATGGGATTCAACATATATTTTAATATGTATAAAATATACTGGATTACTTGCTGACTAGGAATAATGGTAGGAGGAAGGAGGGGAAACTCTGAAACACAAGGTATGCAAGGGTCAATGTTGAAAAATTATCTGTGCATATGTTTTAAAAATAAAAACTTTAAAAAATATGTTTCTCTCTCCAAAAATTTCCATATCATTTCTAATATTTACACAGGCCCACAGTATACTGTGAGTCTTTTATTCATCAATCTGTTAGTAGTAATTCCTGGGAAACAGAATACTAAATGCTCCAGTTTCAAAAACAAGGTTATGTAGAGAAATATATCACAAATCACATGACTAGACGTACCCCTTATAAGTCTTACCTTGTATGCTGTGTTTAAAACAGACCGCAGTGAAGAAACTATAAAGACAGGGTGAAACATCAGTTTAATGTTGTGATAATGTAGGGAAGAGATGATAAGGATCCAAACTAAGATAGGAGATCTGTGAGTGGGAAAGAGAAGCTACATGTGAGAGGCTTTGTAGAAATAGAAATGGCAAGAATGACAACTGATCAGATATCTAGAATGAAAGAAAGTTTGGACCTTAGAATGCTTCTAATATTACAAACCTAGAGGCTGAAATATTGACAATGACTTAAATAGAAATATGTAGAAAAAACAGAGCTCTGAGGTTTTCAGAGTGGACAAAGTATGCTTCATATATTTCTGGACATGTAGATTCAATTATTATGTTTTTCTTGAAGAAATAAATAACATCTTAAACAATTGGGATAATATTCAGTGTTCATGGCTGGACCATGCTAATATAATAAATATAGTGATATAATCAAAGTTAATTTTAAATTTACTAAATTACCAAGGGGATACTGTACAGCACTAAATGGAATAATAATAAAGTACCTCTGAAAATAAAATAAAAATAAAACATGTAAAATCTGTGAAATGATGAAGTAATGACATCCTTTATATGCACATATTTACTAAGTAATACACTTAAATAAGTAAAAGTAACAAGTATTTATTAAACAACTTGCATAAATAATGTTTCTTCTTAAACTATGAGCTTCACATCAGATTTTTTTCTATGTAAAGAAAAATATTCTACCTTATTTATATAATTGTGTATGTATATATATGAACAGTGTAACTTTTTCTTTATGCATGTATATATATATATATATGATTTCTGAATAAAAAAAGAACATGTGTGTAGATAGTTGTCGCAGTAGTAATTAACAAAGCATTAATTAATGTTAGAAGAGTGTTTTCATTTTAAATTTCCATATAGATATGAATTTAAGAGTGGGTTTTTAATTTGTTATTTTTCTAGAAATTTTAGTTGTAAGCCCAATTCGTTGGCCCTCTCTTTCTCTATTTTACGCAAGTAGGCCTGTAGAAATATAAAACTTCCCCTTATTACTGCTTTGGCTGTATCCCACACATTTTGGTATGATGTCTCATTATTGTCATTTTCTTGGGTGAAGTTATTAATTATGTCTATGATTTGCCGTTTTACCCAATCATTCTTTAGTATAAGATTATTTAGTTTCCAATTATTTTTTGGTCTATTTTCCCCTGGCTTTTTATTAAATATAATTTTGATTGCATTTCCCCAATCCAAAACCCCAGGGCAAAACGCTCAGAAATGGATCCCTGCATGAAGCACTAGACGGGATGACAAGTCTGCAGCAAACAACTCCACAAATGAAAAAGAACCATAGAAAAATAAGAGGCAAACTAAATAAGCTTACTCCTGAAAAGTTGGACAAGCTATGCCTTGAGCTCCTTAATGTGGGTGTAGAGTCTATACTCATCTTTCTGAATTGGAAAAACAAAATAATTCTCTAAAAAAAAAAAAAAAAAAAATTAGAGAGGACTTCCGGCCAAGATGGAGGCGTGGAGGCAGACAGCTACTTGAGCTCTGTGTTTTCTCTGAGGACTTACTCCAAGACAAGCCTCAGAGTTAATGCTTGACCAGAAAAGAAAACCACAAATAATCACCAAGAGAAAACATCTTTGAAATTCACCAGAAAAGATCTGTGTTTGATTGGGGGAATTCTCTCTTACCTCATTAAAAGGGGAGAGAGGAAAAAGGAAAAGGAAAAGGGGAATAAGGGAAGCTTACAAGAAAAGGGAAGGGCCCTAACAGGAGGGGGAGGGAAAGTAAAAAGGGAGGGCTGTGTGTCACAAGTGGAGTCTATAAAGTGAATATTGGGAAAGGGGTTCAGGGGAGTCAAGGGAAAAAAGCATAATCTGGGGATAATTTGATGGCAGGAAATACAGAATTAGTAATTTTAACTGTAAATGTAAATGGGATGAACTCTCCAATCAAACAGAGACTGATAGCAGATTGGATCAAAGGTCAGAACCCTACAATATGTTGTTTACAAGAAACACACTTAAAGTAGGGACATACATACAGAGTAAAGGTAAAAGGTTGGAGCAGAATCTATTATGCTTTACATAAAGCCAAAAAGGGGAGGGGTGCCATCCTTATCTCAGATCAAGCAAAGCAGAAATTGATCTAATTAAAAGAGATAAAGAAGGAAACTATATCCTGCTGAAAGGTAGCATAGAAAATGAAGCCATATCAATACTAAACATGTATGCGCCAAGTGGTATAGCCTCTAACTTTCTAAAGGAAAAGTTAAGAGAGTTGCAAGAAGAAATAGACTGTAAAACGATAATAGTGGGAGATCTCAACCTTGCACTCTCAGATTTAGACAAATCAAAGCACAAAACCAATAAGAAAGAAATTAAAAAGGTAAATAGAACATTAGAAAAACTAGGTATGATAGACCTTTAGAGAAAACTGAATGGTGATAGAAAGGAATATACTTTCTTCTCAGCAATTCATGGAATAATTGACCAAAAATAAGGACATAAAGATCTCAAAATTAAATGCAAGAAGGCATAAATAATAAATGCCTTCTTTTCAGATCACAATGCAATAAAAACTACATTCCATAAGAAGTTAGGGGTAAATAGACCAAAAAGTAATTGGAAACTCAATAATATCATCTTAAAGAATGACTGGATGAAACAGAAAATTATAGAAACAATTAATAATTTCAGGCAAGATAATGACAATGATGAGACATCATACCAAAATCTTTGGGATGCAGCTAAAGCAGCAAAAAGGGGAAATTTTATGTCTTTAGAGGCTTATTTGAACAAAATAGAGAAAGAGAAGATTAACGAATTGGGCCTGCAACTTAAAAAGCTAGAAAAAGGCCAAATTAAAACCCCCAACCAAAAATCAAACTTGAAATACAAAAATTAAAAGGAGAAATCAATAATATTGAAAGTAGAAAAACTATTGACTTAATAAATAAAACAAAGAGTTGGTTTTATGAAAAAGCCAATAAAATAGATAAACCTTTGGTAAATCTGATCAGAAAAAGGAAAGAGGAAAATCAAATTGTTAGTCTTTCAAATGAAAAGGGGGATCTTTCCACCAATGAAGAGGAAATTAGAGAAATAATAAGGAGTTACTTTGCCCAACTTTATGCCAATAAATATGATAACTTAATTGAAATGGATGACTTTCTCCAAAAATATAGGCTTCCAACATTAACAGAGGAGGAGATAAATTGCTTAAACAGTCCCATTTCAGAAAAAGAAATAGAACAAGCTATTAATCAACTCCCCAGGTAAAAATCCCCAGGATCTGATGGATTTACATGTGAATTCTACCAAACATTTAAAGAACAATTAGCCCCAATGTTATATAAACTATTTTAAAAAATAGGGGATGAAGGAGTCCCACCAAACTCCTTTTATGACACAGACATGGTACTGATAACTAAACTAGGTAGATCAAAAACTGAGAAAGAAAACTGTAGACCGATTTCCTTAATCAATATTGATGCTAAAATCTAAATAAGATATTAGCAAAAAGACTTCAGAAAATTATCCCCAGGATAACACAATGATAATACACTCTGATCACGAAAGATTTATCCCAGGAATCCAGGGCTAGTTTAATATTAGGAAAACTATTACTATAATTGACCATATTAATAATAAAATTAGTAAAAAAAACATATGATCATCTCAATAGAGGCAGAAAAAGCATTTGATAAAAATCTAACATCCATTCCTACTAAAAATGCTTGTGAATACAGGAATAAATGGACTATTCCTTACAATAATCAGGAGCAAGAGATTCTAATAAAAAGTTATTAGAAACAATTCAGAACTTTACCAAAGTTGCTGGATACAAAATAAATCCACATAAATTCTCCGCATTTTTATACATCACCAACAAAATGCAACAGCAAGAGATACAAAGAGAAATTCCATTCAAAACAGATGTGGAGAGTATAAAATATTTTGGAATGCATCTACCAAGGAAAAGTCATGAATTATATGAGCAAAATTACAAAACACTTGCCACAAAAATAAAATCAGATTTAAATAATTGGAAAGACATTCAGTGCTCTTGGATATGCTGAACAAATATAATAAAGATGACAATACTCCCCAAACCAATCTATTTGTTTAGTGCTATACCAATCAGACTCCCAAGAAACTATTTTAATGACCTAGAAAAAATAACAACAAAATTCATATGGAAGAATAAAAGGTCTAGAATTTTTAGGGTACTAATGAAAAAAAAGTCAGATGAAGGTGGTCAAGATGTACCTGATCTAAAGCTATATTATATAGCAGCAGTTACCAAAAATATTTGTTATTGGCTAAGAAATAGACCAGTCGATCAGTGGAACAGATTAGGTACAAAGGACATAAAAGTGTACATCTATAAAAATCTAGTGTTTGACAAACCCAAAGATACCAACATTTGGGATAAAAATTCGTTGGAAAAAATACTGTTGGGAAAACTGGAAATTAATATGGCAGAAATAAGATATGGATCCACACTTAACACCACATACCAAGATAAGATCAAAATGGGACCATGATTTAGGCATAAAGAATGAGATCATAAATAGATTAGAGGAACAGAAAATAATCTACCTCTCAGACCTGTGGAGGAAGAAGGGAAATAACAATTTGGGAAAGTATTTTTAAAGTTAAAGGTTCTGATTAAGGCCTCATTTCCAAAATACATAGAGAACTGACCCTAATTTATATGAAATCAAACTATTCTCCAATTGATAAATGGTCAAAGGATATGAACAAACAATTCTCAGATGATTATATTTAAATTATATCCACTCATATGAAAGAGTGTTCCAAATTACTACTCATCAGAGAAATGCAAATTAAGACAACTCTGAGATAACACTACACACCTGCCAGATTGGCTAAGATCACAGGAACAAATAATGATGAATGTTGGAGGGGATGTGGGAAAACTGGGACACTAATACATTGTTGGTGGAGTTGTGAAAGAATACAACCATTCTGGAGAGCAATTTGGAACTATGCCCCAAAAGTTATCAAACTGTGCATACCCTTTGATCCAGCATTGGTGCTATTGGGCTTATATCCCAAAGAAATAATAAAGAGGGGAAAGGCACCTGTATGTGGCAAAATGTTTGTGGCAGCCCTTTTTGTAGTGGCTAGAAACTGGAAGATGAATGGTTGTCTATCATTTGGAGAGTGGTTGGGTAAATTATGGTATATGACGGTTATGGAGTATTATTGCTCTGTAAGAAATGACCAGATGGATGAATTCAGAAAGGTTTGGAGAGGACTTACATGAACTGATGCTGAGTGAAATGAATAGAACCAGAAGATCGCTGTACACTTCAACAACAATGCTGTATGAAGATGTATTCTGATGGAAGTGGCTATGTTCAACATAAAGAACATCCAACTCACTTCCAATTGATCAATAATGGACACAAACAACTACACCCAGAGAAGGAACACTGGAAATGAATGTAAATTGTTAGCACCACTCTCTATCTACCCAAGTTACTTATACCTTTGGAATCTAATAGTTAATGTGCAAGAAGAAAATTGGATTTATATACATATATTGTACCTAGGCTATAGTGTAACACTTGTAAAATGTATGGGATTGCCTGTCATCTAGTTAAGAGAGTAGAAAATTTGGAAAAAATGAATACAAGGGATAATGTCATAAAAAAAAATCACTCATGTATATATACTGTCAAAAATTATAATTATAAAATTAAAAAAAATCCAAAACATATAGAGAATCAACTCAAATTTATATGAATTCAAGCCATTCTAAAATTGTTAAATGGTCAAGAGATATGCACACAATTTTCAGTTGAAGAAATTAAAACCATTTTTAATCTTATGAAAAGGTGCTCTAAATCACTATTGATCAGATAAATGTAAATTAAGACAACTCTTAAATACTACTACAGATCTTTTCCATTGGCTACGATGATAGGAAGATATAATGATGAATGTGGGAAAACTGGGTCACTAACACCTTATTAGTGGAATTTTGAATGTATCCAGCCTTTCTGCATAGCAGTTTGGAAGTATGCTCAAAAATTATCAAGCTGTTTATGCCGTTTGATCCAGTAGAGTTTCTACTGGGTCTATATCGCAAAGAGGTATATAAAGGAGGGAAAGGAATGCACATGTGCAAAAATGTTTGTGGCAGTTCTTCTTGTAGTGGCAAGAAACTGGAAGCTAAGTGGATGCCCATTAATTTAAGATTGGATGAATAAATTATTGTATATGAATGTTATAGAATATTGTTATTTGAAAAGAAATGATCAACAGGATAATTTTAGAGAGGCCTGGAGAGACTCATGTAAACTGATGCTAATTGAAATTATCAGAGGCAGGAGATCATTTTACAAGTCAACAACAAAGTTATATGATGATCATTTCTAATGCACATGACTCTTTCCAATTAATGAGATGATTGAGACCAGTTTCAATGATCCTGTGATAAAGAGAGCCATCTACCATTAGAGAGGACTATATGCACTGTGTGTGGATCATAACATAACATTTTCACTCTTTTTGTTGTTTGTTTACATTTTGTTTTCTCATTAATTTTCTTTCCTTTTTGATCAGATATTTCTTATAGATCAAGATAACTGTACAAATATGTTTACATATATAGGGTTTAGCATATATTTTAACATGTACAGCATATATTGGATTTTTTTGCTATCTAAGGGAGGAGTGGAGGAAAGAAGAAGAAAATTTGGAACACAAGTGTATGCAAGAATCAATGTTGAAAAATTATCCATGCACATATATCTTTTGAAAATAAATAAGCTGACTTCCGGCCAAGATGGCGGCATGGAGGCAGACAGCTGCTTGAGCTCCTCGTTTTCTCTCAGAACTTACTTCATGACAAGCTTCAGACTTAATGCTTGACCCAGAAAGAAATCCACAAATAATCACCAAGAGAAGACATCCTTGAAAGTCTCCAGAAAAGGTTTGTGTTTGCTTGGGGGAGGGTCAGTCTGACTGGGCGCAGACTGAGGGCAGGCAGCCAGAGCGAGACAGGCAACTCACACAGCTCAGACTTGAGGGGGAGGGGTGTGATCTCTGCCGTTTCTGTGAAAGGGCTTTTGCCCCAGTGTGGATGCTCCATCTTGGCAGCAAGCCAGGAGCAGCAGAGAGGGTGTAAACACTTGAGGTGAAGATTAAAACCCCAGAAAGCCAGCGTCTCTCACAGCCCAGCCACCCCCAACCCCCACCTGGACTGACTTGGTGTGTTCTCAGAGCCTCAGAGCACAGACTCAGTACAGTCATTGCTGTTCTGTTAGTGGCTTTCTGCTGCCCTACCCCCAGTCTGTAAAGGAAGCCCATTGATACCATCCAGCCCCATCCCCGCAAAACAGACCAATTGTTTCTCTTGTCAGTTTGTTTTCTTTGATTCCTACTCCGCCAAAATGAACAAAAAATTCAAAAGGGCTCTAACCATTGACAGCTTCTGTGTGGAGAGGGAGCAGACTTTGAATGCTGAGGAGACTAGGAACAGACTGTCCCCAGATGTATCCCCTGGGAGGGATATAAGCTGCTCCTCAATACAAAAGAACCTCATAGAGGAAATCAAAAAGGCTCTCACAAGAGAGCTGGAAGAGAAATGGGAAAAGGAAAGGGAAGCTTGGCAAGAGAGCCTGGAGAAGTCATCCCATGCATTCAAAGACAGAGTGGATAAAGAAATCAAATCATTGAGAAACAAGATTAGTGAGCTGGAAAAGGTAAACAACTCCAAGGAAAACAGGATTAGTGAGCTGAAAAAAGAAATCAGCTCTCTAAAAAAAAAAATGGATAAAATGGAAAAAAATTCCATAGAAGATAAAAGCTCAATTGGACAATTACAAAGAGATATAAAAAAAGTGAGTGAAGAAAATACATCATTGAAAATTAGACTCAAACAAGTAGAAATGAATGACTCAAGGAGAAATCCAGAGGTAATCAAGCAAAACCAGAGAAATGAAACAATTGAAAAGAATGTCAAGTACCTTACCAGAAAGACAACAGACCTGGAAAATAGATCCAGGACAGACAATTTGAGAATAATCGGACTCCCTGAAAAATGGGTGGAAAAAAAAGAGCTTGGACACCATTTTTGAGGAAATTATCAAAGAGAACTGCCCAGACATTCTGGAAACAAAATAGACATTGAAAAAATTCATTGATCACCTACTGAAAGGGACCCTAAAATCAAAACGCCAAGAAATATAGTGGCCAAGTTCAAGAACCATCAGACAAAGGAAAAGATATTGGAAGCTGCTAGAAAAAAGCAATTCAGATATGGAGGATCCACAATAAGGATAATGCAGGATCTAGAAGCGTCCACATTAAAAGAACGCAGGGCCTGGAACATGATATTCCGAAAGGCTAAGGAACTTGGTATGCAGCCAAGAATAACTTACCCAGCAAGAATGAGCATCGTTTTCCAGGGAAGAAGGTGGACATTTAACGAAATAAATGAATTCCATCTATTTTTGATGAAAAAAACAAGACCTACATAAAAGGTTTGATCTTCAAATACAGAACTCAAGAGATTTCTAAAAAGGTAAAAAGAAATCTTGAGAACTATACTTCTGTCAAAAAAAATATGTAAAGAACATATGTACAATTTGTCTTAGAAACTAGAGGTGGAAAGGAGATTGTATCATAAAAAAGTGTAAAGTGGTGGTACTACATCTCATGAAGAGGCAAAGGTAACCTATTATATCTGAGAGAAAGAAAGGATGGAGATGAACATAGCGTGTATCAATAGACACATTCGATTTATGGTGAAACTTCTTCCACTTCATTGAAAAGTGAAGGGGAAGGAGTAAGCTAAGGGGAAGGGAATACAGTAATTTCTAGGAAAAGGGGTAAAATAAGGGGAGGATCTTTAAGGTGGGGGAGGGATCCTAAAAAGGGAGGGCTGTGAAAAGCAAGTGGTGTTCACCAGTTTAATACTGGGTAGGGGGGTAAAAGGGAAGGAAAGGGGAAAAGCATAAGCAGAGGTTAATAGGATGGCAAGCAATATAGAATTAGTCCTTCTAACCATAAATGTGAATGGGGCAAACTGCCTCATAAAGAGGAAGCAGTTAGCAGACTGGATTAAAAGTCAGAATCCTAATATATGTTGTTTACAGGAAACACACCTGAAACAGGGTGAGATATTCAAACTAAAAGTAAAAGGGTGGAGCAGAATCTATTATGCTTCAGGCAAAACCAAAAAAGCAGGAGTAGCCATCCTCATCTCAGATCAAGCAAAAACAAAAATTGATCTAATTAAAAGAGATAAGGAAGGGCATTATACCCTGCTAAAGGGCAGCATCAATAATGAAGCAGTATCAATGTTAACCATATATGCACCAAGTGGTGCCGCATCTAAATTCTTAAAAGAGAAATTAAGAGCGCTGCAAGAGGAAATAGATAGCAAAACTAAAATAGCAGGAGATCTCAACCTTGCACTCTCAGAATTAGATAACTCAAACCACAAAATAAATAAGAAAGAAGTCAAAGAGGTAAATAGAATACTAGAAAAGTTTGATATGATAGATCTTTGGCGAAAGCTAAATGGAGACAGAAAGGAATATACTTTCTTCTCAGCAGTTCATGGAACCTATACAAAAATTGATCATATACTAGGGCATAAAAACCTCAAAATCAAATGCAATAAGGCAGAAATAGTAAATGCATCCCTTTCAGACCATAATGCAATCAAAATAACATTTAATAAAAAGCCAGGGGAAAATAGACCAAAAAATAATTGGAAACTAAATAATCTTATACTAAAGAATGATTGGGTAAAACAGCAAATCATAGACATAATTAATAACTTCACCCAAGAAAATGACAATAATGAGACATCATACCAAAATGTGTGGGATACAGTCAAAGCAGTAATAAGGGGAAGTTTTATATCTCTACAAGCCTACTTGCATAAAATAGAGAAAGAGAGGGCCAACGAATTGGGCTTACAACTCAAATTGCTAGAAAAGGAACAAATTAAAAACCCCCAGACAAACACAAAACTTGAAATTCAAATCATAAAAGGTGAGATTAATAAAATTGAAATTAAAAAAACTATTGAATTAATTAATAAAACTAAGAGTTGGTTTTATGAAAAAACCAACAAAATAGACAAACCCTTAATAAACCTGATTAAAAAAAGGAAAGAGAAAAAGCAAATTGATAGTCTTGAAAATGAAAAGGGTGAACTCACCACTAATGAAGAGGAAATTAGAACAATAGTTAGGAGCTACTTTGCTCAGCTTTATGCCGATAAATTCGATAACTTAAATCTAATGGAAGAATACTTTCAAAAATATAGCTTGCCCAGATTAACAGAGGAAGAAGTAAGTAGTCTAAATAGTCCCATCTCAGAAAAAGAAATACAGCAAACTATTAACCAACTTCCTAAGAAAAAGTCCCCAGGACCAGATGGATTTACAGGTGAATTCTACCAAACACTTAAAGAACAACTAACTCCAATGCTATGTAAACTATTTGAAAAAATAAGGATTGAAGGAGTCCTACCAAATTCCTTCTATGACACAGACATGGTACTGATACCTAAACCAGGTAGATCGAAAACTGAGAAAGAAAACTATAGACCAATTTCCTTAATGAATATTGATGCTAAAATCTTAAATAAGATATTAGCAAATAGACTTCAGAAAATCATCCCCAGGATAATACACTATGACCAAGTGGGATTTATACCAAGAATGCAGGGCTGGTTTAATATTAGGAAAACTATTAGTATAATTGACCATATTAATAATCAAATTAATAAAAACAATATGATCATCTCAATAGGTGCAGAAAAAACATTTGATAAAATCCAACATCCATTCCTACTAAAAACACTTGAGAGTATAGGAATAAATGGACTATTCCTTAAAATAATAAGGAGCATATATTTAAAACCTTCAGTAAACATCATATGTAATGGTGATAAACTAGAACCTTTCCCTGTAAGATCAGGAGTGAAACAAGGTTGCCCACTATCACCATTACTATTCAATATAGTACTAGAAACTCTAGCCTTGGCAATAAGAGCCAAGAAAGAGATCCAAGGAATTAGAGTAGGAAATGAAGAAATAAAATTGTCACTTTTCGCAGATGACATGATGGTATACTTAGAGAACCCCAAAGACTCTGCTAAAAAGCCATTAGAAATAATTCAGAATTTTAGCAAAGTGGCAGGATACAAAATAAATCCACATAAATCCTCAGGATTTTTATACATTACCAACACAATCCAACAGCAAGAGATACAAAGAGAAATTCCATTCAAAATAATAGTCGATAGTATAAAATATTTGGGAATATATCTACCAAAGGAGAGTCAGGAATTATATGAGCAAAATTACAAAACACTTGCTACAAAAATAAAGTCAGATTTAAATAATTGGAAAGACATTCAGTGTTCTTGGATAGGCCGAGCGAATATAATGAAGATGACAATACTGCCTAAACTAATCTATTTATTTAGTGCTATACCAATCAGACTCCCAAGAAAATATTTTAATGACCTAGAAAAAATAACAACAAAATTCATATGGAAGAATAAAAGGTCAAGAATTGCAAGGGAACTAATGAAAAAAAAAGTCAGAGGAAGGTGGTCTAAGTGTACCTGATTTAAGCTATATTATAAAGCAACAGTCACCAAAACCATTTGGTATTGGCTAAGAAATAGACTAGTTGATCAGAGGCATAGGTTAGGTTCACAGGGCAAGATAGTGAATAAAAATAGCAATCTAATCTTTGACAAAACCAAAGATCCCAAATTTTGGGTTAAGAATTCATTATTTGACAAAATCGGCTGGGAAAACTGGAAGTTAGTATGGCAGAAACTAGGCATGGACCCACATTTAACACCACATACTAAGATTAGATCAAAATGGGTCCAAGATTTAGGCATAAAGAATGAAATCATAAATAAATTGGAGGAACATGGGATGGTTTACCTCTCAGACTTGTGGAGAAGGAACGTGTTTGTGACCAAGGGAGAACTAGAGACCATTATTGATCACAAAATAGAACATTTTGATTACACCAAATTAAAAAGTTTCTGCACAAACAAAACTAATGCAAACAAGATTAGAAGGGAAGTAACAAATTGGGAAAAATTTTTTACAGTTAAAGGTTCTGATAAAGGCCTCATCTTCAAAATATACAGAGAATTGACTTTAATTTATAAGAAATCAAGCCATTCTCCAACTGATAAATGGTCAAAGGACAAGAACAGACAATTTTCAGATGATGAAATTAAAACTATTTCCACCCATATGAAAGTGTGTTCCAAATCACTATTGATCAGAGAAATGCAAATTAAGACAACTCTGAGGTATCATTACACACCTGTCAGATTGGCTAAGATGACAGGAACAAATAACGATGAATGTTGGAGGGGCTGTGGGAAAACTGGGACACTGATGCATTGTTGGTGGAGTTGTGAAAGAATCCAACCATTCTGGAGAGCAATCTGGAATTATGCCCAAAATGTTATCAAAATGTGCATACCCTTTGACCAGCCATACTACTACTGGGCTTATACCCCAAGGAACTACTAAAGAAGGAAAGGGACCTGTATGTGCCAAAATGTTTGTGGCAGCCCTTTTCATAGTGGCTAGAAGCTGGAAGATGAATGGATGTCCATCAATTGGAGAATGGTTGGGTAAATTGTGGTATATGAATGTTATGGAATATTATTTTTCTATAAGAAATGAACAACAGGAGAAATACAGAGAGGCTTAGAGAGACTTACATCAACTGATGCTGAGTGAAACGAGCAGAACCAGAAGATCATTATACACTTCAACAATGATACTGTACGAGGATGTATGCTGATGGAAGTGGACTTCTTCAACATAGAGAAGAGCTAATCCAATTCCAATTGATTAATGATGGGCAGAACCAGCTACATCAAGAAAAGGAACACTGGGAAATGAATGTAAACTGTTATTTTTACCTTCTGAATCCAATTCTTCCTGTGCAACAAAAAATTCGGTTCTACACACATATATTGTATCTAGACTATACTGTAATATATTTAACATATATAAGACTGCTTGCCATCTGGGGGAAGGGGTTGTGGAAGGAAGGGAAAAAATCTGAATAGAAGTAAGTGCAAGGGATTATGTTGTAAAAATTTACCCATGCATATGTACTGTCAAAAAAATGTTATAATTATAAAATAAAATTAAAATTAAAAAAAATAAATAAGCTTTAATAATAATAATAATAATAATAATAATAAAGGAGGAAAAAAACATTAATGGATATATTTTAGGGAAAAGGGCAACCAAACTATGGTATTGTAGTATTTCAGAGTATCCACCCTTATAGTTTATGAGTGCAAGGTCTTTACTGCCCTTGATGCAAAAGTTGCTTCTTGACATTAACTATTCCAAAATACATATTAATATATATACTACTTTGCCCTAAGAAGACACTCACATATAATTGAGTGATACTCCTCCTGTCCTGACCATTGGAGTTGGGGCAAAGTTACACTGGTGCAGCCTGAACTGCAACTGCATACTGGACTCCCTACTCTATTACCACAGAACCCTTCTACTAACCTTCTTAAGACTCTATCTTGGTGTTACTCAGCAGAGCTCTCCAGAAATCTCCAGCACTGCTGCTGATTCAGAAGTCCTACCCCACTGACATTGGATCAAGGGCTGCACTGGCACAGAATTTGCTGGGATTGTGTGCTTTTTGCTTAGTCTTTTTCTGCTAAATTCCAAGCAAGAAATATAAGAATTGATTCATAAGATGATTTTATAGAGACCTGGAGAGAAAACAGGTAACGAGGAAATAAAACTATCACGGTTTTCAGGTGATATGATGATGTAATTATAGTATTCTAGAAAATCTTTCAAAAACATTTACAATTACACTTTCACATATTTGCAGGACATAAACTCACATAAATCACCAGCATTTCTATATAATAGTGACAAACCATATCAGTAAGAGAAAAAGAGGAAATTTCATTTAAAAAACTGTAGACTAAATGAAATATTTGGGTGAATGCTTGCCAAGACAAACCTAAGAACTACATGAACAAAATTACAACACAATTCTTACATAAAGTGAAATCTAATCAATTGGAAAAATATCAATTGCTCATGGGTAGGATGAGCTAATATAAAAAAAAAAATGACATTATTGATCTACTTGTTTAATATCATCCCAATCAGCCTGTCAAAATTATTAAATATGTACAAGATGTATACATATATATAGATAGATATAGATATAGATATATAGATGTATATATACATATATATATATATACATATAGATATAAAATTATAAAAACAATAACAAAAATCATCTGGAAGACTGAAAGCTCAAGAAGATCAAAGGAATTAGTGGAAAAATACAAAGGATTGTAGTTTAGCAGTATCAACCATAAAATTACAGTGTAAAGCAGCAGTCATCAAAAACATTTGGTTCTGGTTAAGAAATACCAACTGCTCTTGGATTAGCCAAGGTAGTATAATAAAAATGACAAGTCTGCCTAAAAAACAAACAAAAAAATAAATAAATAAAATAAAACAATAAAAAAACACACAAAAACAATAACAAAAACAAAAACAAAAACAAAAACAAAAACAACTCAGCAACAACAAAAAAAAACCTCATGGGAGTAGATGAGATCAATAAAAGAGATAATTTATAGAGGGAAATATTTTTTCAACACTTGGGTATTTCTCATCTTGGAACATTCTTCTATTTTTTCAGCCTCTTTATCCCATAGTTAAGAACTTTCCAAAACTTTTATTTGAAGAATGCTAGATTAAACATCCTTCTTATCCCTGAAAGTGGTACTGATTCTACATATGTCCTAACAATACATCAGCTATCTTTTCATACTGGTAGTTCCCTCTTCATCTGTAACTTTCCCAGCCTACAATATCCTTCTACTCCATGTTCTTTTTTCTGATGGTGAATCCCTCATAGAATATCCTTTTTAAGACAGGACCCAAGCCAATTATCTTTCAAATGCTTCTGATTCTTGATTTGATATTATGAAGACAAATGAATACATCCCTTTACCTCTTGTATTTTAGCTCCTTTTGATATGTTATCTTGTTCCATTGGTCCGTAAGCTCCTTGAAGACAGACACTCTCCTTTTTTTCATATGTGTATCCTTACCACTCAGCCTAAGTTTTGGTATATAGAAAACATATAGTAAATGCTTATTGACATGATTACTTAATAAATTCCAGGACAGAGACTTAGGGATCATTATAGGAATTATATATGCATATATACATATATACATATATATGTGTATATATATATATATATATATACACACACATACATAAACACACATTATACATGCATATCCACCCCCACTTATATAAATATATATGTTTATTCATATATGATTGTGTATATATATATATATGTATGTATGTGTATATATATATATATATATTTAAACACACAGACACACAAACACACACGCACACATACAAGAAGACCTGATTTAACTGCAATTCAAAGATGTACTAGCCACATGACCTTGGGAAAATCAATTTGACTTTATTTACCTAAATTTCCTCAAGTCTAAAAGAAGAAGAAGAATAGCCCCAACTTCCTATTATTTTTGAGAGAATTAAATGAAATTATCTTTGTGGAGAACTTGGAACTTAACACAGAGAAAAATAGTTACCATTTAATAAATACTTGTTCCTCTAAAGATTAGAGAGAGTAGAGTTAAATGAAGAGAATTTTTGATATGGAAGATCATGCAAAGAAATCAAAAGTACATGCAGATGGAGTTGTCCTTTTTGAGATGCTAGGAAACTTCTTTGTGAGAAATTGTGAGAAAGGATATGAGAATGATGGAAGATGACAAGGAGTTTTGATATGTAGTGAAAGGAAGAGGAGAGTACTCATAAAGAATGATTAATCTCTATTTTCTGAATAAAGTCTTAGGCAACCCTGTAATAATACAACTAAAGGGAAAAAAAAGAGAGAGAAAAAATGTTTGAAGTACTTAAGAGTGCTGATCAATGCAATTACCAACTAAAATTCAAGAAAGTTGACCACAAAATACATTATCTATCTCCTGAAAAACAAATGAGGGATTCAAGGTACAGAAGAAGATATATATTTTCCACAGGACTATCACATGTTTTTTTGTTTTGTTTTGTTATAAATACTGTGCTTTGGTGTTTATAAATTTGTGTATTATCATTTGAATATAGGATAAATGATACATGATGAATACAAGTTAGATAACAATCACACTACAGGATTGCTTGATTTTCCCCCTAATTCTACATTACAATAGGAATGAAGAATGTAGACAGTAGAAAAAATCTAGGGTTTGGATTTGACAAGTCTTGAACTCTAAAAATATGGGATGGTTGTGAACAAAGGATTCAAGTGTCTAGAGAACAAGATAGAGGGGAATGGGTTCTTAAAGATTAGGAGATTAGGAATGGATTAGAAAGATTAGGAATGAAAGAAATTATAACTTGGGATGATGGTTTTAGGCAGTCCTAAGGAATAAAAAGGATTGGAAATACCAGTGAATATAAATATATTAAAGATGGGTAGAGCATTGGGATATGTAATAATATAGGAAATTTTTATTTATTGTAGTGATTGCTTCACTTTAAGTGGAATATTTATGGGTAAAAGAATGCAAGGTCAAGATTATGACCATCCCTATGTTTAACTGAGGAATGGAGGAGCAGATAAGGCAATTTGAGGATATTGAGGAATTGGAATACTAAAAGTGTCTGAGAGTGAATGACACATGTTGAATATATTTATTTTGAAGTTGTTAATTTGATTTATATAAATTTGAACCTTGGACAAAGATCTTCCCAGCTCGATGATTTAGTGAATAGAGTGCAAGACATTGAATAATATAAACTTAAATTACAATCTGTTTCCAAATATCCTAACCCTAAAGCTCTGAGTCAGTTAATCTTATATTGTCTTAATTGTATCATCTATAAATTTAAATAACACTTAAATCAAGGTTATTATGAGGATGAAATAATACATAAAATAATTTGCAAAAAAAGCATTATATATACTGTCTGTTATTGTTATTGTTATTAATCATATCAATATTTTAAATTTTCTAGGGCAAGTTAGATGATTCAGTGATAGAGTGCTTGCTCTGGACTCACAGTATGAGAAGATTATGGAATTTGATGGAAACAATTCTAGAGGCCAACATCCCAGTCCTTTTTTATATGAAAAGAACTGAAGCTCAGACTGGTTAGTGACTTAAATAGAATCACAAAACTAGGTGTCTATAGTAAGATTTGAAACCAGGTCTTATTGATTTCAGGTTCAGTTCCCTTTCACATGGTGTAACACCATACCATACTGCTTATAAAATATCTCTCTGTTCCTAAATTCTCTAGTGCCCCTGATAATATAATAGTCTTTAAATCCTCCCAGTAACATGCCACTGTGTGATTTTGTTTGCCCTGTTTTGAAAAGTGAGACTGCTTTTGCTAAAATTATGCCCTTATGTTTTTTTCTTAGTGGAATTTAGTTCTTCTTTTATAATTATTAGAATATCCCCAGAATTTCTTATCATAAAAGTGAAATGATTCTATTGGAACCAGCTCTTTAACAGAAGCATCAGCTTGTGGCTGTACAACAAAGCAAAAAGGGAGGAAAAAAACAAAACAAAACATGTTTCCCATTGAGCAGTCCAGCTGACTTTTATCTCCCATATCAAACCCAGTGATTCATTTCCAAGGAAGTTAATTGGATAACACATTGAAGAAAATGTTCATAAACTGAAGCTTCATCTGTTCTGATGGTAAAGGCATAATTGAAAGTCATATATTCTTTAAATTGGCACCCTGAAGTGAAAGGGGAGAAATCAATTAGTAAATTATCCTAATTATCAAAAGCATGTAGGAATAGTCTCAAATGCAATGCTATGGATGATTATGATATTTCTAATGAATCAATATTGCCCCATCATTTTTAAAAGGAGTGGGAGATATTTAGGGAGTACTTGGGCAACTGAACATCAAAAGGAATATGGTAACAAACTGAATCTGTATTTTGACAAATTGATTCATTGTATCAATGAAAAACCTTGTCATAGGTTACATTTAGCCACTTTATTTGCCTATTAGTTCATGATTCTAAATAATATACTTAATAAAGCAGATATCCTATTGTAAATATACTTATTCTTTTGAAATTTCTAAATTATCATCAGTTGGAGAATGGCTGAATAAATTATGGTATATGAATGTTATAGAATATTATTGTTCTGTAAGAAATATCCCACAGGATGATTTCAGAGAGGCCTGGAGAGACATACATTAACTGATGTTAGTGAAATGAGCAAAATCAGGAGATCATAATATACAGCAACAACAAGACTATACAATAATCAATTCTGAAGGACATGGCCCCCTTCAACAATGAGAGATTCGGATGAAAAAAGCCATATACACCCAGGGAAAGGCCTAAGGGACTACAATATAGCATTTTTACTCTTTCTGTTGATGTTTGCTTCAATTTTGTTTTCTCAGATTTTTTTTTTTGCTTGATCTGATTTTTCTTAGAGAGCAAGATACTTCTATAAATATGTATACATATATTGGATTTACCATACATTTTAACATATTTAGCGATATTGGTCTACCTGCTATTTAGGAGAGGGGGTGGAGAAAGGAGGGAAATTTTGGGACAGAAAGTTTTGGAAGGGTCAGTGTTGAAAAATTAAGCATGCATATGCTTTGTAAATAAAAAAAAAACTTTAATTAAAAAAAGACAATTGTAGACTATTCTGGTCTAAGTGTAGAGAAAAATATTATTTATTATTCCAAAAACAAAGATAATTTAAAAAAATCTCTTATAAAACAATTAGACTAACAATACCCTAGTTTTCCCCCAGCATGTCAAATACATTTTCATTGACTGTTTAATACAACATAAATAATTCAATATATTTTAGTAGACTGATATTTTCTGTAATCTGTGATTCATCCTTAGTATTTGGGACAGCAAAGACACATAATATATGGTCCTTGTCTTTGAACAAATTAGACAAAAAAGAAATCAGTAAAAGGAGAATTTTTCTATAATGTACATGGGATGAGTAAAGAAAACTCATCATTCAGAATATACCAAATGGCTTTGAAATATATTTAACATTATATTCATCAGTCACCATTCTTGTGTTTTCTTTAAAGGGACTAATATTAACTCTTCTGTATTTTACCCAAGGGAGTAAAAAAGGCAATACATTTTTTTTTCAATTTATGCATTAACATACCATTTCCATATGGAGAAGATTATAGAGGAGATTTTTTAAAAAATATTTTTCTTTCTTTCTTTTGAATATGAAATAATTTATTTTAAAATCTCCATTATTATTTTCAATGTATGTATCAGTGATAGCACACATATGATTCATTCTAATCAATCAAAAAGAATTAGGAACACATTGCATAGCTAAAACAATACTAAACAGAATGAGAAACTAAAAACAAATAATGCAACAGAAACATTTTTTCAGTGGGTCAGTCTTAATTAAAATCTTAGCTTTAGATCATATCAATGTTTCTCTGTATGTGTGTACTTATGTGTATAGCTGGATGTAGATGAGATAATCAATTTTATTAAGACCATGAAAGTAGGAAAAGATGCGTACATATGTAGGGTCAATGCAAGTATATGTATACACATAAATTCACACTATCTAAGGCAATTCAATCAATCAATCAGCTCTTCTTCATTAAGTGCTAACAATGTTTCAGAAATTGTCCTATGAGTTGGAGAAACAAAGATGAAAGAATAGCACCTCCTCTATAGATTATTAGCTTTACAGCTATTACACATAGAAATTTTACTTTCAAGACATCTGTCTAGCCTAGATTTAATCATATACTTGCTAGTTTTCTGATCTTAAACTTGACATTTGCTCGAGACATAAAGAAACTTGTCTCTTGGGACTAGGAAATGAAATATTTTAAATGTTATCATCTATTTTTTTAAGTGGAATAAGTGAATGTGCATTCCCCTAGAGTAGAGGCAGAAGAGTAGACAATAATATTGAATTTATAATCATTGAATGTCAATACAAAGTCCAGGGCTACCCTTTCCTTGTTTGAACTTGGGCAAATAACTCCTTCTAGAGCCCAATTTCCTTACCTGTAAAATGAAGAGGTTAGATTAGTTGACTTCTGCAGTTGCCTTATATCACTGGATCACTATCATCTCAATTGATTTAACTTTGAAAATTTTAAAATACTACAGGTTAATTATTATGTTTGTTTTTGAGAGAAACCAATACAGTGCTCTAGATATGGGATTTATCAGCGATATTGTTTTGAGGCCAATGTAATAAAGATTGGATGAGGGCAAATGATTGTACAACTAGATGCTCTTCATGGTGCTGATAGGGTATATCCATTAGACTAATGAGTTAGGTTAGGAAGTTATGGTAAGTAAAGACAGTATGGCATGTTGAAAAGATTGTTAATCCTGAAGCCATGAAATCTGAATCCTCTTTTGACAATGTAAAATTTGATAGATATTTACAAAAGCAAGCTATACTGCTAAATTTTCACAATTTCACAATTGATTATATTTTTTCTGTTCTTTTTTTGTAGAAATAAATATTCAGGTCAGCTAATGTTTGTCAAGTTCATGATAATAGAAATGATTTTTATAAAAACAAATATATATGACATATTTTAATGATAGGTAAGTAATCAGTAATTAAATTCAAAATAGAGCCAAGAGTATGATATTTCCAAACTCCATTCTCCTTTCTAAACCTCCCTCCTATCCTATTTCTTCATCATCTCTCTTTTTGTTTGATTAATTTTGAAGACTGTCATTTGTTTCTAAATGCATATGTTGTGCTCTCTTTAACCAAGAGTTGATGTAAGGTTACTATATGTATGCTATACACCAGGAGTTGTGCCAGAAATGGATGGCAATAAAGACAAAACTGGAAGTTTTAGCCAAACAAGAGATTATATTAATTTTATATGTGTGCATATATAACACATGTGTTGTCTGTGTGCATGTGTACAATGTGTGTGTGTGTGTGTGTGTGTGTGTGTGTGTGTGTGTGTGTGTGTGTGTGAAATGAGAAGGTACAGAAGTTTTCTGAGAACTTGGCAAAGTATGTCAAGTAATTCTAAACTCTTCCTCCATAGTCAAAACAAAATTCCTCCTCAGGCAAATGTAGATGATAGAAAAACAAGAAAGATTTAATGCAGAATAGAGTTCTTCCTGAGCAACATGGGAAGGCAAGAATAAAAACCACAGGACAGAAAGATAATAGTGTGAAGAGTAAACACCTCCACCTTGTTTCAGGGGGAAAACTAGGAAGGCAGAGCCCTGGGATTAGCTGGGCTCCTCAGTAACCTTGGCCAAAACACAGGAATTTTCACCTCTCAAAAATGTAAGGAGACCTAATCTGAGTCCTAGCAGATTGAGAGAACTTCTGCTGAAAAATAACTTTAGGCCTAGTTGTGCTGCTGAGATGCTGCCTTGGGCTAGAAGGAACCAACACACTCCTGAGTGTAGAAGCAGTGGGATATGGTGGGTGTTGGATGCAGACATTTACACGAGGGTAGAGTTCTTGGTTTGGCATTTTAGATTAGAAGGGAGAACTACAGTGAAGCTATATACAAGGACTAGACATGATTATACTAATATGATTTGATTAAAAACAAAATAATGATCAGGTGAAGGAGAAAGAACCTAACTCATAGAAAGTTACTATGGGAATAGGGAAGACTAAGATTTATCCTTATAAGAGGAAACTAAAGTTAAAAAGTCTCTTTTATCCCAAAGAGTAATATTAAATGGTTATCTGGCTAAAAAAAAATTCACAGAAGAACTCAAAGAACACTTTAGAAATCAAATTATAGAAATGAGGGAGGAAAAAAATAATACAAAAAAAAAGATTATGAAAAGTAAGCTAAGCAATTAGAAAAGGAGATCTAGAGTTTTAGAGCAGAAAGTGATTCTATAATAATGAGAATTGGACAAGAAGAAGCCAGTGAAGTTATGAGACCAAGAAATAATGAAGAATATAAAGAATAAAACTAGAGAAGAGTATGTGACTTATCTTACAAGAAAAAAAAAAAAGAACAAACATTTGGAGAACAGATCAAGACAATGTAAGAATAACTGGATTATCTGAAACTGTGAACAAAAGAAAATCTTTGAGACGGACAATATAATAAATAATTAAATAAAATTGTCCTGAAGTGATAGAACATAAAGGGAAATTAGAAATTAAAAGGACAAAATTAAAACTAGCAATCACCATCTCAAAAGGGATCTCACACGAAAAAGCATAGATGAACATCATTACTATATTCTCCAAGCCCTAAATCAAAGAGAAAATTTCATGAGAAACATCAGGAATAACAGAATTCAAATAATTTTGAAAATATAAATAGATTTGGACAAGATTTATCAGTGAATACAATAAAAGACCTCAGATCCTAGAATGTTATATATCTTCAATGAAAAGAACTATGGTTGTGGCTAAGAATATTAAATGCAGTAAAATTAATTATTATATTGAATGAAACAAAATCTATCAGCTTTTCAGGTTTTTGCCTTAAAAAAAAAAAAAAAACAGACTCAAATGAAAAATTTAAGCTATGAGAGTCTACAATAAAGACTAATTTCAGGGGGCACAGTATGTTTTATATAAGGAAATGTAAACTATATTCTAAGATTAGTATTAGTAATTGGATAGTTCAAAAGTAAGATTGGGGTAGAGCTATATATGACATGACACTAAAAACAAATCTGTTTAGGAAAAGTTAAAAATAGTAATTTTGCTATCCAATGAGATGCAAGAACAAGAATGGAGACAGGGGAAGTAGATGGAATAAAATTCTAAAAACCTCCTCCTCCTACACACACACACACACACACACACACAGAGGTATCATAAAGAATATAGCACGCTTCAAAATCTATAAATAAATAAAGGTATGGAAGATAAGGTATAAGATGACATATAAATTAGTGTATAAATTAATAGGAGTGAAATAATATGTGTATACTAATAGAAAAAAGGGATAATGAGGGGAGGGAAAGAGTGTGGGGGTGGCGGAGAAGATAAGATAAGCATCCATGGGGTGAAGAGGGGTTTGAGGGGAATTAAGTAATATTAACACAAGTTTATTGGTTGAAGTAAAGTAGAAGAGTTGGCAGGGATAGTAAATATGAGCTATACAAACATATTAACAATGATTAGAAGTAGAATGTATTAGGGAAAAAAAAGTGGTATTAATTATTGATCTCAGAGAAGATCAAACTTTAAAAAGATTCAATCAAGAGAAATCTACATTATATTTTAGTCATATTAATTTTGTTTTAGATATTATACATGTATACATAAATGTGTGTATTTAGGTATATGTATGCATTTATAATGTGCATATATGTGCATGTATGTATGTGTATGTGAGGGAAGGAGGAAAGAGAAAAACAGAATAAAGCATAAAGTGTACAGCAGAGAATAAATATAAACTTACAAGGAAGCAAAGATGAACAATTGTGAATACAATATCTTCTATTATTGTACATTCTCTCTTGAAATGGAAATTTATTGTTATATATATTTTAATCTTCTCTGATGTTTGCTAGGCACATGATAATTTTTATTTTTCTTCTTTTTCTGTCTGTTGTTTTCTCCCCTTATTTTGCATTTAAGTTTTAAATAAATAAATACTTTAAAAATGACAAGGTCATTTTTTTTGAGGGGAAGAAGACACAAGTATCTGCATGATGAAGAGGATTTCATGTAGATGGTGTTATCTAAATAGAATTGTCAATGAAATAAGGGGTTATAAGATTTTTTTTTTAAATAAGAAAGGACCTTGAAGGGAATGGACATATCTAGAAGTTGAAAGACAGAAAAGATGTATCATATCTATGAGAGGAAGGGCAAGACGAGTTTGGCAGGATTACAAAGGGGTAAAGGGAAGTAATATATAACAGGATTGAAAAGGCCAGTTAGAACTTAATTGTGCCAGATTTTAAGTCAGAAGAGACTGTATTTGATTCTAAAAGCAACTCTGTGTCTGGCTTTCAATTTCAAGTATGTCTCTTGTTAAGAAAATATTGTTGGATTCTGGTTTCTAATCCATTCTGCTATTTGTTTCTGTATTAAAAGTAAACTCATGACATTCATATTCACACTTATGATTACTGACACTTTTCTCTATTCTGGAACTCTGTTCTGACTCCAAAACACTTATGGGAAATAGAGTTTTGATCAGTGCCAGCTGTACCCAATGCCAACCAAGGGTCTCCTGTAATTTCTTTCTAGTCATTTGTCTGACCCCCTTACTTGCTTTGGACTGAGAATTCTCAAAGCTTCTGGTGCTTCAGGGGCCATTGGGGTCTCTGAACTCCAACGGGCTTATTAGAGTCACAAAATTCTCCTACTCAACTATTAAATTTTCTTAGATTGAAAAAAAAAATCTCAACCTGACCTTTTATTGGCTCTGCTGCTCAAAAATTTGATTTGAGGCATTATTTTGAATTTGTTTGGAGAAGAATATTAAAAGAGTTCCTTTGGGTGACTATTCCTAATCTGTCATCCTAATTCTACCTCCTGGATAGATAGACTTTCCTATTCCTGTAATTAAGATTTCAATGTGAATATTCTTAGGAGTTCATAACTAGTGAGGTTATTTATTCATATATTTAATGTGTATATTATCTAAGTATCATATATGTATTTATGCATGAAGCATGTATACATATGAGTATATGCATGTATGTATATGTATATACAATATATATGTAAATTGTGTACTTATACAAATGTAAGCACATTTATGCATGTGAACATATATATGTTTGTTCCTCTAGAGTTATGTTCTAATATCACCTGTTTCATATCACCTACGTGATAAAACAAAAATAAAGATATAAAAAATCGCCTTGCTCCTTCTGGGAAAGTAGTGATGCAATCCAACAAATAAATCCGATTTTGCATAGTTGAGAAACTACTATGATTTTTTTTTTTTACTAAGTATCAAGACTCAAAATCAAGAGTAATATCACTGTGTTTTGTTGCTTACAAATATATCAAATAATTGTCCCTATATCTATGATTGGTAAAGTTTCTGTATTTATGTATACACTTTATTATGCTCCTGGGGCTGTTTTCATTGATATCATTAGAAAAAAAAAAAAGGAAACAACTATGGGTATGGGATAAGGATGTGATTTTCCATTTATCTTTTGCATGGCTTATGTCATTTCAATCATATCTTCAGTTCTTACAAAGGGTTTGTGATACATTCATTGATCTTTTCCATCTTTTACCATGTCCTTTACAATGATTGTATGGCAGATATAATTCTCTTATGCAAATGGGAAAAAGAAAACAAAACTTGTAGAAAGCTCAGAGATATTCCCAGGTTTTTGTATGGAGTCCATGAACACTTGGACATGACCATGAATAGCAGTTGCTACTTTCCAATGTTAGAAACTATAGTTTAATTGAAACAGAAAAGGATGAAAGTGAGACAGCTGAAATTGCCCACATCATTGAGGCCAAACCATCAAAATATCAGTGTGCATCCTTGTGTATCTAGAAAACAGAAAAGAATGAAAGGTGTTTTGAATGACAGTTCTAGATTTCTTCTCTACACTGTTTGAATTCACACCCCTCCATGTGCCTAAGCAGTCTCTAAACTAGGTGGAGATTGTGTTTTTTTTTTTTTTTTTTTTTTTTTTTTACTAAGTGTCAAGAGTCAAAACCAAGAGTAATGTCCCTGTTTTTTGTTGCTTACAAATATATATCAAATAGTTGTCCCTATATCTATGATTGGTAAATTTTCTGTATTTATATATACATTTTATTATGCTCCTGGGGCTATCTTCATTGATATCAATTACTCCTGCTTTCTTTATTTTTTGTTTTTTGTTCCTATTTTATTGGAATAATAAAAGCATTTCCATTACATAGTACAGTTATGTGAAATTGCAGATGTAGGATGCATAACTTGCTATTCTTTTAAAATATTAATAAAATTATCATGGAACATTCTTTTTTCTTCCCCCTCTGACTTGGAGATGCTTACCATTAGACACAAATGGAGACACAAAGAGAACTATTATAAATCTTTTAGAATATAGAAACTACTTTAATCCCCCCCTCATTATCTTTGGAAATGGATTATGTAGTGGCAGCTATGGGTCATTGTATATAGTTACTTTAATAACTGTTTGGAAACAATTCAATATTGCTGTCCAAAAAGGTTGGATGAGTTCACAATTCTACCAAGAAGGAATTAATGTCCCAGTTTTTCAACATCTCCAATATTTTTCACTTTTTCTTTCTTTTTTTTTAAACTAATCTGTTAGGTATAAAATGATACCTCAAGGTTGCTTTAATTTTCATTTAATTAAAGTGATTTAGAGCATTTTTTCTTATTATTGTAAGTTATTTAGATTTCTTCATTAAAAGCTGCCTGTTCATATGCTCTGACTTTTTATCAATTGGGGAATGACTCATTGTTATATATGCGATAAAGTTTTGATATTCATTTGTAAGATCTTTATCTGATAAACTATATTGTCCCAAATTTTCTACTTTCCCTCTGATTATGATTATGCTTATTTTGTTTCTACAATCTTTTTTTTAAATTTAATGTAATGCAAATTGTTCAATTTACATTCCGTAAAGGTCCAGACTAGGTCCTCTGAAGGGCTCAGAATAAGTCCTTGCCAGAATAAACAAAAGTCCATGCCCCATGTTGTGGGAGCCAATATGTAAAGGTCCTGTTGTCTCTCAATTGTAATCCTTCTCTGGGAGCAGGTTTCTTTTCTCTATGAATCATTTTCTCTGTTTTCTTCTTGCCCTCAAAAAGTATGGGATTGCTGGACTTGCAAATCCATGGGATGTTTTCTCCTTGACCCAATTCAGAACTGACATTCCAGACTCTAACTTCTTCTTTTATCCTCCCAGAGAATGGGCTTGGAATAACTTAGGGGCTTGTGGGGAAAATACTTCAACCAATGAACTTACTCCTCTTAAACATGTAAACTCCTCCCCAGAAGTACAAAGGGGTAAACTCCCCTTAAAGGCCAGAACCAAAGATGTGAACTAGAGAATTGTTAAGTACTGACTTAGCACTTAGTAAGAACCTAACATCTCCCCCTTTCTTTTGATTTAGAACATAGGGTGGTCATGACCTTAAAACATAAATCTGTCAATATGGGAGGTATTACACGTAATTAAATGAATTACATAAAAACATAGTAACATAATACATGTTAGAAGTATGTAACAAAAACATGATCAAATAATCATAAATTGAGAATTTATACATGTCCATAAGTCCATTGTCCATTACTCTCATCTTGTGTTAGGAAATCCAATGATTCCTGCTGGTTTTAAAGTTCTTTAACAGTCTTCTTATTAGCCATGCTCTTTCAGTGTCAGATGTTTCTTAGATTTTTTCCTTTGTTTTGAGGTCTTTCTCTTTTTCTGTCTCTCTCTGATGGACAAGGCAGATACGACTAGTTGGTACCCATCTGATTCCTTCTCCATCTGAAGAAATACAAGCAAACCCTCTCCCCCAGGCAGTTAATCTATCTGGTACCTTCCATTCACCACTTTCTGGGTCTCTCCACATTACCTGGCGATTATCTAAGGCCAATGAGCTAATCGCACTGGACACTGCCCTTCTGGTGGGTTATAAAACCTGTCTGCAGGAGCCAGTGCATCTTTGTCAAAAATTAGAAAATTAATGGTATAGACAACTAAATTTAGAAGTTCTCTAGGATTACCTGTGGCTCCCCCTTTCTTTTGTTTTTGGAGGAGTGTCTTAATGTTTCTTCTCTCTACTATTGCCTGACCTTGTGGATTAAAAGGTATGCCAGTAGTGTGTAAAATCTTATACTGCACACAAAAGTGTGCAAAATATTTAAAAGAATATGCAGGTCCATCATCTGTTTTTATTTCTTGTGGCACACCCATTATTGCAAATGCTTGGATAAGTGTTAGGATTACTAAGTGAGAACTGAGGTTTCTGGAGACGATAGCTCGCTACAGATAAGGAATTCAGTGACCACTCGGGCTGTCTCTTTTGCTGTTGGCACTGCAAAAGTGAATCCTGAAAAGGTATCTACCACCATGTGGATAAAAGACAGACGACCAAAGGATTTATAGTGGGCCAACTCCATTTGCCAGATTTCATTGGATCTCACACCATGAGGATTCTTCCTTGGAGGGAATGTAGGAGCATGGAAAGGAAGGCAAATTTTACAGCTTTTTTACTATGCTCCTAGCTTCCTCTCTTGTTATTCCACATTGTAAAGGTAAAACTCGAGCAGCTTGAAGATATTTAGAATGAGATTTTTGTGCTTCCTGAAACAAATGAGTACTGGCTAACGTAATTAAAAGGCTATCTGCCTTTGAATTTCCATCAAAAATAGGACCTGGAAGTCCACTATGTGAGTGGACATGCAAGATATAAATCTTGCTTGGATGCTTTCTCACTTGCTCTTGAAGTTCCTTAAAGAGCTGATAAATATTAGAGGCTGCACATTTTATTTAGGCTGTGGCAATTCTTTGTACTACACCTACTGAATAGGCTGAATCAGTAATTATATTTATGTCTCCTGGGTAATAAGTAAGAGCTAGCATGATAGAAAATAATTCATTCTGCTGAGTGGACTGAAAAGGATTCCTGACTACTCTCTTTATGGTTAAATCATGAGAGTATACAGCACAAATATTTTCTTTGGAGGCATCTGTAAAGATTGTTGGTCCTTTAAGAGGAACCTTAGAAACCTTTTCTTCAAAAGCCCATCGCCAATTATGTAGTAGCCGGGTTATCTTTAACGAAGACCCATGTGCAAAATTTGGAACTGTGGAGGCTGGGTAGAAATTCAAACATATTTTTATTTACTCATCAGGCAGTTAACCTATCTAATTTCCTTCTATTTACCACTTTCTAAATCTCTTCTCTTCATCTGGCATTTACATTATAGCTGTCCCTGTGGCAAAACTGTCCATTCATATCTTTTATAAGGCTCTTTTTTATCCTCTCAGAGAATGGGCATGGAATAACTTAGGGGATTTTGGGAAAAATACTTCAACCAATGCTCCTCTTAAACATGTAAACTCCTCCCCAGAAGTCCAAAGGGTTAAACTCTCCTTAAAGGCCAGAACCAAAGGTGTGTGAACTTGAGAATTTTTAAGTGCCGACTTAGCACTTAGTAAAAACCAAACAACACTCCACACTGCTTTCAATATCTTCTTTTTCCACAATTCATTTATCCATAAGTATAATAAATTAATATGTGCAATTTTCTTTTCTTTTTTTTTTTTTTTTTGTAAAATCTTGCTTTGTGCCTTATACATTTTGGTATGGTAAAGATAAATGCTTTGAGATATTTTTCCATTGCCACTTTCTGCCATTCTTTCTAACTCACCCCCCCCTTTTTTTTTTTTTTTTTACCAAATAATAAATGCTTATTCCAAAATCCTGTCTTTACCTTTTCCTAATATGTTATCATGTTTAATTGCTGATATATATATGTGTGTGTGTGTGTGTGTGTGTGTGTGTATGTATATTGTATGTCTATTCTATTGATCATCTCTTTTATTTCTTATCGAGTATCAGAAAATTTTAATAATTACTGGCTCATAATATAATTTAAGATCAGGCAAACTAAATCCCCTAAGTATATGCCTTAGCATTTGTTGTCCCCAATGTATGGATTAGTCTCCATCTATACTTCTTAAATTTTCTAGCTTTTTTCTAGATTCGGTTCAAAATTCAAAATTCATCTTCTGTCAGATTCATTTCTCCCTGCTTTTAGTACATTCCCTCTATCATTACATTCCATATAATATCTATATGTATAAATTACATATAATAGGTATATAATATATATAATATGTATAATTCATATGTATATAGTACGATCTATATCTCCTATTAAAATGTGAATTCAGAGGTAGAGGGGCCACAGGTAGTATGTCCATGTTTCTTTTTATCAGGAATGCTTGTCAAATAGTAAATGATTAATAATTGTTTATTGACTGAGATCAAGTTTATCCAATATATTTTGTGTTAAAGGAGAAGGTGGGATTCAGGAACTTGGAATTGTGTAAGTTTACATGATTTCTCCAAATCACATAGTAAGTAGAAATGTCAGTATTTGAATGTAGATTAATTGACTCCACCTTTGGTCTTCTTCCCACTATAGTATACTGCCCCTTACAAAAAAAAAAAAAAAAAAAAAAAAAAGTCTCAGAATACTCCTCGGAACTCTGAAAAGCTAAGTGACTTGCTTATGTTCACACAACTCAGATATATTAGAGACACAATTTGAAACTGACTCTCATTGACCACAAATCCAGTTATTTATCCATTATATCCTTACTGCTTTTTTATGCCTAAAGATAAGGTGATGATTATCAATTTTAAAACATTTGGCAAAAAGAGGAGTGATGAACAAAATTAGAAGACTATATAGGAATAATGTAGGGGTGGAGAGGAATGTCCAATGACTTCCCTTCCATTCTTCATTTATTTGAATCTGTATTTGTTGTTAGCTGAATTTAAAATGATCCATAATAGGCATAAAGGAAATCTCACTCTCCTAATTATCCCTTTATAACTTAACTATAGGGATTGAAAGTCAAAGTTTAGATTTCCGGCCAAGATAGCAGCGAGGAAGTGCACAGTTGCTTGAGCTCCACATTTTCTCTCAGAATTTACTTCATGACAAGCCTCGGAATTAATGCTTGACCGAAAAAAAAAAAAAAAAAACCCACAAATAATTACCAACAGAAGACATCCTTGAAATTTGCCAGAAAAGGTCAATGTTTGCTCAGGGGAGGGGAACGAACAGACTGGGCACAGGCTGAGGGCAAGCAGCGAAGCGAGGCAGGCACCTCACACTGCTTAGATAGAAACGGGAGGGGGGTGATCTCTGCCATTTCTGTGGAACGACCTATACCCCAGTGTGGATATTCCATCTTGGCAGGAAGCCAGGATCAGCAGAGAAGGTGTAAAGAATAAAAACCCTGAAAGCTAGCAATTCTCAACCTGGCTACCTCCACCCACACCCAGAGTGACTCAGTGGTTCTTAGAACCTCAGTGTGCAGAAGCAGCACTTGGCCATTGCTGTCCTGCTAGTGCCTTGCTGCTGTCTCCTGCAGTCTGTAGAGGAAGCCCAGAGTAACACCATCCAGCCCCATCTCCCATCAGAAACAGACCAATTGATTCCCTTGTCAATTTGTTTTCTTTGATTCCTCTCTGACAAAATGAACAAAAAAATTTAAAAGTGCTCTAACCATTGACAGCTTCTGTATGGATAGAGAGCAGACTTCAAACCCTGAGGAGACTAAAAGCAGACTGTCTCCAGAGGAATCCCCTAAGGGACATATGATCTCCTCCTCAATACACAAGACTCTCATAGAGGAAATCAAAAAGTCTCTAACAAGAGAGCTAGAAGAGAAATGAGAAAAGGAAAGGGAAGCTTGGCAAGAGAGTCTGGAGAAGTCACCCAGAGTGGATAAAGAGATCAAATCATTGAGAAATAAAATGAGTGAGTTGGAAAAAGAAAACAGCTCTCTAAAAAATAAAATTGATGAAATAGAAAAAAATTCCATAAAAGAAAAAAACTCATTTAAAAACTCAATTGGACATTTACAAAAAAATATAAAAAAGTGAGTGAAGAAAATACATTATTAAATATTAGAATCGAACAAGTAGAAATGAATGACTCAAGGAGAAACCAAGAAGTAGTCAAGAAAAACAAGAAAAATGAAACAATTGAAAAGAATGTCAAGTACCTGATTGGAAATACAACAGAGCTGGAAAACAGATCCAGGAAAGACGATTTGATAATAATTAGATTCCCTGAAAAATGTGAGGGAAAAAAGAGCCTGGACATTATTTTCCAGGAAATTATCAAAGAGACCTGCCAAGACGTTTTAGAAACAGAGGGTAAAATAGACATTGAAAAAATTTATTGATCATCTACTGAAAGGGACCCTGAAATCAAAACACCAAGAAATATCGTGGCCAAGTTCAAGAACCATCACACAAAGGAAAAAAAATATTGGAAGCTGCTAGAAAAAAAGCAATTCAGATAAAGAGGAGTCACAATAAGGGTAACCCAGGATCTAGCAGCATCTACACTAAAGGAATGAAGGGCCTGAAATACGATATTCTAAAAAGTTAAGGAACATGGTATGCAGCCAAGAATAACTTACCCAGCAAAAATGAGCATCGTTTTCCAGGGAAGAAGATGGACATTTAACGCAATAAATGAATTCTATCTATTCTTGATAAAAAAAAAACAGATCTACAAAAAAATTTTGATCTTCAAATACAGAACTCAAGAGATTTCTAAAAAGATAAAAATAAATCTTGAGAATGATGTTTCTTCCATAAAGATATGTAAAGAACACAAGTATAATTTCTTCTAGAAACTAGAGGTGGAAAGTAAATTCTATCCTAAAAAGGGTAAAGTGGTGGTACTACATCCCATGAAGAGGCAAAGGTTACCTTTTATATCTGAGAGAAAAAAAAAAAAAGAGGGGGAAGAACATAGTGTGTATCAATAGACATATTCGATTAATGGTGAAACTTCTTCCATTTCATTGAAAACTGGGAGGGAAGGAGTAAGCTAAGTGGACTGGAATACAGAAATTGTGAGGAAAAGGGGTAAAATAGGGAAAGGAACTTTAAGGTGGGAGAGGGATAATGAAAAGGGAGGGCTGTGAAAAGCAAGTGGTATTCAAAAGTTTAATATTGGGTAGGGGGGTAAGAGGGAAGGAAAGGAGAAAAGCCTAAGCAGCGGTTAAGAGGATGGCAAGCAATATAAAATTAGTCATTCTAACTATAAATGTGAATGGGGTAAACTCCCCCCAAAAGATAAAGCAGTTAGCAGACTAGATTAAAAGCCAGAATCCTACTATATGTTATTTACAGGAAATGCACCCGAAATAGGGTGATACATTAAGAATAAAGGTAAAAGAGTGGAGCAGAATCTACTATGTTTCAGGTGAAGCCAAAAAAGCAGGGGTAGCCATCCTCATCTCAGATCAAGCAAAAAAAAAATGATCTAATTAAAAGAGATAAAGAAGGGCATTATATCTTGCTAAAGGGTAGCATAGATAATAAAGCAGTATCAATATTAAACATATAAACACCAGGTAGGGCACCATCTAAATTCTTAAAAGAGAAATTAAGAGAGCTGCAAGAAGAAATATACCGTAAAACTATATTAGTGGGAGATCTCAACCTTGCATTCTCAGAATTAGATAAATCAAACTACAAAATAAATAAGGAAGAAGTTAAAGAGGTAAATAGAATACTAGAAAAGTTTGATATGATAGATCTTTGGTGAAAGCTAAATGGAGACAGAAAGGAGTACACTTTCTTCTTAGCAGTTTGTGGAACCTATACAAAAATTGATCATATACTAGGACATAAAAACCTCAAAATCAAATGTAGTAAGGCAGAAATCATAAATGCATCCTTTTCAGACCACAATGCAATGAAAATTACATTTAATAAAAAGCAAGGGGAAAATAGACCAAAAAATAATTTGAAACTAAATAATCTCATCCTAAAGAATGACTGGGTGAAACAGCAAATCATAGACATAATTAATAACTTCACCCAAGAAAATGACAATAATGAGACATCATACCAAAATGTGTGGGATACAGCCAAAGCAGTAATAAGGGGAAGTTTTATATCTCTACAGGCCTACGTGCATAAAATAGAGAAAGAGAAGGTCAACTAATTGGGCTTACAACTAAAAATGCTAGAAAAGGAACAAATTAAAAACCACCAGACAAACACAAAACTTGAAATTCTGAAAATAAAAGGTGAGATTAATGAAATTGAAAGTAATAATACTATTGAAGCAATTAATAAAACTAAAAGTTGGTTCTATGAAAAAAAAAACAAACAAACAAAAAAAAAAAAAAACAAAATAGACAAACCCTTAGTAAATCTGATTGAAAAAAGGAAAGAGGAAAAGCAAACTCTTAGTCTTAAAAATGAAAAGGGAGAACTTGCCACTAATGAAGAGGAAATTAGAACAATAATTAGGAGCTACTTTGCCCAACTTTATGCCAACAAATTCGACAACTTAAATGAAATGGAAGAATACGTTCAAAAATATAGCTTGCCCGGATTACCAGAGGAAGACGTAAGTAGTCTAAATAGTCCCATCTCAGAAAAAGAAATAGAACAAGATATTAACCAACTTCCTAAGAAAAAATCCCCAGGACCAGATGGATTTACATGTGAATTATACCAAACATTTAAAGAACAATTAACTCCAATGTTATATAAACTGTTTGAAAAAATAGGGATTGAAGGAGTCCTACCAAATTCTTTTTATGACAAAGATATGGTACTGATACCTAAACCAGGAAGGCTAGAAACAGAGAAAGAAAATTATAGACCAATCTCCCTAATGAATATTTATGCTAAAATCTTAAACAAAATATTAGAAAAAAGACTACATAAAGTCATCCCCAGGATAATACACTATGACCAAGTGGGATTTATACCAGGAATGCAGGGCTGGTTCAATATTAGGAAAACTATAATAGACTGTATCAATTACCAAATTAACAAAAACCATATTATCATCTCAATAGATGCAGAAAAAGCATTTGATAAAATCCAACATCCATTCCTAGTAAAAACGCCTGAGAGTATAGGAATAAATGGACTATTCCTTAAAATAATGAGGAGCATATATTTAAAACCCTCAGTAAACATCATATGTAATGGTAATAAATTGGAGCCTTTCCCAGTAAGATGAGGAGTGAAACACGTTTGTCCAGTATCATCATTACTATTCAATATTGTACTAGAAACGCTAGCCTCGGCAATAAGAGCCAAGAAAGAGATTAAAAGTATTAGAGTAGAAAATGAGGAAATCAAACTATCACTCTTTGCAGATGATATGCTGATATACTTAGAGAATCCCAAAGACTCTTGTGAAAAGCTATTAGAAATAATTCAGAACTTTAGCAAAGTTGCAGGATACAAAATAAATCCACATAAATCCTCAGCATTTTTATACATGATCAACACAATCCAATAGCAAGAGATACAAAGAGAAATTCCATTCAAAATAACTGTCGATAGTATAAAATATTTGGCAATATATCTACCAAAGTAAAATCAGGAATTATATGAGCAAAATTACAAAACACTTGCCACAAAAATAAAGTCAGATTTAAATAATTGGAAGAATATTAAATGGTCTTGGCTAGGATGAGCAAATATAATCAAGATGACAACAGTCCTAAATTAATCTATTTATTTAGTGCTATACCAATCAGACTCCCAAGAAACTATTTTAATGACATAGAAAAAATAACAAAATTAATATGGAAGAAAAAAGGTCGAGAATTTCAAGGGAATTAATGAAAAAAAGTCAAATGGTGGTGGCCTAGCTGTATCTGATCTAGAACTATATTATGAAGTAGCAGTCACTAAAACCATTTGGTATTGGCTAAGAAATAGACTAGTCGATCAGTGGAATAGGTTAGGTTCACAGGACAAGATAGTGAATAAAAATAGCAATCTAGTGTTTGACAAACCCAAATATCCCAACTTTTGGGATAAGAATTCATTATTTGACAAAAACTGCTGGGAAAACTGGAAATTAGTATGGCAGAAACTAGGCATGGACCCACACTTAACACCACATACTAATATGAGATCAAAATGGGTCCTTGATTTAGGCATAAAGAATGAGATCATAAATAGATTAGAGGAACAGGGGATGGTTTACCTCTCAGACTTGTGGAGGAGGAAGGAATTTGTGACCAAAGGAGTACTAGAGATCATTATTGATCACAAAATAGAAAATTTGATTGCATCAAATTAAGAAGCTCTTGTAAAAACAAAACTAATGCAAACAAGATTAAAAAGGAAGTAATAAATTGGGAAAACATTTTTATAGGTAAAGGTTCTGATAAAGGCATCATCTCCAAAATATACAGAGAATTGACTCTAATTTATAAGAAATCAAGCCATTCTCCTATTGACAAATAGTCAAATAATGATGAATGTTGGAGGGGATGTGGGAAAACTGAGACATTGATGCATTGCTGGTGGAGTTGTGCAAGAATCCAACCATTGTGGAGAGCAATCTAGAATTAAGCCCCAAAAGTTATCAAACTGTGCATACCCTTTGATGTACCAGTACTAGTATTAGTAGTAGTATTTCCCAAGGAAATACTAAAGAAGGGAAAGGGACCTGTATGTGCCAAACTGTTTGTGGCAGCCCTTTTTGTAGTGGCTAGAAACTGGAAAATGAATGGATGTCCATCAATTGGAGAATGGTTGGGTAAATTATTTTATATGAATGTTATGGAATATTATTTTTCTGTAAGAAATGACCAGCAGGATGAATAAAGAGAGGCTTAGAGAGACTTACATCAACTGATGCTGAGTGAAATGAGCAGAAATAGGAGATCATTATACATTTCAACAACAATACTATATGAGGATGTATTCTGATGGAAGTGGATATCTTCAACATAGAGAAGAAATAATTCAATTAAAATTGATCAATGATGGACAGAATCAGCTACACCCAGAGAAGGTACCCTGGGAAATGAGTGAAAACTGTTAGCATTTTTTGTTTTTCTTCCCAGGTTATTTTTACCTTTGGAATCCAATTCTTCATTTGCAACAATAACAACAACAAAATTCGTTTCTGCACATATTTATATTTTACCTAGGATATACTATAACACATTTAAAATATATGGGAATGCTAGCCATCTAGGGAAGGGAGTGGAGGGAAGGAGGGGAAAATTCAGAACAGAAGGGAGTACAAGGGATAATGTTGTAAAAATATTACCTATGCATATGTACTGTCAAATAATGTTATAATTATAAAATTAATAAAGAAAAGAAAGGTAAAGTTTATAGGAATACCAATTGGAGATCTCTTTAAGTATAAGCTCTATTTATCCCCATGCTCATTTTTATTTGTGAATCATGTCATCAAAACGCCTGTTATGCTGACATTTATGCAAATTCTAAGTAGTGTCTAGTTTCTGGTGTTATGTTTAATTGTTAGGGCTCATCATTTATGTGAATCTGCAATGTGGTAAAAAAAAATGCCAGTGGTTGTAGCCTAGATTTCAATTCATTTCTATCTTTAACTTGATTTATGAACTAGGAAAAGTCACATCACCTATTTTATTCTCTTTCAAATGTATAAAAATAAATTATTTTAAATAGATACTAGATAATACTCAACACTGGATTATCGATTTGTGAGATTTTTACTAGAAAGGACAAGAATAAGGATGAGTAGTGGGTCTCCATTTTTATCAGATAAGGATTATAATTAAATATATTTCAAAATGTGAAATGATCACTCCCCTCCAAGCTTTTGTTTATTTCTGATATGCCTTCCTAATACATGTAACTGTTCCCTTAATTTATCCTTTTGGTGAAGTTTAAAGTTCTAAGATAAAACAAAAATTTCATTTCCCTTCTTTACCACCTACTACTCAATTAACTAAATACAAATGAAATATCAATTAATCAAAATGTTAATTTATTCATGAAGTTCTTGTGTATGTGTAAGAGTGAGTGTGTATAGAAACTAAAAATGAGCAGACATCTATGTGTTACCTTTAATTTTGTTAAGTACAATGTAAGGGTGTTGAAAAGATGAAAGATGTTAAATGATATAGTTCAACAGCCTACATATTCTTGATTTTAGATGAGGGCATATTAAGTCAATATAATATGTGTATATATATATATATATATATATATATATATATATATATATATATATATATACATACGTATATATATGTATATGTATATATACATATATATACGTATATATATGTATATATATATATACACACACACATATATATACATATATACACACACACACACACACACACACACACATATATATATATATTCTCTACCCTTTTCTTTAAGTTGACATTTAAGCTATTCTGATATATATTTTCAAGTCCTAACATCTGGATTTATATAGTTAATAATCTGATTAAAGAGAATAAAATATCCAGGCCAAATTTCCAATTATTATTTCTTAATTAAGCCATTTGACCTGCTTAAATGAATCCATGTAAAGATTCAGTGGTTTCAAAACAAAAAGGGGCTTAGAGGCCAGAGTGAAGGAATAAAATTATAAATTAGCAAAAGAAAATGCAAACTCATGGGGGAAATGAGACAGAACTAGCCATGAATATGAAAACTAACTAGCATGGAACAAAATATGAATAATCATGGAGATTTTCAAGGTTTAATGAGCATCTTCTTTAGCTTTTAAAAAGACCTGCTTTTGAAAGGTTTAAAACTGAGTTAAAAGGATGTTTGAAAAGTAGAGAATAAATCATCATCTTTATATATGAATTGGTTTCTTGCTTTACTAATTGGCTAGTCTGATTAAAATGTTAAAAAATAAGATTGTAAGAGAAAGAATAGAGTGTTGGGAAAATAAATCAAAATTCATACTAATGAGTAATTTTCTGATAACTAATAAAAGAACTTCTGAACATCATAAGATACTAGGATAATAGTACTTTGGCAAGAATTAGACAGATTTGTTCAGGCTAAGGAAAGAAATATAAAAACAATAGACTGGAATGGATTCAAAAAAGAGTAACCCCATGAAAGGGACAACAATATATGTCATATGTGGTTTATTTAAAGGACTTTAATTGTTTATTGTGGGGAAGTGAAGAATAAGGGGAAATATAATCACATCAATCATAAAATAGTTGAAGTATGAGATATTTTGTATGGTACTTGTATGGAAAAATATTTAGGCTTGATAAAAGGAAATATTATCTATCAATTATTGCTATACAAAAGTGGAATGAATAGTTTCAGTAGTGTATGTGGTGTATTTCCTATAATTTTAAATCTTTAAGTAAAAAGTATTCAATCACTTTTGGGATATATGGTATGGTTTGTACTTGATGACTACTGAAATACTTTTCAGGCATAATATTCTCTAATTTTGTAATGTAATAGAGTTTGCATTGATCTCACAATTGAATTCAAAGTCTGCTTTCTACTTCTGTGACACAGGACAAATCACTTTATCCTATGAAGCAATCTGAAAGCTAAAACAATCAATGTAGATGACCTGTAAGCTCCCTTCCAGTTTAGGTCTAGGATCTTATGATTTAGAACATGGTTTTGCTCTTTCCCGGTCTTCCCTCTGGATATATGTATATATGTGCATATTTATATATTCATGCAAACATGCATGTATGTATATATGTATACAGGAATATTCCTTAGGGTAGGGGCTACCTTTTGCTTATTTGTTTCGTCTTATTTTTACTTTTCTCTGTATCTTTGTATCCCTTACTGTAAGAAGCATTTAATAAATGTTTGATGGCTTAGGATTAATTGGCTTTGCCAGTCTGTCCCTGGATCTTCAGTAATTCCATTGATTTGTGTGACCTCATTGATGAAAATACTCATTTGATTTGTCCTGAATACAGACAACTGGTATCTTATCAGACCATGAAATTTTTATATGCTCCTGAAAGTCCTCCACAGATAATTCATTCAATTTGACTGAAACCTTCTTGTGGTTTGTTTACAAGTATTATATGAAATGATGCCTCTCTTTGCCCTTGGAGGTTCATAATGGAATGTACTCTGCCAACTCATTTCTTACTTTCTCTAAGGAAATTACGTGAATCTATTTATTAATACATCTTTTGTTTTGTTTTGCCCTTATTTTACTTAGCATAAGGAAATAAATGTCATTATTTTGATTGTTTCAATGAATAAATACAGCAGACATATATATATGTATGTCTCAAGCACCTACCATGTTCCTATCATTGGACCTGGAGCTATGGCTCTAAAGACTTCTATAATTTAGTTCTTGCCCTTGAGAAGTTTATCATTAATTAATTGGTAATTATTTATTTAGCACCTAATGTAGCTAGGAGCTCTGCTTTAAATTCCAGGGATTTTTTTTTATTTGATCACATGGTAGTTCATACTTTATTCAGATAACACATTTTAGTCACATTAAAATTACCTTAAACAAGTCAAGGCTAATAGAATGTGTTATTTTTTTTCAATTTCTTTTATTTTTCCAAATACATCTAATTTTCAATATTTTTTAAAAATTTAAATTCTAAAACCTTTTTTATTTTCAAAACATATGCATAGACAATTTTTCAACATTGACCCTTACATAGACTCATGTTTCAGATTTTCCACTCCTTCCCCCAAATTCCCTCTCCTAGATGGCAAGCAATCCAATATATATTATATATGTTAAATCCAATATGTGTAAATATATACTATTCTCTTGCTGCACAAGAAAAATCAGATAAAAAGGAAAGTAATTAAGAAAATAAAATACAAATGAAAAACAACAAAGAGTGAGAATGTTATTTTGTGATATAGATTCAGTTCTCACAGTTCTGTCTCTGGGTGTGGATAGCTCTTTTTGTCACAAAATCATTGGCAGTGGCATCATTCATCTCATTGTTGAAGAGTCATATTTATCAGAATTGATTGTCATATAATATTGATGTTGCCATGTACAATGATCTTCTGGTTCTGTTCATTTCATTTAGCATCAGATCACATATGTCTCTCCAAGCCTTTCTGAAATCGTCCTGCTGATCATTCCTTACATAACATTCATATACCATAACTTATTCAGCCATTCTCCAACTGATGGTCATCCTTTCAGTTTCCAGGCTCTTGCCACTATGAAAAGGGCTGGTGCAAACATTTTTTCACATGTGGGTCCCTTTCCCTCCTTTATATACCTCTTTATATACACTGCTGGATCAAAGGGTATGCTCAGTTTGATAACTTTTTGAGCATAGGTCCAAATTGCTCCCCAGAATGGTTGCATTCCTTCACAGTTCCACCAACAATGTATCAGTATCCCAGTTTTCCCACATCCCCTCCTAACATTTGTCATCATTACTTCCTGTCATCTTAGCCAATCTGACAGGTGTGTAATGATACCTCAGAGTTGTCTTAGTTTGCATTTCTCTGATCAATAGTGATTTAGACCACCTTTTCATATGATTAGATATGGCTTTTAATTTTTTCATCTGAACATTGTCTGTTCATATCTTTTGAGCATTTAACAATTAGAGAATGGCTTGAATTATTATAAAATTGATTCAATTTCCCATATATTTAAAATTTAGTTCTTTAACAAAACCATTAAATGTAAACAGTTTTCCTGATTTATTGCTTCCCTTCTGAACTTGTCTGTGTTAGTTTTGTTTATACAAAAACATTTTTAGCTTAATATAATCAAAATAAAATATATTTTTTTCAATTATGACTTCCAGTTCTTCTTTGAACACAAATTTCTTCCTTCTTCATAGATCTGAGAGGCAAACTATCCCATGTTCTTCTAATTTGCTTATAACATCACTATGTTTAAATCATGAAATAATTTGACCTTATTTTGGTATGTGGTGTTAGGTGTGGGTCAATGCCTACTTTCTTTCATACTAGTTTCCAATTTTTCCAGCAATTTTTGTCAAATAAGGAGTTGTTATTCCAAACACTGGAGTCTTTGGTTTTGTCAAACACTACATTGCTATAGTTAAATTGCACCTATTTCACTGATCAAATACTCTATTCTTAGCTAGTACCGAATGGATTTAATGGCCATCACTTTGTAATGTAGTTTTAGATCTGGTATAGCTATGCTACCTTAATTTGCAAATTTTTCATTAATTCCCTTGAAATTCTTGATCTTTTATTCTTCCAGATTATTTTTTTTTATTATTTTTACAGGTCTGAAAATTTTTCTTGGGAATTTGATTGGTATGGCATTAAATAAATAGATTAATTAGATAATATTGTCATTTTCATTTTATTCTCTCTGCTTTCCCAAGAACACGTGGTATTTTCCCAACTGATCCAATCTGACTTTATTTGTGGAAAGTATTTTGTAGTTGTATTTTGTAGTTCCTGACTTTCCTGTGGCAGATAGATTCTCAAATATTTTATGCTGTTGATAGTTATTTTGATTGTAATTTCTTTTTGTATCTCATTGCTGAACTTTGTTGGTAAAACATAAACATGGTGATGGTTAATATAGATTTATTTTGTATCCTGCAAACTTGCTGAAGTTGTGAATTGTTTTTGGTAGTTTTTTAGTTCATTCTCTAGGGTTCCCTAAGTATACCATTTGGTTTCCTCATGACCTACTCTACTTCCTTTAATCTCTTTTTCTTCTCTTATTGCCAAAACTAACATTTCTAATACAATACTGAATAGTAATGGCAATAGTGGGTGACTGGGTTTCACTCCTGATCTTATTGGGAATAGTTCTAGTTTGTCCTGAATACATATAATGCTTGTTGATATTTGTAAATAGATGCTGCTAATCATTTTACAGAAAATTCCTTTTATTCCTACACTCTCTAGTATTTTTCATAGGAATGGATGTTGGATTTTATCAAATGTTTTTTCTGTATCTACTGAGATAATTGTATAATTTTTTAAAGTTTTTTTTCATTAATATAGACAAGTATTCTAATAGTTTTCCTAATATTGAATCATCCCTGAATTCCATGTATAAATCTTAATTGGTCATAATTATTTTACTGGGGATGACATTCTGTAATCTAGTTGCTAATATTTTATTTAAGATTTTTGCATCTATATTCATTAGGGAAACTGATATATAATTTTCTTTCTCTGTTTTCACTATATGTGGTTTACCTATCAGCACCATATCTGTGTCATAAAATTAATTTTCTTTACCTATTTCTTCAAATAGTTTATATAGGGGGGCGGAGCCAAGATGGCGGAGAAGAAACACACGACTCAGTGAACGTCCTCACTCCCTCACAACCAATTAGATAAATTAAGTCTCAAAATCAGCTCAGGACTGATAGATACCACAAGGACTGGAAGCACGACTTACCAGCTGAAGAGAATCTGGAGTTTCAACAGGAAAGGTCAGTTCTCAGGGGAGGAATAAGAAAGACCAGCACAGACGGTGGGGTAGGGGCACACTGCGCCCATTGCGCTGGGAAGGGCTCTGGGATCAGAGAAGCCACTGAGGTAAAGGAATCTGGCACAGGCTGTTAGCTCTTCTCTGCTAATTATTTAGCAGTTCAGAAGAGAAAGCCAAAATATTTTAAAACTCAGATTAGATTTTCCCCGATCCTGGAGGGTGACTCAGCAAATCTCTTGGCACCAGGGGGTGTGGCCACAGCTACCTCCTGAGAATAGTTAAGAGACTGACAAGTGGGTGGATACGGCCCAAGGCAACACACACTGCCTAGCTTAGCTGGAGGGAGTGGAACTCAGCTCCAGGAAGTCCCAGAGAAGCGGAACCTTTGAACTAGGGACCACGGTTTCTGGCAGACACTTCCAGTTTGAGCGCAGGGGCTTCTCACGTCACCTGCTGCAGACATTCACTCCCCACCCGGACACATAGGCTGGGCTTCCTGCAGTCTTCACTATTCTACGCCCTCGAAGCACAGTAGTGCTAATCACCTCTGAGGCACCTCCAGGGAGGGGATGGGGAACTCTCTCCCAGAGCTCTATCTTAGCTAAGGCGCAGGAGCCCCTGCATCCATCCGGTCTGGGAGGAAGCTGGTAAAGAAGTAAATAATTTCCTACCCCAGGGACAGACCCCAAAACATTTTTTAAGTATGAGCAAAAAAGCTAGAAAAACTATAGATTCCTTCTATACAGAGAAAGAGCGGGTATCCAACCCCGAGGAAGTTAACAGCAAAGATTCAGAAGATAACAACCTAAAGGGGAACGATTCCTGCCCCCCATCACATAACTCTCTCCTAGAAGAAGCTCTTAAAAAATTGAGGGAGATCGAAGAAAAATGGGGAAAAGAAAGGGAAGTTATGATAGAGAATAACAACGTCCTGAAATTGGAGTTGGAAAAAATAAAGAATTCACAGGAGATGCAGGGAAACAAAATTAGTGAATTAGAAAAGGTTAAAAAAACACAGGAAAGTAGGATTTCTGAATTGGAAAAGATAAAAAAGTCTCAAGAAAATAGAATTTCTGAATTGGAAAAAGAAAATAATTCTCAAAAAAAAAAATTAGGGAAATGGAAAAAAATTCAATAGAGCAAAATAATTCATTTAAAAACGAAATTGGGCATTTACAAAAAGAACTAAAAACTGTGAAAGAAGAAAATAACTCCTTAAAAGTCAGGATGGAACAAATAGAAATGAATGATTCACAGAGAACCCAAGAATCAGTCAAACAAAACAAAAAAAAATGAGAAGCTGGAGAACAACGTCAAATACTTACTGGGAATATCTATAGACCTGGAAAATAGATCTAGGAGAGATAATCTGCGGATTATTGGACTTCCAGAAAACTATGACCAAAAAAAGAGCCTAGATTCTATTTTACAGGAAATTATCAAAGAGAACTGTCCAGAGATAATAGAAACAGAAGGGAAAGTAGATGTGGAAAGAATTCATCGAACTCCTTCTGAAATAGACCCTAAAAAAAGAACACCACGGAATATTGTGGCTAAGCTGCAGAATTACCACACAAAGGAGAAAATCCTGCAAGCAGCTAGAAAAAAAACAATTTAAATACCAAGGTGCCACAATAAGGGTCACCCAAGATCTGGCTGCCTCCACATTAAAAGATAGAAGGTCCTGGAACCTGATATTCCGTAAGGCAAAAGATCAAGGACTGCAACCAAGAATGAACTACCCAGCTAAGTTTAGCATCTTTTTCCATGGAAGAAGATGGTCATTCAATGAAACAGAGGAATTCTATATGTTTCTAAGAAAAAAAACAGACTTAAACAAAAAATTTGATCTACATCCACAAGACTGAAGAGAAACAGAAAAAGGTACACAGAACCCTTGAGAACTGTAACTCTGTTGTGGGTATATAAAAAATACTCAAGGATAATTTGATTTTACTGATATAAAAGAAAAAAAGGGGGGTGTAGTAAAGGGAAGGAGTGATAAAAAGAGGGAAACTACATCCCAGGAAGAGACATAGAAAATACACCATATCTGAGGGAACTTAGTGAGGGGGAGAATCATTGTGTGAATCTTACTCTCATCAGAAGAGGCTCAAAGAGTAAATAATTAACATATTTGTTTTTCAGAGAATTTTCTCTCGCCTCATTAAAAGGGGGGAGAGGAAAAGGGAAAAGGAAAAGGAGAATAAGTGAAGGGACTTGGAGGGAGGGGGGAGGGATCCTAAAAAAAAAAAAAAAAAAAAGAGGGAGGGTTGCGCGTCACAAGGGGGGTCTGTAAATTAAATATCGGGGAGGGGGATCAGGGGGGTCAAGGGAAAAAAGCATAATCTGGGGATAATACGATGGCAGGAAATACAGAATTAGTAATTTTAACTGTAAATGTAAATGGGATGAACGATCCCATCAAACAGAGACGGATAGTAGATTGGATCAAAAAGCAGAAACCTACAATATGTTGCCTACAGGAAACACACTTAAAGCAGGGAGATACATAGAGAGTAAAGGTAAAAGGTTGGAACAGAGCCTATTATGCTTCAGGTAAAGCCAAAAAAGCAGGGGTAGCTATCCTTATCTCAGATCAAGCAAAAGCAGAAGTAGATCTCGTTAAAAAAGATAAGGAAGGAAACTATATCCTGCTGAAAGGTAGCATAAATAATGAAGCCATATCAATACTAAACATATATGCACCAAGTGGTATAGCATCTAACTTTCTAAAGGAAAAGTTAAGAGAACTGCAAGAAGAAATAGACAGTAAAACTATAATAGTGGGAGATCTCAACCTTGCACTCTCAGATTTAGACAAATCAAACCACAAAACAAACAAGAAAGAAATTTAAAAAGTAAATAGAACATTAGAAAAACTAGGTATGATAGACCTTTGGAGAAAACTGAATGGCAATAGGAAGGAATATACTTTCTTCTCAGCAGTTCATGGATCCTATACAAAAATTGACCATATACTAGGACATAAAGATCTCAAAATTAAATGTAGGAAGGCAGAAATAATAAATGCCTTCTTCTCAGATCACAATGCAATAAAAGCTACATTCAGTAAAAAGTTAGGGGTAAATAGACCAAAAAGTAATTGGAAACTGAATAATCTCATCTTAAAGAATGACTGGGTGAAAGAGCAAATTATAGAAACAATTAACAATTTCACCCAAGATAATGATAATGATGAGACATCATATCAAAATCTTTGGGATGCAGCTAAAGCGGTAATAAGGGGAAATTTTATATCTTTAGAGGCTTATTTGAAGAAAATTGAGAAAGAGAAGATTAACGAATTGGGGTTACAACTTAAAAGGCTAGAAAAAGACCAAATTATAAACCCCCAACCAAAAATTAAACTCGAAATACAAAAATTAAAAGGAGAAATCAATAAAATTGAAAGTAAAAAAACTATTGAATTAATAAATAAAACCAAGAGTTGGTTTTATGAAAAAGCCAATAAAATAGATAAACCTTTGGTAAATTTGATCAAAAAAAAGAAAGAGTAAAATCAAATTGATAGTCTTACAAATGAAAAGGGGGACCTTTCCACCAATGAAGAGGAAATTAGAGAAATAATAAGGAGTTACTTTGCCCAACTTTATGCCAATAAATTTGATAACTTAAGTGAAATGGATGACTTTCTCCAAAAATATAGGCTCCCTAGATTAACAGAGGAGGAGATAAATTGCTTAAATAGTCCCATTTCAGAAAAAGAAATAGAACAAGCTATTAATCAACTCCCCAGGAAAAAATCCCCAGGGCCAGATGGATTCACATGTGAATTCTACCAAACATTTAAAGAACAATTAGCCCCAATGTTATATAAATTATTTGAAAAAATAGGGGATGAAGGAGTCCTACCAAATTCCTTTTATGACACAGACATGGTACTGATACCTAAACCTGGTAGATCGAAAACTGAGAAAGAAAATTATAGACCAATCTCCTTAATGAATATTGATGCTAAAATCTTAAATAAGATATTAGCAAAAAGACTTCAGAAAATCATCTCCAAGATAATACACTATGATCAAGTAGGATTTATTCCAGGAATGCAGGGCTGGTTTAATATTAGGAAAACTATTAATATAATTGACCATATTAATAATCAAATTAATAAGAACCATATGATCATCTCAAAAGATGCAGAAAAAGCATTTGACAAAATCCAACATCCATTCCTACTAAAACCTCTTGAGAGTATAGGAATAAATGGATTATTCCTTAGAATAATCAGGAGTATATATTTAAGACCGTCAGTAAGCATAATATGCAATAGAAATAAACTGCAACCTTTCCCAGTAAGATCAGGAGTGAAACAAGGTTGCCCACTATCACCATTACTATTCAATATAGTACTAGAAACGCTAGCCTCGGCAATAAGAGCCGAGAAAGAGATTCAAGGAATTAGAGTAGGAAATGAGGAAATTAAACTATCACTTTTTGCAGATGACATGATGGTATACTTAGAGAACCCCAAAGACTCTGCTGAAAAGCTACTAGAAATAATTCAAAATTTCAGCAAAGTGGCAGGATACAAAATAAATCCACATAAATCCTCGGCATTTTTATATATCACTAACAAAATGCAACAGCAAGAGATACAAAGAGAAATTCCATTCCAAACAAATGTTGAGAGTATAAAGTATCTGGGAATCCATCTACCAAAGAAAAGTCAGGAATTATATGAAAAAAATTACAAAACACTTGCCACAAAAATAAAATCAGATTTAAATAATTGGAAAGACATTCAGTGCTCTTGGATAGGCCGAGCGAATATAATAAAGATGACAATACTCCCCAAACTAATCTATTTATTTAGTGCTATACCAATCAGACTCCCAAGAAACTATTTCAATGACCTAGAAAAAATAACAACAAAATTCATATGGAAGAATAAAAGGTCAAGAATTGCAAGGGAACTAATGAAAAAAAACTCAGAGGAAGGTGGTCTAAGTGTACCTGATCTAAAGCTATATTATATAGCAGCAGTCACCAAAACCATTTGGTATTGGCTAAGAAATAGACCGGTAGATCAGTGGAACAGATTAGATACAAAGGACAAAAAAGGGTACATCTATAGCAATCTAATCTTTGACAAACCCAAAGATTCCAACATTAGGGATAAAAATTCATTATTCGGAAAAAACTGTTGGGAAAACTGGAAATTAGTATGGCAGAAATTAGATATAGATCCACACTTAACACCATATACCAAGATAAGATCAAAATGGGTCCATGATTTAGGCATAAAGAGGGAGATAATAAATAGATTAGAGGAACAGAGGATAATCTACCTCTCAGACTTGTGGAGGAGGAAGGAATTTATGACCAGAGGAGAACTAGAGATCATTATTGATCACAAAATAGAAGATTTTGATTACATCAAACTAAAAAGTTTCTGTACAAATAATACTAATGCAAACAAGATTAGAAGGGAAGTAACAAATTGGGAAAATATTTTTAAAAACAAAGGTTCTGACAAAGGTCTCATTTCCAAAATATATAGAGAACTGACCATAATTTATAAGAAACCGAACCATTCTCCAATTGATAAATGGTCAAAGGATATGAACAGACAATTCTCAGAGGAAGAAATTGAAACTATATCCACTCACATGAAAGAGTGTTCCAAATCACTACTGATCAGAGAAATGCAAATTAAGACCACTCTGAGATACCACTACACACCTGTCAGATTGGCTAAGATGACAGGAACAAATAATGACAAATGTTGGAGGGGATGTGGGGAAATTGGGACACTAATACATTGCTGGTGGAGTTGTGAAAGAATCCAGCCATTCTGGAGAGCAATCTGGAATTATGCCCAAAAAGTTATCAAACTGTGCATACCCTTTGACCCAGCAGTGCTACTACTGGGATTATATCCCAAAGAAATACTAAAGAGCGGAAAGAGACATATATGTGCCAAAATGTTTGTGGCAGCTCTTTTTGTTGTAGCTAGAAACTGGAAGATGAATGGATGTCCATCAGTTGGAGAATGGTTGGGTAAATTGTGGTATATGAAAGTTATGGAATATTATTGCTCGGTAAGAAATGACCAGCAGGAGGAATACAGAGAGGATTGGAGAGACTTAAATCAACTGATGCTGAGTGAAATGAGCAGAACCAGAAGATCACTGTATACTTCAACAACAATACTGTATGAGGATGTATTCTGATGGAAGTGGAAATCTTCAACATAAAGAAGATCCAACTCACTTCCAGTTGATCAATGATGGACAGAGGTATATACACCCAGAGAAGAAACACTGGGAGGGGAATGTAAATTGTTAGCACTACAATCTGTCTGCCCAGGTTGCATGTACCTTGCATGTTTATTGTGCAAGAAGAAAATGATATTCACACACATGTATTGTACTTAGACTATATTGTAACACATGTAAAATGTATGGTATTGCCTGTCGTCGGGGGGAGGGAATAGAGGGAGGGGAGGTAATTTGGAAAAATGAATACAAGGGATAATATTATAAAATATATATATATATAAAAAAACCAAATAGTTTATATAGTGTTGGAATTAATGGTTCTTTAAATGTTTGATAGAATTCACATATAAATCCATCTGGCCCTCGAGATTTTTTGGGGAGAGAGTTGATTAGTAGGTTGTTTTATTTCTTTTTCTAAAATTGAACTATATAAATAAGGTTTATTTTTCTCTTCTTTTAACCTGGGAAATCTATATTTTTGTAGATATTCTTCTATTTCTGTTAGATTATCAAATTCATAGGCATATATTTGTGCAAAATAATGCTGCTTATTACTCTAATTTCCTCTTCATTGGTGAAAAAATCACTTTTCAGGCTGCTTCGATAATTTTGACAATACATTAATTTTTGACTGATATCATTACTTTCTGACTACATTCATGTTGGTATATAATACTGTGCCTTTCTTTCCCCCAACTTCCCTACCCCCCAAAGTGAGGGAATCAGTGAAATATTAAACAAATACACAGAAGAGAGCAAAATGAAGTTTTTTTTTTATTCATTTTTCCAAATTATCCCTTCCCTCCCTCCACTCCCTCCCCCTGATGGCAGGTAATCCCATACATTTTACATGTGTTACAATATAAACTAGATACAATATATGTGTGTAAATACCTTTTTCTTGTTGCACATTAATTATTAGTTTCCGTAGGTATAAGTTACCTGGGTATATAGACAGTAGTGCTAACAATTTACATTCACTTCCCAGTGTTCCTTCTGTGGGTATAGTTATTTCTGTCCATCATTGATCAACTGGAAATGAGCCGGATCTTCTCTATGTTGAAGATTTCCACTTCCATCAGAATACATACTCATACAGTATTGTTGTTGAAGTGTATAGTGATCTTCTGGTTCTGCTCATTTCACTCACCAACAGTTGATTTAAGTCTCTCCAAGCCTCTCTGTATTCCTCCTGCTGGTCATTTCTTACAGAGCAATAATATTCCATAACCTTAATATACCACAATTTACCCAACCATTCTCCAATTGATGGACATCCATTCAACTTCCAGTTTCTAGCTACAACAAAAAGAGCTGCCACAAGCATTTTGGCACATACAGGTCCCTTTCCACTCTTTAGTATTTCTTTGGGATATAATCCCAATAACAGCAATGCTGGGTCAAAGGGTATGCACAGTTTGACAACTTTTTGGGCATAGTTCCAAATTGCTCTCCAGAATGGCTGGATACTTTCACAACTCTACCAACAATGTATCAGTGTCCCAGTTTTCCCACATCCCCTCCAACATTCATCATTATTTGTTCCTCTCATCTTAGCCAATCTGACAGGTGTGTAGTGGTATCTAAGAGTTGTCTTAATTTGCATTTCTCTGATCAGTAGTGATTTGGAACACTTTTTCATATGAGTAGAAATAGTTTCAATTTCATCGTCTGAGAATTGTCTGTTCATATCCCTTGACCATTTATAAATTGGAGAATGGTTTGGTTTCCTATAAATCAGGGTGAGTTCTCTATATATTTTGGAAATGAGACCTTTGTCAGAACCTTTACTTTTAAAAATATTTTCCAAATTTGTTACTTCCCTTCTAATCTTGTTTGCATTAGTATGGTTTGTACAGAAACTTTTTAGTTTGATGTAATCAAAATCTTCTATTTTGTGATCAATAATGATCTCTAATTCTCCTCTGGTCATAAATTCCTTGCTCCTCCAAAGGACTGAGAGGTAGACTATTCTCTGTTCCTCTAATATATTTATGATCTCATTCTTTATGCCTAAATCATGGACTCACTTTGATCTTATCTTGATATATGGTGTTAAGTGTGGGTCCATATCTAATTTCTTCCATACTAATTTCCAGTTTTCCCAACAGTTTCTTCTGAATAATGAATTTTTGTCCCTAATGTTGGTATCTTTGGGTTTGGCAAAGATTAGATTGCTATAGATGTACCCTTTTTTGTCCTTTGTATCTAATCTGTTCCACTGATCTACTGTTCTATAACTTAGCCAGTACCAAATGGTTTTGGTTACTGCTGCTATATAATATGACTTTAGATCAGGTACACTTAGACCACCTTCCTCTGACTACTTTTTCATTAGTTCCCTTGCAATTCTCGATCTTTTATTCTTCCATATGAATTTTGTTGTTATTTTTTCTAGGTCATTAAAATAGTTTCTTGGGAGTCTGATTGGTATAGCACTAAATAAATAGATTAATTTGGGGAGTATTGTCATCTTTATTATATTCACTCGGCCTATCCAAGAGCACTGAATGTTTTTCCAATTATTTAAATCTGACTTTATTTTTGTGGCAACTGTTTTGTAATTTTTCTCATATAATTCCTGACTTTAATTTGGTAGATGGATTCCCAAAAACTTTATACTCTCAACATTTGTTTGGAATGGAATTTCTCTTTGTATCTCTTGCTGTTGCATTTTGTTAGTGATATATAAAAATGCCGAGGATTTATGTGGATTTATTTTGTATCCTGCCACTTTGCTAAAATTTTGAATTATTTCTAATAGCTTTTTAGCAGAGTCTTTGGGTTTCTCTAAGTATGCACTCATGTCATCTGCAAAGAGTGATAGTTTGATTTCCTCATTTCCTACTCTAGTTCCTTGAATCTCTTTCTCAGCTCTTATTGCCGAGGCTAGCGTTTCTAGTACTATATTGAATAGTAATGGTGATAGTAGGCAACCTTGTTTCACTCCTGATCTTACTGGGAAAGGTTGCAGTTTATTTCTATTGCATATTATGCTGACTGATGGTTGTAAATATATGCTTCTTATTATTCTAAGGAATAGTCCATTTATCCCTATACTCTCAAGCATTTTTAATAGGATT